>NC_026152.1:5557938-5624137 GCF_000512975.1 Sesamum indicum
CAATTTCTATTCAAGGGTAAATTTCATTTTTGGTCTAATAAGTGGACTTGTTTTCAATTTTTGGTCCATAAGGTTCTCAAACTTGCAATTCTTCCACAGTGACAAAGAACTTCTCCATTTGCATCCATGTTTTATATTTTCCTTATAAAATTCATCTTGAAAATATAACATTTCTTGCTTATCAAAGCTTTGAAAAAACCATTCTCTAAATTGGCTATAACCTACGTCTTTAAATTCTTCTGAAATAATTTTTCTGGCTGGAGAGCCAGGGCTAAAATCTATAATAGAACTATAATCCATTAAATATTAAACTCCATTTCTGACATAGTCGGTTCTAACTCATTATTATCCTGAGTTTGATTATTAGCTTCTCTTACAATATTTTGTCTGTTGATATATAATTTTTCTGTAACAGGAGTAAATATTTCTGTTTCTCTTATTTGAGAAGTAGAGGCTCTAGAAGGCATAGGAGATTCTACCCTATAATCTATAGGTGATATGTAAGATCTCATTGAGTTACATTTCTGAAATAGTAATGATTTAGAATTTGTTTCAAATTTGATATTTACAGTTCCTTCGTTATTTTGAAGAATATCTATAATTTTATTATGATCTTGTATTTGTGGCCTTTTAGGTACAGCTTGTTCAATTATCCAGTTTTCTGGAAAAGTTATTTCATCCCATTTAATAGGTCTTCTTGTAGTTTATCTTACCATATAATTTAATAATACTTTCAACTATCACTATAAAAATTATATAAAAAATAAAAATAATGAATATTAAAAATTACCATCTAAATATTTGTAGAAAATGCAAAATAAAATTTTAGTTTAATTACTATGACAAATTGGTCGTTGTAAAAGTTGATGTAATATGTTGTTGCTACAAATAGCGCTTCGTAGCAAAAGGTTATGATTTTTTGGTACATATTTGCAATGAATTTGATGTTGTAAAGAAAGTTATATCCTCGTAGCAAATACTCATGTAATGGCTACGACCCAACGATCGTAGCAAAATATGGCAATTTTTTTCTTTCTTGGCTACAAATTCTAAGTTGTAACAAAAGAAAATTTTTCGTAGCAAATAACTTTTTGTTATGAATTTTGGTCGTAGAGAAGCATTAGCTACGTCAATCTTCCCTATGTGGGATGTATATCTTGTGTGTTTTCGGCCAAAGGGAAAAATTCCTATTTATAGGAGTTGGTGAAGACGACAGAGAAGGAAGACTTGGTGGCTTTCCAAAAGCCATTGCATTGGTTTAGGAAAGCCACCACCTTAACCGGTGATGAGAAGAGTAAAAGAATCAAAGGAGTATCCATGGCAGAGATAGAGGAGAAGAGAGGGGGAAACTAAAATCGGCGCACAAGAAAGGGGAAGAAGAAATAATGCTTGCTAGGGTTAACAAAAGCGGTTAAATAGGTGGGGTGTTGGACCGGGTACCAGGTATGGGCCGGGTAGAGCTCAAATGGGTCTCGCCAGGTGGGTGAGACTTGTGGGCTTTGCCTTAATGGGTTGTGGTCATTGGGCCACAATTATCAACACCTACATAGTCTTTAAGAAAAGATACCCATCTAAAAAATATTTTTGTACTTATTTGATAAATATTTTTATTAGAAAATTATTGTATTCAATTTTAAAAATTTTAGTAGTTTAAATTATTTTAGTATAATATCAACTTATTTATTTTTTCACATAAAATGAAGAGAAATTATTAAGAAGTAAAATTTAAATAATTAACCATTTTTTTCCAATTTGTTCTTGGTAGTAAATAGAAGAAGTACTTGTGATCGGTTCTTTTTAATTCGTCTCAAGCAATTTAAATCAAAATTATTATTGTCGGATTCGGAAATTTGGAGTTGGAATCCAAAAAACATCAAGAAAAAGATTGCGTAAATTCAACAAACGGCAGTTATAATACAAAAGGATTAAAGGCAATTTTCGTCCCCTAACTATAGACCATTTTCGTTTTAGTCCCGTAAGTTTTTAGGGTTTCAATTTGGTCCCATAAAACTGAAAAATTCTTAATTTCAATCCAAATTTGGTTGGAAAAATGCGTGGGTCGCCGGAAAAAGTCACATTCGATGCATTTGACTTTTTAAATTGGGGGCTCGATCGTGATTGGCTGGAGAAGTTGATATGGAGCATACGTGGCACCCAAATGGAAATTTAAAAAAAAAATTGACTGACATGGATTAAAAATCCACGTCAGCTGCTGACTTGGATTTAAAGGGAAAAGAAGCACAAGCATACAGGAAATCAAAGTCACGAAATCGCCCGCCAGTCGCCGCCACCTTCTCTCTTCAATTCCGCCCCCGTTACTTGGAATTTCTGGCCACCACATATACCATTCAATTCCCCATAGCAAGGAGAACAAAACCCCTCAACCAATTTTGAGATCCCACCACGACAGCGACTGGGCTTTGAAATTGACCGTTGCGGACAATTCCCGTCGATTCGCCGGTGACAAGACGACCCACGATCGCAGATTGGTACCATTGGATTCGTCTCCTCACTGCGGTTTTAATGGGACTAGTCTCATCCATTTTCATCAATTAGGTGCAAAGATCCATCATTTTGAAGATCTCGGTCGTCATTCGCCACGACTGTACCTTCCGCCGGCGTTTTCTCCTTAATCTGAACGAACCACCGGCTCGGAAGACCACCGTTGAACGCATCTCGTTCTGGCTAATCTTTTGAGACCAGTCCCATCGATTTTGGTAACCTCTGTGCAAAGATCCGACGAAAGCCGTCCTCCGCCTTTGCCGACGGTCGCGAGCTCGATTTTTAATCCACGTCAGTCAGTTTTTTTTTTTTTAAATTTCCATTTGGGGGCCACGTATGCGCCGTATCAACTTCTCCAGCCAATCACGATCGAGCCCCCAATTTAAAAAGTCACATGCATTACATGTGACTTTTTCCGGTGACCCACACATTTTTTCGATCAAATTTAGACTGAAATTGAGAATTTTTCAGTTTTACGGGACCAAATTGAAACCCTAGAAACATACGGGACTATAACGAAAATGGCCTATAATTAGGGAATGAAAATTTCCTTTAATCCTAATACAAAATTAGAGCTGTAAGAAGGAAACCATTTATTGTTGATTTGACGTCGCATTTCAAATAATACAATAATGTTGTAACACAATACCATTTTTTTTTTTTTTAGGTTAAACCACCTTGAGGTGGAGGGCTTTTTAGAGTTCTAGTCTTTTCTTTATTAAAAACCAGAAAGTAGCCAAATTTATAACGAAGAATACTAATATCTATTGAAAAATAAAAAATAAGGAGTACTACTTCCTTACAATCATCAAAAGCGTAAATAAGAAATACTACTCTCTTACAATAGACGAGCAATAAAGAATAAATAAAGAGTACTACTCCCTCACAATGGTATTGTTGATCCATGAAACAGAAGTGCCCTCCTTTTCTGGCCGACTGGCTTGATTGATTTTCTGTTGCAGGTACCCCAAAAGGCGATCTGAAGGTTTCAAGTTGCGATATATTCGTTGCTAACTGGTGATGTGACAGAAATTTTTTGGCACGTCAAACTTTTGAGTTGACTTGATGACAATCTACAGTTTTCTTTACATTCTCTATTTTTAGTTGTCGGGAAAGCTTTTGCAGGTGATAAGTTGGGCCTATGATTCAAGTAAATTTAGAGAAATTTTTTTTGGCATACTAAATTATTACCTCCCATTCATTCTCTTTTTGGACAATACACCTAGGAAACTTTCCATCTCTCTTCTGGTGCTTTTGTTTTTTGATTAATAATTATATGTGACATATTGAAAACGATGTAAATAAATAAAAATTTTAAACTAGTTGAATATTATTTAGTAATTTTTTTATTGTAAATATAAACATAATTATGATAAAAAAATAAATAATTTAAAAAAAGAAAATAGGAGAAATAGAAAAAATATTTCTAAAAATAAATAATTATTTAAAAATATAATTTTTACCCTTGTAGATAATAAAAAATGTAAAAATTTGTAGGTGCGAAGAAAAAAAATAAAGGAAAACAAGCCAAAAATAAGGGAGCAAAGAGGTGACGTCTATCAACTTTCAACAAAAAACTGTGTATTTTTAACTCTGTAGTTTTGAGTGACAATGAGAATATGTTAATTTGAATTAGATGATAAAATTGTATTTTATATTGCTAGTGATCTCAAATTATATTCTCTTTTAAGTTAATTACACTTAGACACTCTTATAAAAAAAAATTACAATTTTCTGAAAAAAAAACCTTTTTAAATTACTATTACACCCCCTCCCAAGAATTTTTTTGTTTACAATCGTACCACTTTTGTTAGGGTTTAAAAGAAAATGGTAATATCAACAAAAAACTTTTAATTTTACCATCACATGCAAATAACTTTTTCTTGACGAAAAATCTATATTTTTACATCAACTTTATTTAATCATTGTCAATAAAAATTATTCATCACAATTTTAGTCCATAGCTATTAAAAGTGTAACCAATAGTCATTTTTTTTCTAGTGATACTTGTAAGGAGGTAAATATAATATACATATTGTTAAAAAGGTGTAATTCCAAGAAAATATTATTCCCTAATTATTATTATTAAATAAAAAGTAGCCACCGATGATGAGAAAACTAACCATATTATCAATAAAATGTACATAATGTTGAATAAGACGCAAAATTAGAAGTTTATATATATATATATATATATATTGCTAATGTCAGCATTTTACACTCAAATTCTCAATTGAAGGTGTACGATTATAAATAAAGATAATTCTCACACGGGATGCAAGTGTAATCATAAAAAATAAAGGTAATTTCGTATTTTTAGATAGAGTTTAAGTGCAATTATCCCAATTTTTTTATCCAAATATTTTAATAATTTTTTTTAAAAATAAGATCTAACATCTTAAACTAAAAAATATCTGATAAGATGTATGAACATACATGATCTGATAAATAAGGTCATCCAGACACCTATCTCTGATAACTGGGACTCATGAGGTTGTCAGGAAGCTTGTGAACACAAATATGTAAAACGTGGTACCTTGGAGCAATCATACAAAATCGCTTGTCCCTTTTCTAGTCAATTCATGAACACATTTATCATAACTTTAGCAATACATGACCAATATATTTACGATAATTTTTATAAGTAGCTGAAATTATTAGGTTTGCTAAGCAGAAACAACGATTAATATTCATTATTATTTAGTATTTTTTTTATAATTTTAAATTTTTATTATAATAATTATACTTGTTATTCTATTAAATTAATACTACTATATATATAAATTTCTATAAGTACACAGCCATTTTCGTATCGACACATAACACCACTTCACATAACACTCCATCTCTCACTCTCTCCACAGTAATCGCTTCCACAAATGGCATCAACAAATGCTTTAACCCATTTCTATGCATGTTTTGTGAGATGGGAGTGCTTGAGAGTAATAATGTTAAAAAAAAAGGTTAATGGAGAGGTGCTTATAAAAGAGTTGGGTTTTATAACTTATTTGTAGAATTTTCTAAGTATCTTGTTAGGTGGGTAATTTTTAGGTTAAAATGCAATAAAACTTCTTGTATTTTAAAAAGTTAGCACAATACATTCTTTTGTTTTGAAAATAGCTAAAAACTCACTCATGTTTTATTTTAGTCAGCTCATTAGCTCTTTTTTCAAATTTGCACCAATAATGTTACATTTTTTCCTGTCTGACTGCTACACTACAAAAAAAAGAGGAATTTGGTACGGATCAGCAGACCGTTCCAAAGTCCGTTCCATATTGAAACGGGTATTGAAACACAGTAGGAACGAAACTTGATAGATGACGTCATGATCCCCATTTTTTTCATTGATTATATTTTTTAAACGGCCAAATCGTGCCAAAATGTGTTCTAAATAACGAATTACAAAAGCCATTTCAAACCCCTTTCGAACATAGTAACGGTAAATGATTAGAACTCTATTTTGAACATATTATTAAAATTAAGGACGTTCTTGCATTGACCGTTCGTATGTGAAATAATTGATGTATAAAAGATGACAATTAGTAAAGGTATTCCAAAATAAGGTACAATTTGAAATGGTTTTAAGTACGCACCCTAAGCAATTATACGAAAAATCATTTCTAATTATGAGTTTTACTTAAGACGAAATATATTACAAAGACCGTCCCAAAAATTGGTACAAGTTGAAACCATTTTGTTGTTTTATTAATATTGTTTTACTAAAATCGGTCCAAAAAATATAACGGCTATAATTCAATGGTCAAAAAACTATTTTTAATTTCAGTGTAATGATGTTTCAAATTGTAAAATAAAGCTACTTTTTAACGGCTAAATATGTGTTCCAGAATTTTCTATTTTATATATGTTCTTCTCTTTCCATTTAATTTACTATTTTCTTCCATTTTTCTTATTTTCTCTCTATTTCCTCAATCTC
The DNA here is from genome assembly GCF_000512975.1 of Sesamum indicum. Classification (NCBI taxonomy): domain Eukaryota; kingdom Viridiplantae; phylum Streptophyta; class Magnoliopsida; order Lamiales; family Pedaliaceae; genus Sesamum; species Sesamum indicum. The sequence goes on from NC_026152.1 coordinate 5,564,375, forward strand.
TCTCGATCTTTTTGGATCTCTCACTATCCACTAATATTTTTATACTCTTGTTCGTCATTTTCTCTTGAAGTTTTGTTGATATTTGAAGTTATTTTGATCAAGTAACAACTTTAACTCTTTATTTGTTAATTGATTATATTTGTTGTAATTTTGTCAATTAAATTTAATGTTATAATAATATATATACATATGATGTGTGTGTGTGTGTAGGGCTCATCATCATGTTAAGACAGTTGGGGAGATGGATATATGAGAAGAACCTGTGGAGTAGGGCAGGCCTTACTCTGGAGTTTGAGGTTGTTATTGCTACATTTATAGAATGGGTCAAGTCTCAACATGCATATATGGGTGGCGAGAAAATTAAGTGTCCTTGTCGGAAGTGCAAAAATGAAGTTTTCAAAACCACGAACGAGGTAAATTTTTACTTGTATATGAAAGATTTTATGCCGGAGTATTATAATTGGACTTTTCATGGCGAGGAGAAGGGGTAGGAGTACTTTGACGTCGTCACCGCGACCCCTTTGTAGGAGGACAAACTCCCATTTCACATGAGGTGGAGGGTACTAGTATGCACTTGGGTGATGCGACGCAGATGAATTGAGCGCAGAGGATGGTTGTTGATGCCGTTAAGCCGGCTTTCTGGTGTTTTAATTATAATCAAGATGGTGTGTCTAATGATGGTAAAGATCGTATTCTACTAATGCAGTGCCTAGTTGGTGAATTGGGAACTGTTGCTGAGTTGGTGAATATCAAGAACGTGGGCCATATTTCTCATCATATATATGATCGAATATCCGAGTGAGCTAGACATATATTGGTCCGCGATCAAACCCTCCCCGTGTCTCACGAGGCGCCTATCGCAATGCGCACCGTGTGGCTAGTAGTCCGTTAACTACGTTCGCCAATCTCCGCACACACCTCCGCTCGGCACTAAAGCAGCGCGCCAAAATATATCAGAGTCGGGAGGAACAAATCACAAAATCGTAAATTGCACACGTGAATTCAGAAAACCAGATTGCATTGAATTGAAAAGTGCGTATACAATGATCAACGATGCTAGAGCAAGGGGATCGCCTTGAGGGGGACTCTGACACGTCACTAAACCAAGCTTCTTGAACTCATTCCCCCCTATAATAGGCTTAAAAAAATAAATCCTATTTCCTACACTAGATAATAGAAAACCTGAAATTTGCACCTCAGAAGGCGTAACGTCCCCCTGAGCAATCTAAACAACAGAAAGCAAATAACAAAGCAGTAACAAAGCAATAAAAGGCCTACACCTAGGACTCTAAGACTATTGGTTGTCCAGCATCTGTCGATGAAGGCTGAGTGGTCGGCCATGTAGAACGGTTGAGTGGCCGAAGTGCGCGTCAAAGGGGCCTAGTGTGCGGGCGGCCCTTAACATTCTCCCCCACCTGAGATAGCGATGTCCCCGGCGCTACGGAAGCATGGTACGGTTCGACAAGAGGTAGAAACGCCTTTAGGTTCGTTAATTGCTCCCAAGTGTTCTCCTCGCTGCTGCATCCCCTCCATTTCACCAAGTACTCTGTGTGGTCTCTCTTCGCGGCACTCGTCACTCGGTGATTTAGGATTGCTTCAGCCACCTTCTCCTTCGTCTTCTTCGATTCAAGTTGTGGGCGGCTGGGTTGATTGCGGGTGTCGTCTTCCTTATTTGCTGAATACTTCTTCAATTGCCTAACATGGAAGACGTTGTGGATCTTCCACCAGGGTGGCAACTCTATCTTGTACGCCACCGTCCCAATACGCCTAAGGACAGGCAAAGGACCAACATACTTCTGCATCAACCGAGGATCTCTCCCCCTTGATGACTTTGACAATCTCGGATCCGGGACCTTCACCAGCACCAGGTCTCCCACATTGAACTCAATGAAGCGGCGATTCTGATCTGCATACTTCTTCATCCACTTCTGAGATGTCTCCAGGCAACTTCTAGCTATATCAACATTCTGTTTCCAGTCCTGGGAGAAACTTCGAGCAAGAGGGGATCTCACACTTTGTGGGGTGTCAAGAGTGTGAGGAAGGAGCGGTTGTTGCCCAGTAACGATTTCAAAAGCGCTCTTGTTGGTCAAAGAGCTCTTTTGAGCATTGAAACACAACTGAGCGACATCCAGGAGCTTCACCCAATCCTTCTGCATACCTCGTACATAGTGTCGAAGGTAGTCCACCAACATAGAATTAAAGCGTTCTATTTGACCGTCGGACTGTGGATGATAGCTCGAGCTGATGGAAAGTATGGACCCGAGGAGTTTGAACAGCTCGGTCCAGAAGACGCCAGTGAAACGAGAGTCTCGATCACTGACAATATCTTTTGGCAGTCCCCAATACTTGACTATGTGCTTGAAGAAGAGATGAGCCGTCCCTTCTGCTGTAACATGCTTGGGTGCTGCGATAAATGTAGCGTATTTTGACAAACGATCTACCACGACGATAATAGAGCCTAAGTCCCCGACTTTAGGCAATCTAGAGATGTAATCCATGGAGACGCTCTCCCATGGACGCTTTGGGATGGGAAGTGGTTGCAGCAGACCGGCCTTCTTCTAATGGTCTGTCTTGTCCTGCTGACAAATCAAACAAGTGCCGACATACGTCTCGACATCGTCCTGCATCTATGGCCAATAGTAGGCCCTCCGCACCAAGGCATACGTGCGCTCCTATCCTTGGTGTCCCGCATAAAGAGTGTCGTGGAATTCGGGAAGAAGTGATTTCCGTAGGTCTCCACCTCTTGGTTTTAGGGCCGAGACCTCATCACATTACGTAGTTTGCATGTGATAAATATCCAATATTTAAATAAAGCATTCATAAACAAATAGATCCCTCACACACAAAATAAAGCCTAACACACCCCTGTTGGATGATCAAAAATTGTATGTTGGAGCTTAGGGTGAACAAAACCATTTACAGATTATCAAAAATTTGTACCGAATACAAAGGAGTAAAACATTAATTATGTTAACATTCAATTCAAATATACCTTCACCGGCGAGGAGCTTGGGACACTCCCTCTTCTAATGTCCCTTTTTTCAGCAGAAGATGCAAACATCATTTGGGATCCTTGACTACCAAACTCTCTTCCTATTCTGTTTTCCTTCGCCTTTTGGTGTAACAAGAACAACACTCGAAGTGCTAATAGTGGTTCGCAATGTATCAACCTTCTTCCTCTTCCGACATCCAATAGCTTTGCCTTTCACTTGAGAGGTCAAAGTCTCTCCCACTAGTACCGGCAGCACAAATTTTTCAATCATTACCTCCTACTTGACCAATATATTTAACAACTCATGAAAACTTTTGTCAAGTCCATTCATTTTTTAGTTGATAATAAATGGGTCGAATAAGGGTGAAAAAGACAGAAGGATCACGTTAATGTACATCTCTTCCTTTCTAAGATCAACCTGGAGATCTTTGAGCTTTTTCACAAAGATAGCATCATCACTCCATGCTCTTGTACAAACGACTTTTCTGTCATTCTAGAGCCGAATAATGCATTCATCGCATCATATCTAATATGTCGATCTGGTACCGCAAAAGTATCTTTCATACAGAGCATTATTGACTTGACATCATTTATGCCTTTCATACTCTGTTAGGACCTCGTTAGTCATTGCTGCCAGTACGTACGAAGTTCTAGACCTTTCGGCTATACTCATCTATGGAAAAGTCCGAGGAAGAGACTATACAGAATATAGGTCTAGTTTACGAAATTGAGGACAATCCTCGTACTTATCAGGCAATTGGTATAGTTGATTTCATCAAATTTATCAACAAGTATTACAATTAGTAGATTGTTAAACATCTTCAACTAAATAGAAAATATTTAGTAGATTATTATAATATTGTATTCAAGACTCATAAGGCAGGATAACAGGAGCTTATTTCTTTGTTCATAACAATAGATCTTTCTTTTTTTCGAACATATCACAATTCATGAGACCATGATTGGGTGGAAGTAGCTTCCTCACTACATTGCGATAGATGGAAGGCTTGGATTAATTGTTATATTTATATATGCTATGGACCTAATATTAACTTGGATAAACCAAGTGAGAGCTTATTAGGGTTTTAGGGCCGAGACCTCATCACATTACGTATTTTGCATGTGATAAATATCCAATATTTAAATAAAGCATTCATAAACAAATAGATCCCTCACACACAAAATAAAGCCTAACACACCCCTGTTGGATGATCAAAAATTGTATGTTGGAGCTTAGGGTGAACAAAACCATTTACAGATATCAAAAATTTGTACCGAATACACGGTTTCCCTTGGTCATCAACAATCCATTCTCGATCCAAAAGTGTCGAGCCTTGCCCTGCTCGACAAGCCGAATCAGGCGTTGCGCTGTGGGATCTCTCGGTAGTAACTCTCGCACCTGATCCTTCACAGAGATAGCAGCCGCGCTAGAGGAGAGCGCTGCTATTGACTCCAAGTTCGCCAAATGCGCCCTGCGGCTCAAGGCGTCTGCTGCGTGGTGGCTGGAGCCGGCCCGGTACTCCAACACGAAGTCAAACTCTGACAACAACTCCTGGCCAACGTGCCTGCCTACTAGTCAACTTCGGCTGCGTCATGAAATGACTCACTGCAGTGTTATCCATCCTGACCACGAAGGGAGAGCTTAACAAATAGTGCCGCCATAGTCAAACGCAATGTTTCGGATAATGGAACACAATTATAGGTACATTTAACATGCATCTCTCTATTCAATTCCTGGAAATCCTCAGACCACTCAGGACGTTGAAATAGGAATATACGTCCAATATTTTTTGCAATTATCAATGAAGGGAATAGAATATATTTTCTAAAAATAGAGACTACGGCCAACAACTCCTTCTCGTGTACTGAATAACGTCGTTCAGCATCCTTTAACTTTCTGCTCTCAAAGGCAACTGGATGGTCATCTTGCATCAGAACTACTCCTAAAGCAAAGTTTGAAGCGTCTGTCTCCACCATGAATGGCTTTGACATATCTGGTAAGGCCAACACAGGATCTGTCACCATCGCTCTCTTCAAATTATCGAAGGCTACTTGGCATTGGGGTGTCCAATTCTAAGTCTCTGTCTTCTTCAGTAAGTCTGTCAAAGGCCGTACTATCGCGGAGTAATCCTTCATGAAACGTCGATAATAATTCGCCAAGCCAAGAAATTAGCTCAAGTCATGAATATTGCTCGGCGGTCTCCACTCCTCGATAGCCTGTACTTTCTTGGGGTCCATCCGAATGCGTACTCTCTCCACGATGTGTCCCAAGAAACTGATGGTCTCCCGAGCAAACGAGCACTTCGACACCTTCACGTATAGCTCGTGCTCGTGGAGTCTCGTCAGAGCCTGCCGCAAATGGTCCTCGTGCTCGACCAAGGTTCTGTTGTATATCACAATATCGTTCAGGTACACCACCACAAACTCGTCAAGAAAACCGTGAAGTACTTGGTTCATCAAGGTGCTGAAGGTTGCGGGAGCGTTAGTCAGGCCGAAAGGCGTGACAAGAAACTCGAAAGCTCCGTACGTCGTGACAACTGTCGTCTTCGCCTCATCTCCCTCCTTGATTCGGACCTGCCAATAGCCCGACCTCAAGTCTATCTTCGTGAAGTAGTTCGCTCCACTCAAACGATCGAAGCAGTCAGCCACCAACGGTATCGGGTACTTGTTTTTCACAGTGATCTTATTCAGCGCCCGATAGTCACAACACAAGCGTAGGGAGCCGTCGGCCTTCTTCTGAAACAAAACCGGCGCTCCATACGGCAACTTCGCGGATTTGATGATTCCGCTCTCTAACATATCCTTCAACTGCTTCCTAAGGTCCACAAGCTCAGGTTGCGACATTCTGTACGGTGCCCTGGCAGGCGGCCTCGTACCAGGCACCAACTCAATCTCGTGATCCACTGCCCTTTTCGGCGGTAGCTTCCGAGGCAGTTCTTCTGGCATCATGTCCTCAAACTCCATCAACAGTTTCTTGATGCCGCCCGGGATGAGCCCTGACACCTCTTCTAATTCATCAAAACAAAGAGTGCACAAGTAGGACGGTTCATTCCGCTTGCGACCCTTCTCAAACAGCATGGCCGACAAATTCTTGTCTCCAGTACGTCCGACCAAGGTAGGGATGACACACAGTTTCGCTCCCATCATCATCAGCGAATCGGAATGAGGTAAGACAGCTGTGCGTGTATCCCATAGAAATTCAAGCCCGAGGATAAGCTTGAAGTCGTCCATCACCACAACAGAAAGGTTGGTCTTGCCCTCATAAGCACCAACCTTAATCACCACAGACTTGGCTACACTGGCAATTGGTTGTGCAGCCGAGTTGATTGCCTTCACACGCCCAACCCCCTTCTCCAGCATGAGCCCGAGTCTCGCCACTTCGGCGCTCGCAAGGTAGTTGTGAGAGGCTCCAGTATCAATCATGGCTCGAATCGGCTTGCCATGAATCTTCACATCAACAAACATCAACCCTTTCTTTCTAGGAATCCGGGGTTGAACTTCTTCTTCTTTCTTTTTCGGTTGTTCAACAGTAAGAGCAGGGATAGTCTTATTCGCAAGGGGTGGCACAACTCTCTTTGCCGCCATCGTAGAGAATGTCTTGCACCATTAGGATACGACGCCCAAATTGTCCTATTCCTCCTCTGAATCATTCTCGCCACCTGCCGCTGCTTGTGGCTCCACACTCTTCGAGGATGACGCATTGTCGGCAAAGGTCGTTGCCAATGCATTCAACACTCGCCTCTTCGGGTAATCCCGATACCCATGCGGACTATCGCAGAAGAAACACCCTCTCCTCCTCTCTGGTGCTCCCTGCCTGTTCTCCTGGGGCTTGTTCCGGTCGGAACCGCCCTGTGAGCCATTCTGAGCGTGGAGCCTCTGGTCTCCCCCACCTCTGTAGAAATTATTTCTGAACGATCTCATCCCATTCGACTTACTCTGCTCAGGACTAGGCGTCGCCTGCCTATCATTCTGAGTCTCTAGGTTGAAATATGCCAAGCGTTCGGCCGCTATAACAGCCAAACTCAAATCAATCACCCGTTGCCGCTGCAACTCATTTCTTGCCTACTGTTTCAAGCCTTCCATGAAAGTGAACTGCTTGTCTGCCTCCGACATGTCTCGGATGTTCAGCATCAGCGCTGAAAAAGCTTTCACATATTCCTGCACGGAACCTGTATGTTCAAGCTTTCGCAATGCCCTCCTGGCATTGTATTCCACATTCTCGGGGAAGAACTACTCTGTGATCGCCTCTTGTAGAAGAGCCCACGTATCGAGCTGTACTAGATCGGCGTGGATCTCCGCAAACTTGGTACACTACCATAGCTTTGCGTCACCAGTCAGGTACATGGTTGCAGTCGGAACCTTCCTTGCCTCGTCCCGCAAGTCTGCCGAAAGGAAGTACTGTTCCATGTCAAAGAGGAAGTTCTCGACCTCCTTCGCATCACGCTCACTGCTATAGGCCTTCGGTTCGTGGATTCGAAACCTAGCACCGGGGTCATGAGCAACCATAGGCGTGCTACCCACTGCACGCTGGAGCAACCCAGTCTGTATGGACATCTGCTCCATGTCACGCTGCATATCGGCAATGCTGTCGTTTCTGAAGACGCCAGCCATCTCCTAAATCACGTGCCAACATTCGTCCAACTCTGAATTTCAACACCGTGATCTCAGATTCTAGGGAAGAGACCTTCTCCTCCAATTCTGCCAACCGGGAGTGCCCGTCGTCCGGGTTCTCAGCTCTCTCGCTGGATGAAGCTGCGTGTCGCGGGCTTTCCGGATCTTGCCCCGACGCCTTTGCAGCAGTAGCAGTCGTACGCCTCGGCGCCATCTCGACACGAGGCTCTGATACCACCTCTCACGAGGCGCCTATCGCAAAGCGCACCGTGTGGCTAGTAGTCCGCTAACTATGTCCGCCAATCTCCGCACACACCTCCACTCGGCACTAACGCAGCGCGCCGAAATATATCAAAGTCGGGAGGAAAAAATCACAAAACCGTAAATTGCACACGCGAATCAGAAAACCAGATTGCATTGAACTAAAAATTGCGTATAAATTGATCAACGATGCTAAAGCAAGGGGATCACCTGGAGGGGGACTCTAACACATTTCTTGAACTCATTCCCCCCCTATAATAGGCTTTAAAAAATAAATCCTATTTCCCACACTAAACAATAGAAAACCTGAAATTTGCACCTCAGGAGGCATAACGTCCCCCTGAGCAATCTAAACAACAGAAAGCAAATAACAAAGCAGTAACAAAGCAATAAAAGGCCTACACCTAGGACTCTAGACTGTTGGCTGTCCAGCGTCTGTCGATGAAGGCTGAGTGGTCGGCCATGTAGAACAGTTGAGTGGCCGAAGTGCGCGTCAAGGGGGCCTAGTGTGCGGTCGGCCTTGACACCGTGGATTACTATAGTACAAAGAAGTTGATAAGAACTTGGATTTACCTGTTTAGAAGATTGATGAGTGTAAGAATGGTTGCCTGTTGTATTGAAGGATTACATTGATCTAGACTTGCCGATTGTCCCTCGCCTGCAGAAGTTGTATGCTTCAAAAGCGATTGCCGAGCAAATGACATGGCATGCCAACCATCAAAAGGAAGAGGGATCCATGTGCCATTCGTCTGATGCAGAGACATAGAGACATTTTGATCGGATATATCCCATTTTGCAGCAAAGCCTCATAATATTTGATTGGCTTTGTGCACGGATGGGTTCGCACCGTACGGGCAGTATGGTCGTTCGTACAATTCTTTACATTCTCTATTTTTTGTTTTTGGGAAAACTATTGCAGGTGATAAGTTGGGCCTACAATTCCAGTATATTTACAAAAACTTTTTAACATGCTGAATTATTGCCTCTAACTTATTCTCTTTTTTGACAATACACCTAAGGAACTTCCCATCTCTCTTCTCATGCTTTTGTTTTTTAATTAATAATTATATGTGACACATTGGAAACGATGTAAATAAATAAACATTTTAAACTAATTGAATATTATTTAGTAATTTTTTGGTTGTAAATATAAAAATAATTATGATAAAAAAATAATTTAAAAAATAAAATGGGAGAAATAGAAAAAATATTACTAAATATAAATAATTTTTTAAAATATAATTTTTATCATTTGTAGATAATAAGAAAAATGTGAAAATTAGTAGGTGAGAAAAAAAAAAGGAAAACAAATCAAAAATAAAGGAGGCTAAGAGGTGATGTCCTTTTATATTACTTAAACCCACGTTTGATGTGTTATCATTTTCAATTTTCAACTTTCAATAAAAAACTGTGTATTTTTATTTTGTAGTTTTGAGTGACAATGTGAATATGTTAATTTTAATTAGATGATAAGATTGTATCTTATACTTTTAGTGATCTCAAATGATATTTTCTTCTAAGGTTAATTACACTTAAACACTCTTATAAAGAAAATTATAATTTTCTAGAAAAAAAAACTTTTTGAATTACTGTTACACCTCCTCCCAGGAATTGCTTGTTTACAGTCGTACCAATTTCGTTAGGGTTTGATAAAAAATATTAATATCAACAAAAAACTTACAAAAAATTTTAATTTTACCTCTCATTAAGCATTATGTATGGTTTATTAATAAAAATATCCTAATAATACTTCTATATAATACAAAAATACAATATTTAACCATGACTAATTGTCATAGTTAAAAACAAAATGGACACAACAAATAGTTATTGACCGTTGCATCATGGTTGTGGTATCTGTGAGGGTGGCTAAAATATTAGCCATCGCAAATAACTTTTTTTCGCTGGAAAATCTATATTTTTGCATCAATTTTATTTAATCATGATTAATAAAAATTATTTATCACGATTTTAGTACATAGCTATTAGAATTGTAACCAATAGTCATTTTTTTTCTAGTGATACTTGTAAGGAGGTAAATATAATATACATATTGTTAAAAATGTGTAATTCCAAGAAAATATTATTCCCTAATTATTATTATTGAATAAAAAGTAGCCACCAATGATGTAAAAGCTAATCATATTATCAATAAAATGTACATAATGCTGAATAAGACGCAAAATTAGAAGTTTATATATATATATATATTGCTAATGTCAGCATTTTATACTCAAATTCCCAACTGAAGGGGTACGATTATAAATAAAGATAATTCTCGCACGGGATGCAAGTGTAATTATAAAAAATAGGAAAAAAGTTTAATTTTGTACTTTTAAATAGAATTTAAGTGCAATTGACCTAATTTTTTCATCCAAATACTTTAATAATTTTATTTTAAAATAAAATTTAACATCTTAAACTAAAAAATATCTGGTACGATATATAAACTTACAGGATCTAATAAATAAGGTCATCCAGACACCCCTCTCTCAGTCTTCGGACTCATGTGGTTGTCAGGAAGCTTGTGAACACAAAATTTAAACGTGCTACTTTCCGAGCAATTCATACATAGTCGCTTGTCCCTTTCATACGTTAACTTTTTTCTAGTGAATTCATGAACACATTTATCATAACTTTAGCAATACATGACAAATATATTTATGACAATTTTTATCAGTCACTAAAATTATTAGATTTATTAAGCAGAAACAATGGCTAATAGTAATTATTATTTAATATTTTTTTTATAATTTTAAATTTTTATTATAATAATTAATTATAATAAATAATTATATTTGTTATTCTATTAAATTAATGGAAAAATGCAGCGCACCTCCCTGTGATATGGGCAATGTGCATGATACTTCCCTTTGATATAAAAAATACAAAATTACCTCCCTGTGAAAATTTTATTGGAGCAATTGGACCTTTGCGAGTGGAAGGTGTGGCGCACGCGCCAATATTGCGAGTGGAAGGGGGGCGCACGCGCCAATACTGCGAGTGGAAGGTGTGGCGCACGCGCCAATATTGCGACTGGGGGCTGTATTTATGTTGTTTTTTGATAATTTTGCCCCTCTTTCATCAAATGAAAGAGATTAAGTGCAAAATACCCCCATGTGTTAGTGTAACGAGCAAATATTCCCCCTGCATTTTTTACCAAATAAAAGTGCAGCAACTTGCTCATATGTTATTGCAATTTCTCCTTCTTCCACTTGTTTCTCACGTTTTTTTCTCTAAAAACAGAGAAAGTGTCAAGGTCATCTACCTCATTCCGTATTTTAACTTTTTTGGCATTTTTGTGACTGGATTCCTCATGCTTAAATTGCAGAAATAGAAGTTGAAAATGTATAGAAAAAATAAACTCCAACACTAAAAAAAATTGACAAAAACATAAAATTGAATTCCATTAGAAAGGATTGAAACTTGATATTTTTTTTATTGCCACATTACAAAAGAAACTGAGTGCCATATCATAGACAGTTTTTTTTCACATTAACAAAAGGAGGCCATTTACCCAAAAAAAAGGCCATTTACCAAAAAAAAGAAAAGGCCATTTACAAGATGAAGACGCAGTCTAAACTACTCTTGTTGTCTTCTCTTTTTTCTCTCTTTCATCTTGTCCAAAACTTGTGACATAGTTGGCCTCTTGTTGTATCTCCTAGTTGCAGGTATTGAAGAAGCTGCTGGTGTATCATTCCCCAACAAGGATGCATTTCTAGGGCCTTGATAGCCTACCTGCTGCTGCATTAAATTTGAATTTAGAAAATATTTATTGCAGCTGGGTTGGTTTAAAAGTATTTTAATAAAGAAGAACATACCTGGGTTGCAAAATCTGGTGCAGGTGGTTGTACTACATTGCTGTTTTTTCTCTTTCCTTTTGATGTAGCCTGCAAATTGTGATCAGAAATGAGTTTAAAAAAAATGATGAAGGGATAAAACAGAAAGAGCATAATTCATTGAACATGCTTGATGTTACCTTCTTAGTTGGTTGCTCCTGACTTAAAGTTGGGGGGGGGGGAGGCTTGAGATCCATGTGGGATTTCTTCTGGAACAGCAACATTTGCCTGCAAAAAAATTAATTTTGTTACATAACAAATTATATGACATATTAAAAACTTACACAAACCTTGAAAAACTTCGACTTTTGATGTATTTCATTCTTGCAGCGGCAGCTTGGTTGGTTTAAAAGTATTTTAATAAATAAGAACATACCTGGGTTGCAAAATCTGGTGCAGGTGCAGGTGGTTGTACTACATTGCTGCTTTTTCTTTTTCCTTTTCATGTAGCCTGCAAATTGTGATAAAAAATGAGTTTAAAAAAAGATGAAGGGATAAAATAGAAAGAGCATAATTCATTGAGTATGCTTGATGTTACCTTTTCACTTGGTTGCTCCTGACTTAAAGGGGGGGGGGCTTGAGATCCATGTGGGATTTCTTCTGGAACAGCAATATTTGCCTGCAAAAAAATTAATTTTTTTACAAAACAAATTAAAATTATTATATGATATATTAAAAAACTGACGCAAACCTTGAAAAACTTCGACTTTGGATGTATTTCATTCTTGCAGCTGCCCTTGTTGTGGCCTATTTGAAGGCATTTACTGCAGGTATGCGTCAATCCTTTTCGCGTTGATGTGTTTGACTGCAGCTCATTAGGGTCTTTTCTCCTCAGTTTCTTAGTTTTTATGTAATCTTGTGCTCCAGGGACAGCATGTATCATGTCATTATACACTTTGAGGTAAACTGTCTTCTTATAAAAATCATCCACATAATCATCTATTCTAGACCATTTTGAAACAATTATTGAACAAGCATGACAACATGGGTATCCTGTCAATTGAAACATGCCACAACTGCATGTTTTCTTCGCTAAGTCAACCACATGTTTAAGAAGTGGTCAATTTCATACTCTCTCCCACCACACCACCTAATGAAATAATTTCTTGCAGCATGTTGTTGCTTGTTTATCTTCTTTAGGATATTAGGGCAAATTGATCCTCCATACTTCTCTTTAGGATATTAGGGCAAATTGATCCTCCATACTTCTCCATTCCCTCTCTTTTCAATTGCAACCTAGACGTCAATTTTGTTCTAATCCACTCAAACATACTTATAATTGGTTTGTCCCTTGCCTTAAGTATGTAACTATTAAAGCTTTCACACAAGTTATTCACTAAAATATCACATTTGCTATGAACTGGAAAATGTGATCTTGCCCAATGTTGTGGATTTATCTTTCTTAGCCATGGAAAATGTGATCTTGCCCAATGTTGTGGATTTATCTTTCTTAGCCATTCAGAAGCTGTTTCCACATCAAATTTTATCTTTGGATCAAGTTTTTCAATTTTTTTCATAAAACCCTCAAATTCCCTTCTGTTTGCAGTTGAGGCTGCCTTCCAAAAGTATTCTTTCAGTTCAACAGATTTGAATTTCACTTTGAAATTTTCATACATGTGTCTCAAACAAAATCTATGTTCAGCATCTGGCACCAAATCCTTTAAGGCCTCAACAAGACCTTTTTGTCTATCAGAAATAAAAGAGTATTTTGTGGTGCCCAAACCCCCTATTTCATCCAAAAGTTCACTCACAAACCAACCCCAAGTGTCCCTATTTTCTACTTGTGTTACAGCCATCGCAATTGGGAACATATTATCATTTCCATCCCTTCCCACAGCCACAAGCAATTGACACCCATAAACAGTTTTTAGCAAACAACCATCAAGACCTATGATTGGCCTACACCCTCCCATAAACCCCTTCTTTAAAGCATGCAGACTGAAATACATTCTATCAAAAACTGGGGGATCAGAATTTTCCAATTTTTTAAGTATGAGCTTAGACCCTGGATTACAATTTCTGACACTTTCACAGTAATCCCACAACAATTCGTATTGCTTTGCATCATCCCCCCTGATTCTCTGTAAAGGTTCTTTTTTTTCTCTCATCACCTTAAATCTACTCACATCCACATTGCATTTTGATCGAATTCTATTTTTCAGTTGCTGAATAGGAATTGTTGGATTATCTCTTATTGCATTTTCAATTCTTTTTTCAAGATAAGATGCATTGGCAAGCCTATTTTCATATGTTCTTGCACATGTATGCTTGTCCTTCATTGTTTTAGTCCACCTTGTATTGGTGAGGCATGGATCCTCCATTCACAACCCTCCACTTTACATTTTGCTGTCACTCTTGCAACTTCATTTTTTAAAAATTCAATATCTACCCCATTCCGTAGTTTGCCAAATCTAGGAGTTCAAAGCCCTCACTAAAGTACATAATTTTATTTTCATGTAAACAAACCCATTAGCAGCTATTTCAATTCCTTAGTTATGTCATGTCATGGAAACAAACAGAAATCTTTTGTCAGGAGCCAACAGACATACATGATCTACTAAGCTGGAGTTGCCACACCACTCCCCAAATGAAATTACACAAACATAATAAATAATTCAAAAATATAAATACCAAATATGCAAGTGCAAGCATTGCCAATGGAAAATGTCAAGAAAAGTAAAGCACCTCTGGTTTATGGGTCTTGACATATTCATCAACTGAAGTCCGGTTCTCTCATAGTAAACGAAAGAACAAAATAGGGCTAAAGGTGAAACCATCCAGGATTGTTTACTGTAAAAAATAGGTACTTCAAGACTGAATTTCATTTATTAAAAGAAAGAAGAGAATGTTAAACGTTCTAATTTACAGACCACTCAAGTGAAATTTTTTAGTACAAAGTTAGATTTTCTGCTAATGTAGTCATGGGCGATAAGCCGATAATATTTCGAGGACCTCACTTTAAGAAGCTTATCAGAAGCAATTCAGGAGTACTTCCTCCAAACATTCTGTTACTAGTATCAATGCAACTTCCTAAAGATACTTTGGATATCTATCTCAAATAAAGCATGTGATGGGTTAAAAGCAACATATAAAACAAAATAATTATGTAATGGGTTAAAAGCAAAATAATGGGTTAAGAGCAAAAGAAGCGGAAATCGAAAATAAGATCGAGACTAACCTTGTTCGGTGTCGCAGTTGCGAGCGACGGCTTTTGGCGGGGGATAAAGGGAAAGGGAAAGGGAAACAGTTCGCCGGCGGAAATTGGAGCTCCAAATAGCAAAAATCAGAGCTTGAAATAGCAAAAAACGATGTTGTAGCCGTGGGCAACAACGTTTGAGTAGATTTCGCCGGCGGCGGTGGTGGATTTGAGTGGATTTCGTCTTCTCTCAGTCGCCTCTGTCGTCTTTCTTTTTCTCTTTCCAGAAACAAAATAAAAACCTAAGTTTGACTAACAGTCAACATTTTCAAATATAAGGAGGGGTATTTCGTCTTTTACCCTTCTCACCAACATTTCTTTTATGTAAGGAGGCAGTGTGCTACAATATTTAATTGACAGGGGGGTATTTTGCATTTTTTTAACACAGGGGGGTAATTTGCTCTTTATTAATAACACAAGGGGGTATTTTGCTTTTAACCCTTAAATTAATACTACTGTGTATACTGGTCCACAGAGCCCAATCCTGGTTACAGTAGCCAAGAGGCTCTTCTCTCAACTTTTATAATTATGCAGCCATTTCCTTATCAATACATAACTCTACTTCACATAACACTGTTAAAATTGCAATAGTGAAGGAAATGAACAGAACGAAGTGTAAGAGCCATATATGTAGAGCTCAAAATTGCACTCTGTAATTTCTCATTAATGCAGAAGACGATGATCAGTGGTTAAATACAATGTCAAGCCATATAACCGTCTGGCAACTAATTAACAAACTAACCGACTCGACGTTGACGTGGACAAACAGAAATGTGAATAAATGAATCAGATTACACATCAACGAAAATTGATAAGGAGTACACAAAACGTAATATGTAAAAACACGACTTCATCATGTATCTAGGAACTGGGTCACTTCATCGTCTTCATGCTTGGTGATAGCTGCAGAACCTTCAGGTAATTGGTGAGCTGCAACTGCTTCATGGTCTAGCTGTTGTAGCTCAACAGTCCCCCACAAGTGGGACTGGGATCGAAGAGAGCAAGGCCCAACTTGGACAATAGCAGAGAGAAGGATTTCAATGGCAAAATCTTGGTGAAGGCATAAGCTAACTGAAGCGAACTTGGAACGAAAGAAGGGGAAATAAACCCCCTCATTGTAGGCATCATTAACGAGATGGCAATCAAGTTCTATATGTGTTGTACGCTCATGAAACACAAGATTTGCGAGAATGTGCAAAGCGGCCATGTTGTCACAAAAAAGATCAATAGGAAGACGGATAGGAAAAGAGAAATCTGAAAGAATATAGGAAAGCCAACGGAGCTTACAAACGGTGGCAACCAAGCTACGGTACTCAGCTTCAGCGGTAGAACGAGAGACGGTAGATTGTGGTTTTGTCTTCCAAGACACCAAAGCGTCCCCAAGAAAAACGCAGAAATCGGTTAGGGAACGTCGAGAATTAGGGCAAGACGCCCAATCAACGTCGCAATAAGCCTTCAAAGTGAATGAATTGTGAGAAGGAAAGAAAAGGCCTCTTGATGGACAACCCTTTAGATAGCGCACGACATGAAGGGCTGCGTCCTAGTGTGACTTGCAAGGATGGTTCAAAAACTGGCTAAGTTGTTGCATCGAACGGGATACGTCAGGGCGAGTAAAACCCAAATACAGCAACCGACCAACAAGGCGTCTGGATTAGGTTGCAAAGCACCAGAAGAGGTGACAAGTTTTAAACCTGGAGGAAGTGGAGTGGAGGTAGCTTTAGCATCAGACAAACCAGTATCTTGTAGAATGTCCATAATGTACTTAGTTTCAGCAACATAAAGACTCTTTGTGCCGCGAGTAATCTGCAACCGAATGAAATAACGAGCATCCCCAATTTCTTTAATTGGAAACAAGGCATGGAGATGAGCCTTCACTTGCTTGATATCCGCCAAAGATGGACCAGTGATCAGAATGTCGTCGACATAAACCAGCAAACTCATTGGACTTGCATAAGTTTGCTTCATAAAGAGACAATGGTCATGAGCCGACTAAAGAAATCCACAAACCTTAAGTTTGAGAGTGAACTCAACATGCCACCTGTGAGACGCTTGCTTCAGCCCGTAAAGCGAGTGTTGTAACTTGCAGATAAGATCAGGGGCCACATTGTAACCTTCGTGAGGTGTCATGTGGATATCTTCCTCCAACCGCCTATGGAGGAAAGCGTTATTGATGTCCAACTGGTGAAGGGGCCATGCTTGAGCTACTGCAACAACAAGAAAAACATGAACAGTAACGTTCTTGGCAAATAGGGGAAAAACTGTCCGTGTAGTCCACACCCTCAATCTGGTTAACCCTTTGCCATCAAGCACGCCTTAGACCTCTCTATCGACCCATCAGCCTTAAGCTTCGTCTTATACACCCATTTGTATCTAATCGCACGCTTACCCAAGGGCAATGAGGTGAGGCACCAAGTGCTGTTTTGCTCCAAAGCTGCAATCTCAGCGTCCATAGCATCTCTCCATTTCGGATGCTAGGCAGCTTCTAAAAAAGGACCTGGCTTCTTGCAAAATCGACAATGAGGCTACAAAGGACTTATATGAGGGAGTGCCAAAATGAAGAAAATAAGGGGCGTGAGTAGAACAAACGAAGTCATTTAGCCAGGAAGGAGGACGTGTAGTTCTAGAGGAACATCTAATAGGTTGTGGATGTGAACTGGAAGGACTGCCTACAGAATGAGAGGTCTGAAGATGAGGTGAAGAGGATACATGAGGAGGGGACTCAGTGGGACGTGAGATGTGTTCTCATTTTCTATTTTCAACTTTCAATAAAAAACTGTGAATTTTTTAATTTTGTAGTTTTGAGTGATAACGAGAATATGTTGATTTGAATTAGATGATAAGATTAGATTTTATATTGTTAGTGATCTCAAATTATATTCCTTTTTAAGGTTAATTATACTTATGTAGAGTGTAGAAGCCACTCGTGGTATTTCTTTATCACAGAAAAACCTAACCAACTATTATAGACATGGAGTAAGAAAATTCTTAAAATTATTACAGGCCAATATACAACTTGAATAATAATAATAAAAATGGACAGAAAATGAAGAAATAATCAGATTAACAGTGTAGTAGAGAACAGGCTCAGAATAGCCAGATCCAATATCAAGATAAAGGAATACGGTCACAAGGCACCGCTTCCACAATAAACCAACCCACGATAACTCCACAAACCAAGAACCCAAACTCAACTCCGATCACTAAGATCTTAGTATCACACGGTTACAAAAACCCCAACTCATGTATTTCACAAAAAACTTGGTGAATGATAAAAAGATGAACAACTTAATCTGTCTATCGGCTGAAGGGGAGAACTCCCTATTTAAAGGGGTGAAAATAGTGATAGAAAAGGAAAGCTTTGGTGGCTTTCCTAAAACCATTAAGTTGGTTTAGGAAGATCACCATAGCTAAGGAAATAGAGAATCACAGAGGAGATGTGAGAGAGAAGGAAGAAGAGAGTTAACAGTTGGCGTAAGGAGAAAGACAAGAGAGAACATGAGAGTCAGGGTTAGGGTTGTGAAATAAGTAGGTAGATAGGTCGAGTCGGGTTATCGGGTCGGGTAGTGGGCGACCAAGTGGACCGGGTAAGTGGGCTGCCAAGTAGCCCTTTTAATTAAGTCATGGGGCCACAAAACATAACAAGTTAAACACTCTCATAAAAAGAGTTACAATTTTTTGAAAAAAAAAATTAAAATTACTGTTACACCTCCTCCCAAGAATTTTCTGTTTACAATCGTACCAATTTCGTTAGGGTTTTATAAAAAAATGTTAATATCAATAAAAACTTACAAAAACTTTTAATTTTACCTCTTATTAAGCATTATGTATGGTTTATTAATAAAAATATCCTAATAATACTTCTATATAGTTTAAAATACAATATTTAACCATGGGTAATTGTCATAGTTAAAACCAAAATAGGCGCAACAAATAGTTATTGACAGTTGCATCATGGTTGTGGTATCTGTGAGGGTGTCTAAAATATTAACCATGGTAAATAATATTTTCTTGGTATAAAATTTATATTTTTGCATCAACTTTATTTAATCATGGTCAATAAAAGTTATTTACCATGATTTTAGTCCATAGCTATTAAAATTGTAGCCAATAGTCATTTTTTTTAGTGATACTTGTAAGGAGGTAAATATAATATACATATTGTTTAAAAAGTGTAATTCCAATAAAATATTATTCCCTAATTATTATTACTGAATAAAAAGTAGCCGCGGAGAATAAAAACTAACCATATTTTCAATAAAATATACATAATACTGAATAAGACGCAAAATTAGAAGTTTATATATTTATTTTTTGCTAATGTCAGTATTTTACTCTCAAATATTGGAAATAAGCTTTAAAATTTTCTACATTGTCAAATTATTTTCAATACTTTATTTGATTTTAATGTGCCAGTTTAATTTGATATTTATTTGAGGTTATGGCCCCATTATTATAATGATTTAATTGTGGTTTTATAAGATTTAATAAGTATTTGACCGTTATATTTTATATATTTATGTGACCTATTTATAATTGGATTTATTATAATATTATGAGTTTTAATTAGGCCACTTAATATTTTATAACGATCAAATTTTTACAACTATTTAAAGGGCCATTAGCATTCTTCATTTGGCACATTGAGAGAGATATAAATTTTGTATAGCTTATGAGTTGAGAAATATTTTATACTACAAGTATTTGTAGAGTTTTTCCAACATAACTGTGGACTAGTTCCTAGTCTCCTCGTGGTCGTGCACATGAGATGAGACACTACTGAAAACTAATGCGGTTTTATCCTAGAGTCATCGTTACGAGTTAAAACCTGCACATAGGGATGCAATCATGGCTTTAGGTCGGTGACAAATGCCGTAACTCTCCATCGGTGCAGCTTTTCTAATTTTCTAAATTCATTTTTTTCATATCCGTACTATATGAAATTGTGATAATTTATATAATAATATATAAAGTTATTTGAGATATGATTATAAACACAAATCATACCATATTTTACACCAATCTAAAGCCATGATTATGATTGTGATTTGTGTTGATTAAGTGCATGGTTGTACTAATTCTTGATTTGCGAGTAATGTTTTGAGAAAATGTACATCTCCATCAAAATACTACATCAAATTTTCGGGGTGAAGAAGCAATAGAGTTACAACAGTATTGTCGAGCCATGAAACGGAAGTGCCCTCTTTTTCTGGCCGACTGGCTTGTTTGATTTTCTATCCCAAGTACCCCAAAAGGCGATCTGAAAGCTTCAAGTTGAGATATATTCATTGCTAATTGCCGATGTGATAGAAACTTTTTAGCACTTCAAACTTTTGAGTTAACTTGACGTGAATCTATATTTTTTTTTACATTCTATATTTTTTATTGTCGAGGAAGTTTTTGCAGGTGATAAGCTGGGCCTATGATTCGAGTAAATTTACAGAACTTTTTGACATGCTGAATTATTACCTCCAATTCATTCTCTTTTTTGACAGTACACCAAGGAAACTTCCCGTCTCTCTTCTCATGTTTCTGTTTTGTTGCGATGTCAACATAGAAGCCGAAAATTGAAGAGAAGAATCCATAGCTACAGAGAATCAAGACTGATTTCTAATATTGAACTCACGCATTCTGTACAGCTTAATCTCTGCCTTTTAAATTACAAAGGAGGTGAGAAACAGATTAACTCCTATTAACAGATTTGCTAACTACCTTCTAACTAATGCTAACGAATAACAACTAATTACAAGGGAAGAAGTTGTTATTTCACCTAAAAGGCAGAAAACATAAAAGTGATGTCGTGTTGGCTTGGTAATGCGCATCATCTTCCTTTTGCTAGTTGCAAAAGCAGCTAGAGCTGAAACAGAGTAAAACAGTAAGAATTCCTTCATCCCCCCCTCAAGTTGGCGCATGAGAGAGTAGGCCCAACTTGGAAAAGAGACGAGTGAAGGGAACAGGAGGCAAAGACTTTGTGAAGAGGTCGGCAATTTGATCAGAACTGTGAATATGCTAAGGGCGAATAAAACCGCACTTAAAGTGAACGTGGATGAGATGACAGTCGATGTCGAGGTGTTTCGTGCGCTCGTGAAAAACTGGATTTTCAGTGATGTGGATTGCGGCTTTGTTGTCATAGTGGATAGGAATGGGAGCTGCAACAGAGATGGAGAAGTCTCGATGAAAGTAGTTGTTCAAAAGTAGTTCAGAAACGGTCGATCCCATGCTGCGATACTTGGCTTCGACAGACGAACGCGACACAGTAGCCTGTTTCTTGGTTTTCCAGGAGACCTAGGAACCACGAAGGAAGATGCAGTAACTAGTGATAGAGCAACGAGAATCAACGCAAGAGTCCAATCGAAGTCTAAGAAGACAGACAGAGATAAAGTGTTTCCAGAGGGACAGAAAAGGCCTAAAGTGGATGTCCCCTTAAGATAGCGGTCGAGGTGAAGAGCAGCAACCATATGAGGATCACGAGGATTTTGAAGAAATTGACTCAATTGCTGCACTGCAAAAGAAATGTCAGGAGGAGAAAAATCCAAATAAAGGAAGCAACCAATCAACTTTCTATAACGATCAAGAGCAGCAAGTAAAGCGCTAGAAGAAGCACAAATTTGATTCCAGGTAGAAGAGGTGTGACTGGAGGAGTAGCTTCAGTCAGTGAACAAGCAGAAACAATGTCCAAGAGATACTTCTGTTGGGAGACGTAAGTACCATGGGAAGAACGTGTCAGCTCCAAGCCAAGAAAATACTTAGCATGCCCCACGTCCTTAATGTTGAAATGTTTACCAAGGTAAATTTTAAGTCAGTCATAGCTGCTAAAGAATTACCTGTGAGAAGAACGTCATCGATGTAGACAAGTAGTTCGATAAAAACTGTATCAGTGCGGAGGGTGAACAAGCATTGATCATGAGAGGATTGAACAAAGCTAAAATGCCGCAGCTTAGTACAAAATTCAATGTTCGATTGGCGGGAAGCCTAAAGAGTGTGGGGATATCACGTACAACAGGTATCCTGTCCTGTATATGATATGATGATGGCCAGCAAAACTATTGATTGATGTACTCCAATTAGAGTAAGTGGGGCCCTTAACTAATAAACGATAATGTCAAATTTTATGTCGTTGATTGATTTACAGTTGTGAGTATACATTACTGCTTATATCTGATGTTGCTATATAACGAATGACTGTTAGTCGGTGTGATTGCTTCTACGTGAATTGTTGCCTGTATATATATATAGATTAATTGTCTATACTTATTGAGTAGCCAACTCATTCCTTGCCACGTATTTTTCAGGAGATAGGTCACACTGATTAGCCACATTGGACTTTGAGTGGTGCCGTCGTCTTTATTAGGTGGGTTAGCCATGACATCTAAAGCCAAAATTTTTTATTGTTGGGTTGTTAAGTATTCTGGTCTTTTATCGGGATTTGTGTTTTAAGTTGTGGTATGATTTTCCTTAAGGTTATGTACATGAGGACATCTAGTGAGGGTGAATATAAACATTCGGATGTATCTATTTCCTTATGTGGTATATATACATTATATTGATAAATTAGAATTTATTTTACAGGTTGAAAGAGAATTACTTATAGAATGAGTTCTGATTAAAGAAAGG
Source organism: Sesamum indicum (assembly GCF_000512975.1). Taxonomy (NCBI): domain Eukaryota; kingdom Viridiplantae; phylum Streptophyta; class Magnoliopsida; order Lamiales; family Pedaliaceae; genus Sesamum; species Sesamum indicum. The sequence continues at coordinate 5,586,885 of NC_026152.1, forward strand.
ATGAAATAGTAATAATTAGATGTAGCGAGTAGGGGGTGCTACATTGGGTGGTATCACGCACTGTGACTGTCTTGGCTACCGGAGAGAAACTGTCGAAGTAATCGACACCTTCGATCTGGTTGTATCCGTTGGCAACAAGCCACGCCTTGTATCTGTCGACGGATCCGTCAGGCTTCAACTTAACTTTGTAAACCCAACGACTACCGATGGTTTTTTTTCCTTGCGGTAGAGGAGTAAGATCCCAGGTGTGATTTCTGTTAAAAGCGTCAAGTTTTTCTTTCATGGCTAGCCTCCAGCATTCATGTTGATTAGCCTCCAAAAATGACTGTGGCTCTTGTGCAGCATCAACCTGCGACAAAAACGATATGTGTGCAGGGCTAAAAATAGGTGAGTTACATAGATGCGAGGTAGAGGAGGAGTGATTGCAGATGTAGTCCTGAAGCTAACTAGGCGGAGTCATGGTTCGTTGTGACCTACGAGAGGTAGGAGACGTAGGAATGCAAGGAGTGTGACCTGCAGAAAGTGGTTCAGTAGGAGGAGTATTGGCTGAACTTGGGAGTAATGAATCAGGTGCAGGAATAGGAAGAAAGGACAGACTCTCTAGGGGGTTACCAAAAAAGGGAAAACAGTCTTCATAAAATTGAACATCAAGTGAGACTAACACCATTTTAGTGTCGAGGTGATATACTTTATACCCTTTATGTAATTGGCTGTAGCCAAGGTACAAATATTTAGACGCTCGTGGGGCTAATTTGTATTTGTGTGGAGAGTTGTTGGTAGCAAAACACAAACAATTGAAGGTTTTGATATGAGTGAGTATAGGAGGTTTACCATAGAGGACTTCGTAAGGGGATTTCCACTCTAAGAGGGAAGAAGGAAGATGATTGATAAGGTACGCTGTAGTGAGGACGCATTCTCCCTAGAATTTCTTTGGAAGAGAAGCTTGGTGTAGGAGCGAACGAGCTACATTAAGTAAGTGTTTGTGTTTGCGCTCGGCTACACCGTTTTGCTGGGGTGTATGGGTGCAAGACCGCTAATGAAGTATGCCTAAAGAAGAAAAAAGAGTTTGACAACCATCATTAATGAATTCATATCCATTATCAGACCTGGCAATTTTAACAGAGACACTAAATTAGTTCGAGATAGAAGCAAAAAGGGAAACAAGTGTAGAGGTGACCTATGCTTTATTTTGTAGGAGAAATATCCACGCAGCACGACTGTAATCGTCCACAGTAGTTAAAAAATAATGGCAATTTGAAAGTGAAGCAGTTTTGTAGGGTCCCCACACATCCATGTGAACGATGTCAAAAATGTTATTGCCTCGAATTTCATGTGTAGTGATGGTGTTTGAGGCTGTTTAGCAATGTAAGAAGTATCACAAATTCCCCAAAATTGTGGATCTTTTATTGATTTTGTATGCTGAAGTACAGAAAAAGAGGGGTGGCCAAAACGTTTATGCCACAACCAAGAAATGCTGGAATGAGATGACATGTTACAGAAAGAAAGGGAAGTAAGACTCTGTTCAATAGCAGCAGGAGTAAAGGAAGATCTGTTGATGATGTATAAGCCTCCTAGTACATTACCCACGGCAACGATCATGATAGTTTTCAGGTCCTGTAACCAACACTTAGAGGATGAGAGGAGTAGAATAGAGTTTGAATTGTAGAGTTTTTGGATAGAGAGTAAGTTATGTTTAAAAGCGGGAATGTATAGAACATTGGTGATCGTGAGGTTGCTATGCAAGGGAATGTCTCCAGCAAGAGTAGCAGGCTGTGTAGAGCCATCTGGTAAGTGCACAAGATAAGTAGGAACAATGGAATGTTTTCGTTTAAAAAGGGAGGAACCTACACACATGTGGTTAGTGGTCCCAGTATCAATTATCCAAGAACCAAAACCATCAGCATATGTATTAATAAGAGTGCCATTACCTGCAAAGTCATCTCCCTGTGCGAAGTTTACTTGCAACGGGTCTGAAGCTGCCGCAGCTGGAATATCCACTTAATCATTTCCAGTAACTCTGAAACTTGCTTCAAAGCTTCACCCAAGTCCCTTGTGTGCTCTCCATCTTTCTTATCTTCAATAACAGCCGCATTGAAACCTATTGGTGGCCCTTCTTCCCTTCGTTTTTGCTCCTTGAGGGTAGAAACCATGAAGTTTAAAGCATGCATCCTTTGTGTGTCCTTGTCTACCACAGTGAAGGCAAACTTGTAGTTTTTTGTCAACGTAACCTCTGCCTTTGTACTCAGTTTTCTCCAAAACAAGCGTATTCCGTCTAGAGGCTACATTCCCTCTTTGGTTGTTCCACTTTGAGTACAATGCCATTCCATTTAAATTGCCGTTAGTCTGAGTATTAACCAATCTCTGTCTCTCAACCCTTAGCAACATAAAGTAAGCTTTGTTCACACTTGGAAAAGGATCCATAACAAGGATCTGGTTGCGGATGTTATCGTAGCTATCATCTAGTAATATAGGAATTGTACTAGAATTGTCAAGTTATTTTCCTATGCTGCAATTTTGGTAAAACCACATGTACATAGTCCACAAGTGCAAGTTTTTGTAGGCATCAGACATTCTAGCTCGTCCTAAAGCGTAGATAGACTGTTGAAGTAATCTACCACACTCATTGTCCCTTGTGTAATGGAGGCAATAGCTCGCTGCAATTGATAGACCATAGGTCCATTAATCTCTCCGTATCTTTCTTCGAGATCCAACCATAGTTGTCTGGATGTTTTTGCGTACAAAAAGCTTTCAAAATTTTCTTGGAGATGGCATCGAGGATCCAGGATGTTACAATTGAGTCTACCCTGATCCAAGCGTCGTAATTATCTACAGAAACATCTGGCGCGCTCAGCTACCATCAATGAAGCCTAGCTTCATTCTCGCACGTAATGCAATCACAATCGACCTCTTCCAGGCCAAGAAATCTGTTCCATCAAAAGGAGCATTCACCAAAATGGTTCCAGGGTGATCTCCTCCATGAAGTTGCAGAAGGTTTTGTTCCCTCCGTCCTGCTGGGTCTGTCGCCATTGCTCAATTTTGCGGAATCTAGAGTAAGGAAACTTAGAAATTATAAAGAGACCTTCATGTGAAGGCTCTGATACCATGTTGCGAAGTCAACATAGAAGCAGAAAATTGAAGAGAAAAATCCATAGTTGCAGAGAATCAAGACTGATTTCTAATAGTGGACTCACGCATTCTGTACAGTTTAATCTCTGCCTTTTAAATTACAGAGGAGATGAGAAACAAATTAACTCCTATTAACAGATCTGCTAACTACCTTCTAACTAATGCTAACGAATAAAGTGCTATTTTAATTGAAGAAGTGCTAAAGGAGAGATAGCAACTAATTACAAGGGAAGAAGTCGTTATTTCACTTAAAAGGCAGAAAACATGTCGTGTTGGCTTGTTAATGCGCATCTTCTTCCTTTTGCTAGTTGCAGAAGCAGCTGGAGCTGAAACAGAGTAAACCAGCAAGAATTCCTTCATATTTTTTAATTAATAATTATATGTGACACATTGGAAACGATGTAAATAAATAAACATTTTAAATTAATTGAATATTATTTAATAAGTTTTTTGTTGTAAGTATAAAAATAATTATGATAAAAAATATATAATTTTAAAAAAGAAAAAAGGAGAAATAGAAAAAAATATTTCTCAAAATAAATAATTATTTAAAAATATAATTTTTACCCTTGTAGATATTAATGTTATCCTTTGCTATGGACTACGTGAAACCTACTTGCCTAATTGCTAAGGACTACGTGAAACCTACTTGCCTAATTGCTATGGTCATATATGTATAGATCATTTGTGGTTGGAAGTAGAATGTGATGCATTATTTATGTAAGAAAAAGACTTCCGCAACTGTTGTACATGGTCCTATTCTTGCCAGCTCCAGCCTAAATTTCATATGCTATTGTTGGCAAAAATGGCAATTTATCCCATGTGATATGAATTATCTGTAAAAATTAAAGAGCTATACAATGTGTTTTGAAAAATATAGCAAATTACTCTCCTATCTATGGTTTAGATAAGGGGATAATTTGCTTCATTTCTTAAAACACAGGAGAATAATTTGCTAATTATTTTTCACAGGGGATATTTGCTCACATTTACACAGAGTAAATTGCATAACCCTATTATTATTTATTTTCAATCACGAAACCTTTGTTTAATTCCATTTTTAAGTTGTTTTGATTATTTGTCTTTGGGAGAAAGAGAGATAGATAGACAAACAAAGGTATATTTTTGGATTCATGTTTTTGCATTCTTCGAGATAAGATAAAACATATTTAATGTTTGTTTTTGTGTTTTACACCTTATATGTGTGTTTTTTTATTTTTCAACTTTTTATATAATAATATATATATACACACACTTATATATATAATATAAAAGAGACATTATTTGACAATAAACAGTGATTTTTGTCTCCAAAAAATATAACATAAACATATAATATATTATATATATAATCCCAACATCAAACCTACACCACGTAATCTAAAATATTTTTAATTATCTCAAAATACAAATTCAAACATAGCATCTATCTTCAACACACACTTACTTATCATTATTTTTCTGTCTCTATCTCCAAACACAAAATAGAACACTCAAATTACAAATCCAAACACTATGTTTGTGTTTTAAAAGTTTTTACGTGTTTAGTTTTGCGTTTTGTATCAATTTAACCCTATCATTTTGTGGAATGATTCGGAACATAGGAAGATCCATTGGGTGGCCCGGGAGAAGTTGTGGCATAGCAAGAAAGAGGGAGGGCTTGGCTTTCGGAGGATGCAAGCATTCAACTTTGCTTTGCTTGATGGACGGAATATCAGAGTGTGGCGATCCACCTCAAAAAATAAGACCACGAGCAATGACGTCGATTGCCCTATATTTGTCAAACGGATCAATGGAACTTGAGAATCACAAAAGACAATTAGGCGAGTCGGGTTCGTCCCCGACGATGACCCTCCGACGCCTAAGTTAGGTCTAAGGATATAGTGAAGAGCGTATGTTTTTAGTATAGAATAGCGTTACCTCTTTAATGAATCAAGTCCTCTTATTTATAAGATAACTTATAATATATATGGTATGTGCTCGTGTCATGATCTCATGCTACATATCAGCTGGTTCTGTGCTGATCATGCTTCTGGATCGCGCCATGGCTAATCGTCCTGGATCATGGTCGTATATCTTGTCGGAAGATTTTATTATCTGCGAGATTCTTGCCATAATAAAGTAATTACACACAAAAATACCCATAATACCCTTAATGAAGGGTATTTTCATCTTTTAGTAATTCACCCTTATCATTAGTCCCCCAGTTCTGTATGCGTGATTTTTCACACATGCAGAAGTCAAAACGTCTCCTTTCCTTTTGAGGTAACTGCCTTGATCCGAGCGAGTCACGTGTCACTTCAGGAGTGGTTCTTTATCTCTACGCAGGCCTGCCCAGTCCTATATATATATAGAGGTTTCATTCAAAAAAATTTACTGACTTCATTACCTCCCACGATCGCTGCTTCTCTTCTGTTGACCTCAATTTCCACTGTTCGATCTCAATCTCGACGTTCAAGGTACTATGTCTTCTTCAAAATCTAATTCTGATTCGAATTCTACTTCTGTTACGTTTTCCCATAGAGCTGAATCCCGTGTTCCCCATGTGGGCCCGTCTAGGCTTAGGTCGCGACGTAAGCCGCGTCGTGGTCGACGAGTAGAAGAGTCTAACTCAGATGATACTCCTACTTATGTGAAATTTCAAGCTATGTTAGAATATAGCCCTTGGGCAGGTATAGTTAGTACCGTAAAACAACAAATTCACTGTATAAAGGAGAAATATTTTATTACCAATAGCTTTGAAGTCATCATCCCTAGGTCATTTGATCGCATGCATCGCCCACCTCCAGGTTTTTGTGCCTTCTCACATAATCACTTCGAAGCTGGATTGTGATTGCCTTTAGCTCCTTATGAAGCTCAAATCCTTAGTCGACTAAAATTATGCCCCATGAAGTTGTCTCCAAATTCTATCCGTCACATAATCCTCTTTATAATTATAATGAGGGTTCATCACTTCGAGCCTAATTTCGACAACTTTTGGACTTTGTATTCATTTACCACTTCCACAAGATCTGGAGATCAAGGATTCTTTTACCTGTCCGCCCGCAGGGGTCGTAGGTTCTTAGATCCCATTACATCTAATGTTGGCCCCAGGAAAGAAAGGTTTATTTTTATTCGACCTCCACTGGGCGGATCAACAATCAGAGTCTGCTAGGGCGGAAGAAAGGAGGAATATGGAGCTTTTAAACGAGGTCATAGAGTGTTGGAGAAAGGCTCGTGAAGATTTGCGCGCCCCTCATGACTTGACAGCTCAATTTGAGGGTGAGAAGTTGGTTCAAGATTGGAAGGTCTCATCATGCAGCACTGTCCTTAGTACCCAATCGGGTCAAGACTCTTGGGAGTTCTATAATACTAGCTGCCTTCCACGTGACCAGGTGGCTCTACTACAGACTTCATTCACCCGTCTCGAAGAACACTGCACTCACTCCTTGATCCAGGTTTGTCTCTTATCATACTTATTCGAATTCGATCTATCGTTCTCTATCTGATTATCATTTTCTTTAGGCTGCCAACTTCATTCGGGGTCTCTCTTTGAAGTGTGCAGGATTCCATAAGAACCAGATCATTAATGAACATAGATACCGTGAACTGCGAAGCAAGATTTTGGAGACTTCAGCCCGAGAGCAGGATATTGAAAATCAACAAGTAGCTTTGGAAGTTCGCAATAAGGAGTTGGAGGAGAAGATGGCTTCTGAGATAGCCAGGGCGATGGAAGCGGGAAAAGAAATTGGGTTCGCTGCTGGGAAAATCGCAGGTGCAATAGAGGGTCGAGAAGATTTCCTCAAGTCAGAAGACTTTACTGCTTTGGAAGATTTCCTCATTCGGGAAGCCCGTATCCATGTGCTCGTGATTTTATGAAAGCACCTGGATTCGAGTCTGCTTTGGAGATTAAGGCTGCAGATTACTTGATGCAAGGCTTTGATAGATGCAAAAGCCAGGTATTTACTTTGAATGGGTTCAAACCCGATTTTGACATGTCACGATTAGATCCTGGTCTTGATGGCAAGCTGCAGCCTTTTGCTGACGAAGAGGTTCCTCCAGCGAGTGAAGCTGAGTTCGTAATTCTTCTTCATGATGCTTTGTGATTTATCCCATCTTTTTGGATTCGATTCTTGAACTTGTGATCATTTTGTAATATTTGACGATGTTCGAATCTTCTACGATTGTCAACAAATTACAAATTTGCTGCTTGATCTTGTTCAGATTCATGCTCAAATTTCAATCTTTCTCAGATAAGCTTTTTTTCTAAAGAGAAAGGATCTTTTCCAGATCGCTTATATTATTTGGCCTTTTTTAGGCGCGTAGAATTTAAAATTTGATCTTTCTCAGATCGCTTAAATTATTCGGCCTTTCTCAGGCGCTCAGAACTTAGAATTTGATCTTTCTCAGATCGCTTACATTATTTGGCCTTTCTCAAACGCTCAGAATTTAAAATTTGATCTTTTTCAGATCACTTAAATTATTCGACCTTTCTCAAGTACTTATTTATGCATAAAATTTCCTAAGATTTTGGATATTCCATGATCAGGGAAGATCTTGTCCATTCGCGTTCTGGAGTTTATATGTTCCTCTTCTCTTTATTTCAACCACTTTGAAGCGTCCTTCCCAACCTGGGTCCAATTTTCCCACATGTTATCAAACTTCAACCCTTTTTAGGTCGAGGTCGCCTATCTGCAGCTCTCTTGGTCGTAATCTTCTATTGTAATTTTTTAGCATCAATCCTTGGGGTGGAGTATTTTTGCATAAGCTGCATCCCTTCTTTCTCCCACCATATTGAGATAGAAAGCCCTTTCCTCCTCGTTAGTCATCGGGTCATAATTCGCTATCCTTTGAGTCTCTTCACCAATTTCTGCATGAATGACAGCTTCAGAACCATAAATTAAACAGAAGGGAGTTTCACTTGTAGCAGACCGTGGGGTTGTTCGATAGGCCCATAATACTCCTGGTAGCTTTTCGTCCCAGGACCCCTTCAACTTTACCCTAGCTTTCAACTGTTAGAGAATGGTTCTATTTGTCACCTCAGTTTGTCCGTTCGCTTGAGGATGACCGACTGCTGTGAAGTTTTATTGAATTTTTAATTCCTTCAGCCAAGTCGTAATTTGCTTTCCTTGGAATTGTGTGTCATTCTTTGATATTAGGATCCTTGGTACCCCAAACTTGCAGGTTATATTTTTTCAAATAAAATTGATCATCTCCCTTTTAGATATTCTAGCTACTGCTTCTGCCTCCACCCATTTGGAAAAATAGTCAATTGCGACCACGATGAACTTCTTCTGAGCTTTAGCTGGAGGGAAAGGTCTTAAGATATCGATTCCCTATTGGTCGAATGAGCATGCGATCTGAATTGGTTTTATTGGGGTTGTGGGTGCGTGCGTTTGTGAAGCATATTTTTGATAGCTCTCACACTTTTGAACTAATTCTTTCTCATAATAGGCCAAACTTGTCTTGCTATCTTTTGTGCTAGCGAGCTTGCACCCGAACGATTACCAAAGTTTCCTTCGTGAATCTCTATCATCACATATTTTGTCTGGTCATAGTTCAGACACTTCAACAATGGTCCTTCTATGGATCTTTTATATAGATCCGATCTAATCAAGGTAAATCTGGTATACCTGAATTTTAGTCTCCTAGCTTGTGCAGGATTGTCAGGTGGAACTCCTTCTTTGAGATAGTGCATGACTTCATCTTTTCGTGGGCATGATGGTTCGACTGTATTGACTTCCCAACTTTCTGAGATCGTCGGTCGATCTTTTACCATAACGGTAACTTTTTAATTTTTGATTCCTAATAAGAGAGCTCCAAATTTCAAAAGTGAGTCAGCCCTATCATTTTCGCATCTTTGGATTTGCTGAATTGAGCAATTATCAAATTGTTCCATCAAGGATTTTACCTTTTTGTGATACATCGTCATGGATTTTTCCTTGGTTTCGTAAGTTCCATCAATCTGCATCGCCACGAGTTGTGAATTAGTAATACTTCCAATATTTTTGCTTTAGCTTCGTAGGCTAACTCTAGTCCCAGGATCAGGGCATTATACTCTGCCTCATTGTTGGTCGTGGAGAAAGATAGCCTAGTAGCGATCTCTATCTCTATTCCTTTTGGCCCTTGGATCAGGATCTCGGCTCCTCCATTGTTGGCGTTCGATGATCCGTCTAAATGTAACATCCAGGTATCAATTTCTGGGGTTGGTTCACCTGCTAATTCCATTACGAAATCTGCTAGGATTTTTCCCTTCTCAGTTGTTCTGGCTTGGTATTCAATATCATATTCACCGAGCTAAATCGTCCGTTTCACTAATCTTCCAAAAGCTTCGGGTCGGTGCCACAGTATGCTTTTGAGTGGCTGATTTGTTAATACCACGACTTTGTGGGATTGGAAATAAGGTCGTAATCTCTGAGCTATTACCACTAGGGCTAAGATAAATTTTTCGATAACAGTGTACCTCTTTTCGGACCCTTGTAGCATCTTACTGACGTAATAAACTGGATTTTGGATTTTTTTGTCCTCTCTTACAAACACAGAACGAACCGCATTTTCTGATACTGCTAAATACAGATATAACGTGTCTCCTACCTTCGGGTTCGCCAACAACGGTGGTGATCTCAAATAATCTTTGAGTTCTTGGAATGCTTTTTCGCACTCATCCATCTATTTGAATTCTTTTGCTTTTCTCAAAATTTTAAAGAAATGCAAATTTTTATCTGCTGATCTAGAAATAAATCGATTGAGTGATGTGATCTTACCAGTCAGTTTTTAGACTTCTTTTGTTGAGGCCGGTGATTTCAGTTGTAGGATCGCTTCAATTTTTTTCGGGTTGGCCTCTATTCCTCGGCTGCTTACCATGTATCCTAAAAATTTGCCACCTCCCATACCAAATGCACTTACTTGGGTTGAGCTTGATCCCATATGTTCTCATAATGGCGAAAGTCGCTTCTAGGTGTGACAAGTGGTTTTCCGGTTGCTGGCTTTTGACTCGCATGTCATCTACATACACCTCCATCGTCTTTCCTATCTGGTCTTTAAACATCCTGTTCACGAGTCTTTGGTGTGTGACACCTGCATTTTTTAGTTCGAAAGGCATTACATTATAGTAAAAAATACCTTGCTCAGTTACAAAGGATGTTTTGCTTCGATCTTCCTTCGCTATAAAGATCTAATGATATCCCTAGTATGCATCAATCATTGAAAAAAGTTCGTACCCTGCTGTCGAATCCACTAATAAATCAATTCTTGGTAACGGATATGGATCTTTGGGGCACTCTTTACTTAGGTCTGTAAAGTCGATGCACATTCTCCATTTCCCGGATGACTTTGGTACCACCACCACATTTGATAGCCAATCCGTATATTGAACCTCAGAAATGTACCATGCATTCAACAATTTGCTGACCTCATCGTTAATAATGTGATGCTTTCAACCCCCAACATCCTTTTCTTTTGTTGAACTGGTAGTATGGTGGGATCGACATTCAGCCGATGAACTATCACTTCTGGGTTTATCGCTTTGAAATCCAAAGGATTCCATGCGAACATGTCTATATTGCTGTGAAGGAATGCGATCATCATCGTTTGTAATCCTCTCTCCATCCTTGATCCTCTTTTGGTCGTTCTTGTTAGATCTCCTTGTACTAGCTCAATTTCCTTATGTTCCTCGATGTGCTCTATTCTCTCAATTCTCCTATTTTCCCATTCATTCTCGTTTGATTTAGTGAACTTCCTCTTCTTTTCAATTGTCTCTCCCTTTTTTAGGGACACGTTGTAGCACCTCTTAGCCTCCCCTTGGTCTGCACGGTGAAGTTGGCAATGTCCATTTTGATAACCATGGGGTCGTTGTCCTCCCCTACCCTTTCTCTCGCATCATGAGCTCCGAAAGTGATTTCTGACTCCGGTGTTATGTTCAGGATTTGCCTATTTTTGAACGACCATTTTTTTTTTCGAACTTTTTCCTCGATCTCTAGCAGTATCCAGCTGCTGAGCCTCCTACTATAGTATGTATGATGCCTTTCACAGGCGCATTCTCCCTCATTCTCTAGTCTCCCATCATTTCATTTTCCAGGTCTTCTTTCTTGAACTCATCTATCTGTTTTCCCAGCAAAGCGATCTGCTTTGATACACTGTCCACTTTTGCTCGTGAAATAGCAAGTTCTCTAAGATGGCTTTTATCTCGACTGCTCGACCCGACCTCAGAAGGTGGGCGTCAACCTCTATCTGCTTTCCTTTTACTCGTTGCTGACATTTTTTCTTGCTCTTTTTCTCCAAATAATTTTCTTTTGGTGGCTTCTTTCTCGATGGGTGTTGTGGTTCCACGTTCGTAAGCCACAATCGCATTCCGTCCTGCTTCCTCCATCATCTGTTGTAGTTCCATCCTTGTAAACTGAATAGTCCACTCAGTTGTTCCTAGTGTCGTCTCCAATCCAGGAATATTTCCTCCTAAGTCCCCTTTCATGTTTCTCAGGATACTTAAGAATGTATTCCCACAGACGGCGCCAACTGACCCGCCTCAGAAAATAAGACCACGAGCGATGACCTCGTTGCCCTATATTTGTCAAACGAATCAATGGAACCTGAGAATCACAAAAGACAATCAGGCTAGTCGAGTTCGTCCCCGACGATAACCCTCCGACGCCCAAGTTAGGTCTAAGGATAGAGTGAAGAGCGTTTTTTTTTTTTTTTAGTACAGAATTGCGTTACCTCTTTAATGAATCGAGTCCTCTTATTTATAAGATAGCTTATAATATATATGGTATGTGCTCGTGTCATGATCTCATGCTGCATATCGGCTGGTTCTACGCTGATGATACTTTCAGATCGCGCGGCGGCTAATCCTCCTGGATCTTGGCCGTATATCTTGTCAGAAGATTTTATTATTCGCTGAATTCTTGCCATAATAAAGTGCTTACAAACAAAAATACCCATAATATCCTTAATGAAGGATTTTCGTCTTTTAGTAATTCACTCCTATCATGTGGAAAGACCCTTGGTTGCCTCGTCCGTCTACTTTCCTTCCAGTTACCCAGCAAAGCCAATTCTTTACAGATTTGCGAGTTAGGGATCTCTTAGATGATGGCAATATATAAGTGATGGAATGAAGGGCTCATTGATGGATTGTTTGGTGACCCCGAGCTTGTGGCTGCTCGTATGGCTCGTTATTAAAACCACGTATGATGTGTTCTCATTTTCAATTTTCGACTTTCAACATAAAAACTGTGTATTTTTAACTTTGCACTTTGGGTGACAATGAGAATATGCTAATTTGAATTAGATGATAAGATTGTATCTTATATTATTAGTCATTTTAAATGGCATTCTCTTTTAAGGTTAATTACACTTTGACCCTTTCATAAAAAAAAATTGCAATTTTTTGAAAAAAAACCTTTTTAAATTCCTGTTTACAATCGTACCAGTTTTATTAGGGTTTGACAAAAAAATTAATATCAACAAAAAACTTACAAATATTTCAATTTTACCTCTCATTAAAAATTATGTATGGTTTATTCACAAAAACATCCTAATAATACTTCTATACAGTACAAAAATACAACGTTTAACCATGACTAATCGTCATAGTTAAAATAAAAAGAGGCGTAACAAATAGTTATTGACCGTTGCATGGTTGTGGTATCTGTGAGGGTGACTAAAACATTAGCCATGGCAAATAACTTTTTTTTTTTTTGGAAAATCTATATTTTTGCATCAATTTTATTTAATCATGGTCAATAAAACTTATTTATCACAATTATAGTCCATAGCTATTAAAATTGTAGCCAATAGTCATTTTTTTCTAATGATACTTGAAAGGAGGTAAATATAACATACATATTGTTAAAATATTATTCCCTAATTATTATTATCGAATAAAAAGTAGCCACCGATGATAAAAAATCTAACCATATCATTAATAAAATATATATAATGTTGAACAAAACACAAAATTAGAAGTTCATATATATATATATATTTTTGCTAATGTCAGCATTTTACTTTACGGTTATAAATTAAGATAATTCTAGCACGGGATGCAAGTGTAATTAAAAAAATAGCAAAAAAATTTAATTTCGTATTTTTAGATCGAGTTTAAGTGCAATTGTCCCAATTTTTTATCCAAATATTTTAATAATTTTTTTTTAAAAATAAGATCTAACATCTTAAATTCAAAAATATTTGATAAGATGTATAAACTTACGTGATCTTATAAATAAGGTCATCCAGACACCTGTCTCTCAGTCTTGGGACTCATGACATTTTTAGGAAGCTCGTGAACGCAAATATGTAAAACGTGATATTTTTTGAGCAATTCATACAAAATCGCTACCTTTCTTACATTAATTTTTTTCTAGTGAATTCATGAACACATTTATCATAACTGTAGCAATATGTTTACGATAATTTTTATCAGTAACTAAAAGTATTACGATTGATAATCATTATTGTTTTGTATTTTGTTTATAATTTTTAATTTTTATTATAATAAATAATTATGTTTGTTATTCTATTAAATTAATACTACTGTGTATACTGGTCCACAGAGCCCAATCCTGATTACAGCAGCCAAGAGGCTCTTCTCTCAACTTCTATAAGTATGCACCCATTTCCTTATCAACACCTAACACTACTTCACATAGCACTACTTCACATAACACTACATCTCTCTCTCTCTCTCTCTCCACAGTAATCGCTTCCACAAATGGCATCAGCAAATGCTTTGACCTTTAAAGTCACAAGGCAGAACCCAGAGCTGATCCCTCCGGCGAAACCCACGCCCCACGAACTCAAACCCCTCTCCGATATCGACGATCAAGAGGGCCTCCGCTTCCAAATCCCCCTCATCCAGTTCTACCGGAGAAACCCCGCAATGAACCGAAAAGATCCCGTCATGGTTATCCGCGACGCCCTGGCCAGGGCATTGGTTTTCTACTACCCGTTTGCCGGGCGGTTGAGGGAGGCGGCCGGCAGGAAGCTGGTGGTGGAGTGCACGGGCGAGGGCGTTCTGTTTATTGAGGCAGACGCGGACGTGACGCTGCAGCAGTTCGGCGACGCCTCCGGTGGAGTGGTGAACTGTCCTCTGTTGCTTATTCAGGTATATATGTCAGTCTCGTGTGGGGTTAATGCATGAGTAAGCTTAATTTCCTTGTGTGGTCAGATAAGGTTCATCATATATTTTAATTCATTTAATATATGCATATTATATTTAAAAATTATATTATTTATTTTATTTAAAAAAATTGTTAACATATTATGTATATATTATAAAAATAAAAACTATAATAAATTCTAAAATAAAAATTTTAAAAAAATTACTCATTGTTTATTATATATATACACATATTCATATATCGATATTAATATAGAAAAAAAGCTTTTAAAATGGCCATAATCAATCACATACAAAGTTTAGACCATTTTTTTTTTATTTGCAAAACAAAAAAAGGTTAAGTTTTATTTTATATAAAAAATTGGAGGTATTCATCTGCAGGTCACGCGTTTAAGATGTGGTGGGTTTATCTTTGCTCTCCGCCTCAACCACACAATGAGTGACGCTGATGGGATTGTTCAATTTATGGCCGCCGTCGGCGAGCTCGCACGGGGCGCTGAAATGCCTTCCGTTCTACCAGTTTGGCAAAGAGACCTCCTAAACGCACGTGATCCGCCTCACGTGTGCTGCACGCACCATGAGTATGATGACGTACCGGACACCAAGGGAACCCTCATACCACTAGACGACATGGTCCACCGCTCCTTCTTCTTCGGCGTAGCCGAGATCTCTTCCCTCCGACGACTCCTCCCATCACACCTCCGCTCTTGCACCACCTTTGAACTTTTGGCAGCTTGTGTCTGGCGCTGCCGCACAATCGCGATCTCTCCAGACCCTAATGAAGAGGTCAGATTCCTATGCATCGTGAACTCTCGCAAGAGATTTAATCCGCCACTCCCCGCTGGATACTACGGCAATGCCTTTGCGTTTCCCGCAGCCATTTCCACTGCCGAAAAGTTATCCAAAAACCCCCTAGGTTATGCGTTGGAGTTGGTGAGGAAGACGAAAGCCGACGTAACAGAGGAGTACATGAAATCAGTTGCGGATCTGATGGTGATCAGAGGGCGCCCATTTTTCACTGTGGTGCGAACTTATCTGGTCTCTAATGTGATTCATGCGGGCTTTGGAGATGTGGACTTCGGGTGGGGCAATGCGGCATATGGCGGGCCGGCGAAAGGCGGCATCGATCCAGTTCTCGGCGTTGTGAGTTTTTACGTAGCTTCTAAGAATAACAAGGGTGAGAATGGAATCGTGGTTCCCATCTGCTTAGCGGCGAACGCAATGGAAGTATTTGTAAAAGAGCTTGAGAAGATGCTGAAGAGAGATGATGATGATCAGAGGGCTGTTCGGAAAGATTCCATTTTTATGTCATCGAAGCTATGAAATTGATAACTACTATATATCACTCTTTGTGTTGTCCTGTGCTTGACAGAGATACAGCGTATATAGATGTACAAGGGATTCTTTGCATGTTTTGTGAGATGGGAGTGCTTGAGAGTAATAATGTTAAAAAAAAAGGTTAATGTAGAGGTGCTTATAAAAAGAGTTGGGCTTTATAACTTATTTGTAAAATTTTCTAAGTATGTTGTTAGGGGGGTAAAATTTAGGTTAAAATGCAATAAAACTCGTTGTATTTTAAAAAGTTAGCACAATACATTCTTTTGTTTTGAAAATAGCTAAAAACTCCTTCCTGGCTTATTTTAGTCAGTTCACTTGCTTTTTTTTCAAAATAGCACCAACAATGTTACATTTTTTTTCCTGTCTGACAATTACACTACAAAAATCAGAGGAATTTGGGACGGATCGACAGATCGTTCCAGAGTCCGTTGCATATTAAAACGGGTATTGGAACACAATAGGAACCGAACTTGATAGATGACGTCGTGATCCCCGTTTTTTTTTATGGATTATATTTTTTAACCGGCCAAATCGTGCTAAAATGTATTCCAAATAAATAATTACAAAAGCCGTTTCGAACCCCTTTCAAACATAGTAAGGATAAATGGTTACAACTCTATTTTGAACACATTATTAAAATTAAGGACGGTCTTGTATTGACCATTCGTATGTGAAATAACTGATGTCTAAAAGATGATAGTTAGTAAATATTTTTCAAAATAAGGTATAATTTGAAACAGTTTTAAGTACGCACCTAAGCAATTATGCGAAAAATCGTTCCTAATTATGAGTTTTACTTAAGATGGAATATATTACAATGACGTCCGTTTTGTTGTTTTATTAATATTGTATTACTAAAATCCTTCCAAAAAAATATAACGGCTATAATTCAACGGGCCAAAAAACCATTTTTAATTTCGGTCCAATGACTGTTTCAAATTGTAAAATAACTGCTACTTTTAAACGGCTAAATATGTGTTTTAGACTTTTCTATATATATATGTTCCTCTCTATCCATTTAATTCACTATCTTCTTCCATTTTTCTTATTTTCTCAATCTCTCTCGAACTTTTTTGATCTCTCACTATCCCACTAATATTTTTATACTCTTGTTCGTCAATATCTCTTGAATTATCGTTGATATATGAAGTTATTTTGATCAGGTAACAAGTTTAACCTTTTGTTCGTCAATATGTTATATTTGTTGTAATTTTATCAATTAAATTTAATATTATAATAATATAATTACATATGATGTGTGTGTGTGTGTAGGAATCATCATCATGTTAAGACAGTTGGGGAGATAGATATATGTGAAGAACCTGCCGAGTAGGGCGGGCCTTACTCCGGAGTTTGAGAATGTTGTTGCTACATTTATAGAATGGGTCAAGTCTCAACATGTATATATGGATAGTGAGAAAATTAAATGTCAGTGTAGGAAGTAAAAAAATGAAGTTTTCAAAATCACAAACGAGGTAAATTTTGACTTGCATATGAAAGATTTTATGCCGGAATATTATAATTGGACTTCTCATGGCGAGGACAAGGTGCAGGAGTATTTTGAGGCCATCAACACGGCCCCTTTGTAGGAGGAGCAAACTCCCGTTTCTCATGAGGTGGAGGGTACGAGTACGCACTTGGGTGATACGGCGCAGATGGATTAGGCATAGAGGATGGTTGTTGATGCCGTAGAGCCGATTTTCTAGTGTTTTAATTATAACCAAGATGGTGTGTCTAATAATGGTAAAGGTCGTGTTCTACTAATGTAGTGCCTAGTTCATATTGCAGTGCGGGCTCCTATGATTATGTGTCTAGGCTGGCAGATTGGATCACGATGTACATGCTGTAGAGGAGCCATTACAGAACAGTTACACCCAATCTCAATTGGGGGCTGTTGCTGAGTTGGTGAATATGAAGGCCGAGGGCCATATTTCTCAGCATATATATGATCGAATATCCCAGTAAGCTAATCATATATTGCTCCGCGATCACACCCTCTCCGTGGATTACCATAGTACAAAGAAGTTTATAACAAACTTGGATTTACCTGTTAAGAGATTGATGCATGTAAGAATGGTTGCATGTTGTGTTGGAAGGACGATATTAATCTAGACTACTGCAAGTTTTATGCAGAAGCTGGATACAAGCCTACCAGGGAGCAAAATCCTAACTGCAAGAAGACTCCATATGCCATTCTTAGGTACCTGCTGATTATCCCTTGCCTGCAGAGGTTGTATGCTTCAAAAGCGATTGTCGAGCAAATGACATGGCATGCCAACCATCAAACGGAGGAGGGATCAATGTACCGTTCGTGTGATGCAGAGGCATAGGGACATTTTGACCGAACATATCCCATTTTGAAGCAAAGCCTCGTAATGTTAGACTGGCTTTGTGCACGGATGGGTTCGCACCATACGGGCTGTACGATCGTTCGTACTCATGTTGGCCCGTTATAGTTACACTGTACAATCTCCCATTGAATGTGCATAAGTTCTGAGTATATGTTCCTGACGATGGTGATCCTCGGTCCTTTCGATCCGGACGTCTCATCGATGTTTACCTGGAGTCGTTGATCGAGGAGTTGCAAAATTTGTGGCATGTGCTAAAGGATAACATGGTACAGCCCGGGAACGCAGTAGTGGAAGCATCTAGTAAAAACGTATAATAACAAAAATTAAAACACATAAAATAACGAATCCAAAGGGTGTACCCTTAGAGTTCCGGGGTGTTTGATGTATAATGAAATAAAACGAACATTAGACTGATGTAAAAAATCATAAGAACCGAAAATTAAAGAGGATAAAAACGATACATTCATTTTCTTCGTTCGGTTAAAATATTCTTCACTTAAAGCTCCAATGCAGGAACTATCTAATTCGTTCACACCACAACAGAGTCGGGATCTCAATGTTCTCTTTGCTAAAAGAGAACAAGAGAAAATGCACATCAAGTGTGCAAGAGAGAGGGGGTGACCGAGAGCCTCTAGGAACGGGGGATTTTTTTTGGTTGTGTAATTATGATGATCAATATTTTAAAATAATTATGTATCATATATATATATATATATCTTGTATTGATAATTAAGAATGTGTCTAGATACATTCTTTATATGTACATGGTACATTTCTCTTTATTTCTAATGTGTGCCATTCTAGCACGAGTCCAGAGTCCTTGGATCTTTGAGATGGATTTGGGCCACTGGAATAAAGATTCCTGAGAAGGACCTGCAAAACAAATGGTTAACACTCCAATGCTTAAGTCAATTCTAGATTAAGAGCAGATAAAAATAAAAATGAATGACAATACAAAATTATGATAAAGATGAGAATTTAATAAGCAAGAGCATGATTTTAGAATGATAGGACAACAACAAGAGATAAAGTTCTTGAATCTGTCAGTCGGGGGTGGTTTGTTGGAGGGTACCCCCACTATTTATAGAAGAGGAGTTCCCCAGCAATAGGAGTCTTGTCGAGGCGAACCCGTCAGCTTTAGCGTAGAAGAGGAGTTCCCCAGCAATAGGAGTCTTGTCGAGGGGAATCCGTCAGCTTTAGCGAGAAAGGTGGGATCCTATAGAAAAGGATCCTCCTTATCTGTAACTTGGGCATCAAGTCTCCGAATGCATGGGGTCTCTTTCGTCGTGCACTCTACTATTTGGTGAGGAGTCTTTCAGGAGGAAGAGTTCCTCCCCTTGGGGGCACCTTCCTCCCTATCGGTTAACTTTGGGGGCTTCTAAATTGGGCTCTTTCTTTAGGCCAAATATGACAAAGTTAGCTTCCTTCTTCGACTAGGCTTTGATGCAGGGAGGGGGCCCTTCCGGCTGAGTTAGATGGACCTTGTCGGTGGGCTAGATGGGATTGTAGGAAGTCTCTTTCTTGGGCTGGGCATAGTGATTCGAACGGACCACCTTCTTCATGGGCTGATGGACCTTTTCCTTGGACTTGGTACTTCGTTTTGGGCCATGCTCATTATTCAATCCCCCCCCCCCCCTCTAAGGGCGATGGGGGCCTTTTTCTCCTTTCTAAGGGTGATGGGTGCCTTTTCATCCTTAGAGTAGGAAATCTTGCTTCTTGAGGAGGGGGGCCTGTTTTTACTAGCAATGGAGGGAGATATCTTGTCCATTCTCAAACAGAAGACCCTAGTATTTATGGAAGGGAGGAACCCCTTGTCTACGCCTCTTTTCAGTTGCTGCAATCTCATCCTCATTGGAAAACGGAGTAGCACCTTTTGGCAGAGTGGTTTGACATCTATAATGATGGCGAAAAAGGCGCGTCCTCGAGGTAACTGCAGCACGCGTGTCTAGAGGCTTTGTCTTCACGCGTTAGTTAACTGCCTCTTAGTGGGGAGGTTACTAAGAACGTGGGTTAAAAACGCCTTCTTCAATTATCTTCTTTCCTCCTCTCACCAGGGCATCCATTACAGCCTCCATCCTTCTCTGTAAGTATTTCCTCATTCTCTCTCAATGTTCCTTTGCTTTAGAAAAATGTCTTCCTCTAGTGACTATGTACATTTTCTTAAGGAAATTCTTGGGGGTAATGATCCTTCAGAGGCAACTTCCAAGACGACGGGCCCTGCCCTACTTCGTTTTCGAAGAGGCCTGAGGAGGAGCTTGAGGCAGGCTAATGCTGCCGCTCGTCGCCTGATTAACGAAGAAGAAGAGGGGGGAGAAAAGGAAGGGGAAGCTTCTTCCTTGAAAGAGGAGAGGGTGAGGCTCTTCCCAGAAGGGGTAGAGTCACCTGAATCGTCTTCTACGGAGAGGCCTTCTGGATCCCCCAAAGAGATGCCCTCGGTACAGGAGGAGGAGGAAGAGGAGGAGAAGGTCCCTGAGTTGCCTTCTGACTTAGGGCCCTCCATCTTACGAACCTCCTCCATAGATCAGCTCCTCTGAGAATGTCATGTCCCCTCTGAGTTTGTAGAGTCTATGCTATTGCCTGTGGGTCGTCCTTTTCTTCCTCCCCCTAATTGTTTATATTTTTTCACCGCCCAACTAAGGTCAGGCCTTCGCTTCCCTGTCCCCTTATTGTATTCGGAAGTTATCCTTCTTTTCCGTGTCCCTCTAAATCAGTTGGTTTCGAAATCCTTCAAGATTTTAACCAATTTTTTTTATAGTTCTTCATTTTCATGGTTATCCTCTAACTGCACATGCCTTCGCTAAGTGTTATCGCCTTAAAAAGGCTGAGAAAGGATTCTTCTGCTTTGGCCCTCGTCCCGGAGTGTCTTTTCTGCATCTTTCTCATGCTCCGAATCACTGGAAAGTTAGTTATTTTTCATCCATCCTCCCCATGCTTGGTCCTTCCACTGGCAGTGGATTTTTGAGGTCCCTCCCTCTGTGGATGTAGGTCTAAGCCTGCAACCCTGTCTTCTTTACTAGAAGAACTGAATGCTTCTCCCTATGATTTTCGGTTCTTAGTAGATGAGATGTTGTTGGGGCATTTTGGGTTGGCTCCCTTGTCAGAGCATTTGGGGGTTTCTCTAGGTATCATTTCAAGTCTTTGGTTTCTCATCGCTTTCTTTTCTTAATGTCATTTTGGGATGTTGATTTGTCTTATTTTGTTCTTGTGCAGAGAATATAATATTTAGTAAACTGAAATGGAACCAGGTGTTGGGGGGTTGTTTTGGGTGGACCTCCACTCCCAAATCTACCAAGGGAGCCCCTGCCTCCAGTGACTCCAAAGGTAAACGCCCTACCTCCTCCTTCTCTTTAGGCCCTGTAGCGGGTAGTTTCTCAAAGAAGCCTCGGACAGGCACACATTCTTCTCGCACCTCTACTTCCCCCTGCTTCTCCCTCTATAGTAAAAACATATACTTTTTCGAGGCCTATCTACATGACTTTATTGTGTCTTCTTAGCTGCCATTAGCTCGATCAAGACAAAGGGAAGGCCTCCCTGGTGGCTCATTGGGGGAGGGGGGTTCTCTCCCCCGGAGATAGGCAACAACTTTCTCCTCTTGCTAAGGAGGGTTAGAAGGGATGGGGCCTCTGTATCTCTTCAAGGTACCCTTCAATTAAAACTTACTACTTGTATTTATGCACCTCTTTTGACAAGTTTTATTTCTATTAGGTTGCATCGGTTTATGAGGAACTTTCTTCCAAGTTCCAGGGAAGCCTTCCTTCCAAGATGCCAAGAGGCATAAGCTGGAGGACAGGTTGGAGCGCTTGGGGAACGAGAATGCCAAACTGAGGGTTGCTAAGAAGGAGGTGGTAGGACGATACCAACAACTGGAGAGGGAGGTGAGGCAACTGAAGAATGAGGCTTGTAGGGATATATCCATTAGGAGAACAGATTACAAAGGGGCCCTTGTAGAGGACCTATTGGAAGATGTTCATCAGGAGGACATTTTTAAGAGCGGTCCTTTTAGGAGGACCTAGGAGAGGATGCCCTGTAGGAGGACATTTTTAGGGGGGGTCATTTAGGAGGACCTGTTGTGGGACAGCTGGTGTGGGTTGGAGATAAATTTCTTCATGAGTAATACTTTTAAGGTTGAAAATATTCCATGGTCGTGACATCGGACGTCCTTTAGGATCTTTGAGTTCATATTCCGCTTGTCCTATTGCTGCTTTGACCTTGAAGGGGCCTTCTCTGGTAGGATCTAGTTTTTCCACTAGTTTTTTATGCATCAACCCTGCGTAACACAAGGTCTCCTACTTGAAGACTTTGTACCTTTACCCTCTTGTTATAACCATTGATCATTGTGCTTTTATATCTTTGAGTTTGAATGAAAGCTTCTTCCCTTAGCTCTTCAATGAGCTCTAAATTTTCTTTGAGTAATGTTGTATTATTTTCGTCTGAAAAATGCATAATTCTGTAGGAGGGTATCCCCAACTCTACTGGGATGATTGCTTCCGTCCTGTACACCATGGTGAAGGGGTTTTCTCCTGTAGATCCTCTAGGGGTTGTACAATATGCCCATAAGATACTGGTTAGTCATTTGTCCAATTTGCTCCAACTCATTCTAAACGTCTTTTAATCCCTTGAACAAGTATTCGGTTGGTGACTCCTACTTGTCCATTGGCTTGGGACTGTGCTACTGATGTAAATCTCTACTTGATATGCAGACCTTTGCACCAGTCCTGTATTTTATGACCTTGGAATTGTCGGCTCTTATCGAAGATTATCTCTCGAGGGAGTCCAAAGCAGCAAATGATGTTCTTCCATATAAATTTCATCACTTCTTGTTATGTGATGCGAGCGAGTAGCTCAGCTTCCACCCACTTGGTGAACTAGTCGATGGCTACTAGCAAGAATTTCCTTTGACCGGGTGCTAGGGGGAATGGTCCTACAATATCTATTCTCCATTGTGCAAAGGAACAAGGTGACAACATGGACGTAAGGGGTTCTGCAGGTTGATGTATAAGCGAGGAATGCTTCTGACACTTCTCGCATTTGATCACCAATTGTTTTGCATCATGCTTCATGGAGGACCAAAAGTACCCCGCTCGTAGTGCTTTGTTGGCAAGCATCCAGGTGCCCACGTGTGCTCTGCAGTAGCCACTTTGTATTTCCTTTAGAACATGGATCCCTTCGGGTTGAGATAGACACCTAAGCAAATGATGTGTGAAGGGCTTTTTATAGAGGACCCCTCCCTACAAGAGGAAACAAGGAGGTTCTGGTTTTGAGTCTGGCCGCCTCCTACCTGTCGCTGGGAAGGAGTCCCTCCTCTAACCATCGGATGATGGGGGTCCTCCAATCTTTCGAGGAGGATAGAGTTTGGATGCGAAGTCGTGTTCGTGGTTTAGGGAGTATTGTGTGGTGATTCACCTCGTTCGATAGTCCTCTAAAGCACTGGTTAACCTGGAGAGGCAATCAGCCTTCACGTTCTCTTCTCTTGGAATTTGAATGATTTGAAAATTGTCGAATTCTGTTTTGAGCTCTGTTGTCTGTTCGAGGTACTTGATCATGCTCTCCTCTTTGGCTTCATAAGAGCCTTGTATTTGGTTGACGATCAATTAGGAGTCTGAGTAGGTTATGACATGCCTGGTTCCTACTCTCGTGCCATCCTAAATCCCTTGACAAATGCTTCATATTCAGCCTCGTTGTTGGAGGCTTTGAACCCAAATTCGACAGCGAACTCCAACTCTTCCCCATGAGGCGAGGTGAGAACCATACCTGTGCTACCACCTTGGAAGGTTGAGGACCCGTCTATGTGCAATAGCCATTTCCCCGCTTGGGAGGTATCCTCTTCAGCTGCTCTTTTAGTCTTAGAGACAAAATGAGCCGGAGCTTGAGCCTTGATGGTGGTTTTGGGTATGTATGAGATATCATACTCACTAAGTTCGACCGCTCATTTCACCAATCGCCCTGAAGTATCTGGTTTGCTAGTGTTTGCTTTAAAGGTAAGTTAGTTTTCACACTGATAGGATGTGAAAGAAAATAGGGGCGCAGCCTCCTAGCAGTGATGTCCAATAAGAGGGCCATATTTTATGGGTGAATATCGTCCTTCTGCTCCTTTAAGGACCTTGCTAACGTAATAAATTGGCATTTGTTTTCCTCCTTTTTCGTGGAGCAGTACAAAGCTGATTGCTTGAGGGGTGGTTGATAGGTAGTCATAAAGGGTATCCCCTAGGGAAGGCTTCACCGGTAGGGGGAGCCCGACTAGATATCGTTTGAGGCTTTCAAATGCTTGTTGGCAGGAATCATCCCACTTGAAATGTTTCGCCTTCTGGAGCATTTTGAAGAAAGGTAAGCTCTTTTATGCTGATTAGAGATGAACCGGCACAGTGCTGCTATCCTTCCCGTCAACTTTTGTACTTCATTGATGTTGGAGGGGGCCTTCATGTCTAGGATGGCCTTGATTTTGAGGGGGTTAGCTTCGATTCCTCTCTGGGTGACCATAAATCCCAGGAAACGTCCTCCTTTTACCCTAAATGTACATTTGCCAGGGTTAAGTTTCAGTCGATGTTTACTTAAGACCGTATATATCTCTTCTAGGTCCGTCACATGGTTTTGTGTTTCCTTGCTCTTTACAAACATATTATCCTCATAGACTTCCATGTTCCTTTCAAACGGGGGGTGGAATATTTTGTCCACCAACACTGATAGGTGGTTCTGGCATTCTTTAAACCAAATGGCATGGCTATAAAGCAGAAGGTTCCGGTAGATGTAATAAGCTGACTCTTTTGTGCTCTTCAGAGGCCAGCATTATTTGATGGTACCCTTGTGAGGCATCCATGATGCTTAGGAGTGCACATCCAGAAGTAGGATTCACCAACTGACAATTCGAGGAAGGGGATAAAAGTCTTTAGGGCAAGTCTTGTTAAGGTCCCTAAAGCCAATGCACATTAGTCACTTCCCTCCCGGCTTGGGTACTAACACCACGTTCGATAGCTATTTGAGGAATTGTATCTCCTCAACATGGCCAGCTGCTAGCAATTTATCCACTTCTTCCTGAATAATCTTGTCTTTCTCAGGTCCGAAATGTCTCTTATTTTGCTTCATTGGTTTTATCCTGGGTCGATGTTAAGATGGTGTGTTTTCTGACATTGGGATCAATTCCTTCTAAATCTTGCACCGTCTATGCGAAGATGTCTGCATTACGGTGTAAACATTCTATTATTTCCTCGCATGTGGTTCCTTCTAGTTGAGAATCAATACGTGTGAATATCTCAGGATTTCACAGTACAATCTCAATATTCATTAATTCCTCCATTAGTTGGACCTTGGCGGGCGACTTCTCCTCCTCACCGTCTTCGGTATTGCCTTTTTTGCGGTTATAGAGAGGTGTTTCCTCATTACGTTTGCTGGAAGGTGCCTTCTCGCGATATTAGTTGGAGGGTACCTCCTTGTTCGACTTGTTGGGTGGTACCTCCTCGAGGTCTTTATCCCTACTTCTATTTTGTCCTTTACGTACTATTTCCACACAACATCTGTGAGATTGAAGGGGATCTCCTTGTACCTCTCCGACTCCTCCTAATGTAGGAAATTTGATCTTCATGTGGTAGGTAGATATCACGGCTCGGAAGGCACTGAGGGTGGGCTTCCTAGAATGACATTATAGGCGGAAAGATTATCCACCACCAGAAATTTTAATAGGCATGTTTTTCGAGTATCTCCGTTGCCCAAAGTCAGAGGGAGGGAGACCATACCTCTAGGGTGCACTACCTCTCCTGTAAACCCATAAAGAGAGGTATTCACTGTCTCCAGGGGGGTATCCCCTAATTGCATTTGACCGTATACTTCCCCAAACAGTATATCCACGGAACTCCCCGAATCTATGAAGATGCGGCCCACTTCGTACTGAAACGTCGTTATGGAAGCTCTTAGGACCCAAACGTTTGATCCTCCCAAACTGGATAAGGGTGTTCCTCCATGACGCCAACATCCCAGAATTTTTTTATAATTATGCTATGCGCCTCTCTTATTTGAACCTTTCTGGCATGATTTGAGTCACCTCCCAGCGGTCCGCGTATGATCATCCTTATAACCCCCTTCCAAGGAGGATCATTGGCTTCATGTCTCCCTTCAAGGATGTTTTTGCGTTCTTCGTTGAGCGAAGGTTCTGGAAGGTAGGCTTTAACTTCTTTTCCTTTGTTTGGTTCCTGCTTGACGTAAGGTCCGGCTCCCCGGGCTTTTTTCCAGCAGACGTACTCTAGGAGGTACCCATTTTGGATGAGCCTTTCTATCTCGTTCTTTAGATGTCGGTATTTTTCAGTAGTGTGGCCGTAATCATTATGAAAATGATAGAACTTGTCAGATTTTGGACGCTGAGGTTTCCCTCCATGATCGAGAGCAAGTGAGCAGGCCTTTTCCTTCAACCGCCATGAGGGCCTGGGTGATAGGAACTGGGAGAGGGGTATAAACAGCTTGAAGCCTATGGAAGGATGTTTTCTTATCTTTGAAATCAGTGCATTGTTTCTTAAAGGGGGCGTCCTCCCTAACTTCCATCCTCTTTTCCCCTCAACTCTCTCTTTTGGCCGCCTGAGCCTCTTCCATGTTGATGTATTTAGCAACTCAAGCTGAGAGAGAGTCGAACTTGGGAACAGGGTTCTTGGCCAGGGATTGAAAGAAGTCCCCATCCAAGAGGCCCTGGGAGAAAGTATTGACCTTTACTTCTTGTGTGGCGGAGGGTACCTCCAAGGCTGCAATATTGAATCTCTGTAGGTACTCTCTCAAAGTCTCGTTGTTCCTTTGTCGCATAGCAAAGGGATTAAGCTCCATCCTCCATAGCTTTCGACAACTAGCGAACTGGTGTAAGAACAAGGATCTAAACTCCTGAAAACTTCCTATCACTCCAAGGGGCAGTTGGTTAAACAATTGTTACGCGACCCTAGCGACGACACTTAATTCTGTCCATATATCTATCAAACAAGGTTGCGTTCTCAAAACTTGCAAGATGTTCGTGAGGGTCAATCGACCCATCATATTCAAACGATAGCAGGGGTACGACAATTGACTGGGATCCTTTCCGCCGTCACAACATCTGTGAAGGGGACACCCTACAACTCTTCTCCTGAAATTCCCGCTATCTCGTGCTGCACATCTTGGAGGTCTTTTTGAAGACACTCCAAACCGGCCAATTATTGTTGGGGGACCTCTGGTGGATTCGCTGGAGGGAGCCCCTGTAACCCCGTAGTGGGGGGCTCCTATCATAGCAACGCCTTCTCTTGAGGGAGTTCCTTCTACTCCATCTTGAAAGGTACCTGCTTCTAGCACGGGAGCTAAATGGGTAGGAGCTAAGATCGCCATCTGTTCTCATAAAGCAAATGCAACAACTTGATGAATCGCATCCAGCAAGGTTGGGGAAAGTTCACTTGATGTGGTGTTAGAGGAGGTACTCCTTCTTGGACGATCAGCTAATGGCTCGATCACTTTAGGGGACAACAGTAAGCCGGGAAAGTTGGGCCAAACCCTCCTACTGGTGCTAGGGAGGCCCCTACAACAACCTGCAGAGGCTGATTATTACCAGGTACCTTCTTGGTCTTCTACTTGTTACTGTGATTGCTGAGAGTTTCCATGATATTCACGCCTTTAACTCAAGTTTTCCCACAGACGGAACCAATTGATGCGTGCAATTTTAGCACGATTTCAGAGTCATTGGATCTTTCAGATGGATCTGGGCCACTAGAATACAGATTCCTAAGAAGAAGGACCTGCAAAACAAAGGGTTAGCATTCCGATGCTTAAGTCAGCTCCAGATTTAAGAGCAGATAAAAATAAAAATGAATGACAATAGAAAATTATAATAAAGATGAGAATTTAATAGGCAAGAGCACGATTTTAGAATGATGTAATAGCAGTAAGAGACAAAGTTCTTAAATATTTCAGCCGGTGGTGGTTTGTTGGAGGGTACCCACTCTATTTATAGAGGAGGAGTTAGCAATAGGAGCCCTGTCGAGGGGAATCCGTTAGCTTTAGTGAGAAAGGTTGGTACCTATAGATAAGGATCCTCCTTATCCATAGCTTGGGCATCAAGTCTCCAAATGCAGGGCGTCTCTTTCTTCGTGCAATCTACTTTCTGGTGAGGAGTCTTTCAGGAGTAAGAGTCCCTGCCCTTGAGGGAACTTTCCTCCTTAATGGTTAACTTTGAGGGCCTCCGACTTGAGCTCTTCTTAGGCCAAATATGACAAAGTTGGCTTCCTTCTTCGACTGAGCTTTGGTGCAGGGAGGGGGCCCTTTGGGCTGAGCTTGATGGATCTTGTCGGTAAGCTTGGTGTGATCGTAGGAAGTCCCTTTGTTGGGCTGGGCATAGTGATTCTTCATGGGCTGTCTTCTTCATGGGTTGATGGACCATCTCCTGGGCTTGGTATTTTGTTTTGGGCTAATTTCTTTTTGGGCCATGCCCATCAATTTCAAATAAAGAGATCCCCGTCAAAGGCTAAAATTTCACTTTCTAAAATTGCAATTTGCTAGCCATTTATTTTCTTTTATGAAATTTTCCATGAGCTCAAAATTAAGGGGCTTAGTCGATTTTTACAAAAAAAAATACAAGCCCAATGAATTTTTTTTAAAATTAAATTTTAATATAACTCCATTTAATTGAGAGCAACTTGTATTTAATCTAGTTAAATACATAAACCCAAATTATTTTTATTAATTAATAAGATCCAACTTATAAAATTATAAAGAAACCCAATATAAATTAATACCATTAATTTATTCTTGGGTCTTTTCCATCTAATGGATCCCTCTTTTGTAAGTAATTTAATTACTTGTAGAATTAATTCAAAATTAATTTCTTGTTCCTTTCCCGTAGTTTGTGTGTGACACTTTACATTCACCTTTCAGCTAGACTTGGACTAGTGTCTAACACTATTATTAATTAAATCTAATTTAATTAATAATTCTTGATTAATCTTAATCAAGAAAGCCTGTCACCATGGGTGATCGTCTAGCAACAGTCCATGGCACTAGAGACTAGGTGAAATTTCATGTGAACATTTAGACTCTCGAGTTCTTACGGGTACGGTCCTTCTATCTGTCTCTAGACCTTAGTCTAGGGCATGAAATTTGGTGTCAGTTCTCATCCTGGACTAGGCATCTATGCTTAATACTTGATATCGCGTTACGTCAAGTTTCTCGACATAGAAAGCTCTTCTTTCTATTTTATCAATGACTGTGGCCATAGGTTTATAGAGCGTGACGCATCTCCAACTGCATAGGAGATACCTCTATCACATACTGAAAGGGGATAGATCCTCTTTTTGGAACTTACCGTCCTCGCTACATACTCCGACTGCACTGGACAAGGCTTATGATGATCATCTCTGCGACACAATGGCCTCTCTCGCAGATCCAAGATACATTATCATATGCACATGATTGCCATGATTCGTCAAGTCTAAGGACTACTGCCGTACTATCCAAGTCGGGGATTCTAGTCATATTGATCAAGCCTCTAAGACTTCCATATAATGATCCCCGTGAGTCAGTTCAGTTCACTTGACACCTAGTCAATCAACTCACTAAGATTGCATAGACGAAAGTAAAACTGGGTATAAAGTTCCTTCTAACTAGAGCCCCATTTCATTTCGGTCCAAAATTAGATGAAAGACTACAAATATTAAGCCAAAAAAACAAAAAAATTAAATAATTTTTTTTATTTACTCTATTATCCGTTCATAAAATTTTCCTCCTTTTTTTTTTCTTTTTATCATCAATAACACTCCTACATAGTCTTTAAGAAAAGATACTTATCTAAAAAAAATTCTTGTACTTATTTAATAAGTATTTTTATTATAAAATTCTTGTATTTAATTTTAATTTTTTAGTAATTTAAAATTATTTTAGTATAATGTCAGCTTGTTTGTTTTTTCATATAAAATTAAGAGAAATGTTTAAGAAGTAAAATTTAAAAAATTAACTATTTTTTCTCATTTTTTATTTTTTTTTCTACTAAATAAGAGAAGTATTTGAGATCAGTTCTTTTTAATTCGTATCAAGCAATTTAAATCAAATAGTACAAAAAATTGCGCAAATTCAGCAAACGGCCGTTATAATACAAAATTAGAGTTCTAAGAAGGAAACACAGATGGCATCATCCATTTATTGTTGATTTTGACGTCGCATTTCAAATAGTACATAATGTTGTAAGACAATACTGTTTTTTTTCTTTTTTTTTTTCCTAAAGTTAAACCACTGCAAGGCGTACTAACTCCTAATTATTAAAAAATAGAAAATAGTCAAATTTATAACATGAAGTACTAACTCCTAATTATCACCTGAAAAATAAAAAATAAGGAGTACTACTCCCTTACAATAGATGAACAATAAAACATAGATCAGGAGTAGTACTCCCTTACAACAGTATTGTCGAGCCATGAAATACTAACTCCTAATTATCACCTGAAAAATAAAAAATAAGGAGTACTACTCCCTTACAATAGATGAACAATAAAACATAGATCAGGAGTAGTACTCCCTTACAACAGTATTGTCGAACCATGAACTGGAAGGGCCCTCCTTTTCTGGCCGACTGGCTTGTTTGATTTTTTGTTGTAGGTACCCCTGCGATCTGAAGGCTTCAAGTTTAGATATATTCATTGCTAACTGATGATGTGACAGAAATTTTTTGGCATGTCAAACTTTTGAGTTAACTTGACGGCAATCTACATTTCTTTACATTCTCTATTTTTTGTTGCAGGTGATAAGTTCGGCCTTTGATTCGTCTAAATCTACAGAAACTTTTTGAGATGCTGAATTATTGTCTCTAACTCATTCTTTTTTTTGACAATACCCCTAGGAAACTTCCCATCTCTCTTCTCATACTTTTGTTTTTTAATTAATAATTATATGTGACACATTGAAAAACGATGTAAGTAAATGAAAAATTTAAATTAATTGAGTATTATTTAATAATTTTGTTGATCTAACTGTAAAAATAATTACAGAAAAAAATAAATAATTTTAAAAAAGAAAATGGGAGAAATAGAAAAAAAATATTACTAAAATTAAATAATTATTTAAAAATATAATTTTTACCACTTATAGATAATAAGAAAAATGTAATAATTAGTAGGTGAGAAAAAAAAAAAGCAAACCAAAAATAAGGAAGATATCCATTTGTACTACTTAAACCCACGTTTAATGTGTTCTCATTTTCAATTTTCAACTTTCAATAAAAAACTGTGTATTTTTAATTTTGTAGTTTTGAGTGACAGTGAGAATATGATAATTTGAATTAGATGATAAGATTGTATTTTATATTGTTAGTGATCTCAAATTATATTATCTTTTAAGTTTATTTACACTCAGACACTCTCATAAAAGAAATTACAATTTTTTGAAAACAAAAACTTTTTAAATTACTATTACACCTCCTCCCAAGAATTTTTCTGTTTACAATCGTACCCCTTTTGTTAGGGTTCGACCTAAACAGTTAATATCAACAAAAAATTTACAAAAACTTTTAATTTTAGCTCTCATTAATAAAGCATTATGTATGATTTATTAAGAAAAATATCCTAATAATATTTTTTTACAGTACAAAAATACAAAATTTAACCATGGCTAATTGTCATAGTTCAAAATAAAGTAGGCATAACAAATAGTTATTGACTGTTGCATGGTTGTAGTATCTTGAGTGTGGCTAAATATTATCGATGGCAAATAACTTTTTCTTGGTGGAAAATCCATAATTTTTTCATCAATTTTTTTCTCATGTAATTGAGCAAGGCTAACACATCGTCAATCTTTTTTTCTCATGTGTCAGCTATTTAATTAAACAAGGCTGACACATCATCAGTCTTTTTTTAAATAGAGAAGCTGGTCAAAGACGGGTAGGTTTGATTTTAAACACAGATAGGTTTGATTTTAAACGTTAATTTGTTGGTCGTGTATAAATAGTTTCCCATATGTGCTTCAAACAATCAAAGAAGCAGCAACTCATTTAGTATTTGCCATCTCAAATACAACATTGCATTATTTTTCTGTTTCTTGCTAACTATGTCTACTTCATCTTCTTGCATTGAAGTTTTTGTTATTTTGGTGGTGAATTATCTAGCGATGGATGGTCTGTTATATATGATCAGACGCCCATTGCGGCGATGAGGATCCCTCGTTCATCCACCTACGCTCAATTTCTATCAAAGATTTATCAAAAAATTGTCCTTGATAAATCAAAGAAACACTCATACAAAATATTTATGCCAATACCTCGGTCGAATCAAAGAAACAATCATACAAATAAAAGATGATGAGACGTCAATTTTTATGGATCCTGCGGGTGGATTTCCACTCATGGAAGTTTACGTTGAATCTATACAAATCGACCACGAGGATACTCCACAAATGAGCCGACAGTGTGGAGTTTTTGATCAAAATATGAGTCAACAGTAAGGAGAAGCTAACCCACAGATGAGTCAACAATGGGAAGAATAGATGGCGCTTTTTTCAACCCAAGGATTCCCTTCATGTTCCAACATAAAAAATTTGACAGGTACGTATAACACTAATTTTGGAACAGGTACTTCTAACACCGATCTTGGCGCAGGCACCTCTAATTATGACACAGAGTATTATACTCCCAATATGTTGTCTGTTACGCAAGGGCTCATAAATATTGAAATCAATTACACAGAGCCCACCCACTCACATACTCCCGCCACCTCCAATTTTATACCAAATGATGTTGAGGCAGACGACTCTGCCGAAAATTTTTCACAAGATGAGGCTGAGCCAGAAGATCCTTTTGCAGACACTTTTGCTTATAATTCAGAGGGTGCTTCTGAATTGGATGAAGTGGAATGTCAAATTGCACCCGAGGATAGATCAAACGATGTTGACATAAATGTTGTGGCTGAAACATTTGCACAAGGTATGTCATCATCCTCTGAACCAGCTATGCACACCGAACTACTCAGCAAATATTTTACCGCTCTATACTATTTTTTGAACAAACATTCCCGGAGGTACCTGTGGATTCCATTGATGTACCAACCACAAAGTATGCAAAATTGTATGACATGAATGAAGGCAGACTTGATGTGGGAATGCTTTGCAAAAATAAAGAAGCTTTAATCGAGGCGGTGAAAGATCACTCGATATGACATGCACGTTACAAGTATTTTGTAACTGAGAGTTCGAAGGTCAAGTGGAAAGTGGTCTGTAAGCAGCGCAACCTAGGTAATATATATATATATATATTTATAAATAAAAGCATACATGATTAGTCGACT
Organism: Sesamum indicum; assembly: GCF_000512975.1. Taxonomy (NCBI): domain Eukaryota; kingdom Viridiplantae; phylum Streptophyta; class Magnoliopsida; order Lamiales; family Pedaliaceae; genus Sesamum; species Sesamum indicum. Next base: position 5,620,046 of record NC_026152.1, read on the forward strand.
GATTCATATTTATTTTATTTTCAGATATATGGTGTAAATAGGAGCTGGGAGGAATTTTGAAACAAAAAATTGATAGGTGAACAATAACCAAATAGGGGAAGGACCATACATGTATATTGAATGATATGTCCCTCGAACATGGTAATTTAGATAGGGTTTATGTTGCTTCTTTACTTTTAGAATAAGTGAAATGCAACTCCGCATGCGGAATAAAGCATGTCATCCAAACTATGAAAGACCATACAGGGTACGATATACCATACCAAAAGACATGGTACAGTTTGAAGATGACACGTGGAATTATTTACAGTACATGGGAGAGCTCAGTTCGAAAGCTACCTAAATACATGGGAGCTCTCCAAAAATATAATCGAGGAACTGTTGTTGAATGGCAACACAAAGCCTTCCAATCATCATCCAGTGCATATGTGCTAGGATGCGTCTTCTTGGCATTCAAGCCGTGTATTGAAGGGTTCCAACAGTATCGCAAACTTATTAGTGTAGATGGGACCCATTTATACACAAAGTACAAGCACAAAATGTTGATTGTTGCTACCATGGATAGAAATCAATAGGTACTCCCTCTTGCTTTAGGAAGTGGAACCATTGATTGTTATGAGCAGTTGGTGCATAAATTCTCTTTTCATTTTGCGAGCAAGAGAAAAGCAAAGAGGTCAGCTACATACCTCTTTACTATTTGGCAGAGGGATGCTGAAACGTTGAAGAGCTTCATGGGATGATTTAATAACGAGATGTTGGAGGTGTAGGACTTGAGAATTGATATGATGGTAAGCATATTAAGTCATGGGTTGAAGAAGGGACCATTTGCATCAGCCTTGGCTCGCGGTCCCCCTACAGGAACAGAATAGTTGATGGAGTTGGCCCAGAAGTATATAGTCGAAGAAGAAATGAACACCATGAAGGATAACGAGACTCGAGATCCAGGTCGCGCGAAGGGAGAGTGATCCAAGGAAGGAAAGCACTGGTCTGAAAAAATCACGAAAGAAAGGGGCCTTATCAACCTCGATATCACAGGTATACCCCTCTGAATACGACCAGAGAAAGGGCCATGCTTATAGTGGAAAAGGAAGGACTTCTCCAGTGGCCAGGTAAGATGTGTGATACTCCTGCCAAGAAAAATTCTAATAAGTACTGCAGGTTTCATAAGGATAAGGGTCACGATACAGAGGAAAGCATCCAACTTAGAGATGAGAGCGAAAGGTTGATAGCACAGGGCTACTTCAAGCATTTAATCGAAAAGAGAAGTGAAACAGGCAACCGAAGCAGGTCGCAAAGCCGAGAAAGAAGTCACAAGGATGATGCTGGAAAAGGCGGAGTTCGGGACAACACACCCATGAAAGGGGTCATCCACACAATCTCAGGTGGCCCCACAGGTGGGGATTCTTCAAGGGCAAGAAAGAGATACGCAAGGTAGAGTAGATACCGATACGGTGAACAGGTGTTACATGTGGAGCCCAAAGAGGATATTATTTTTGGTAACAAGAATTTGAGTTCGAGCGCAATGGACCAGAACGACCCGATGGTCATTCGAATGGACATCGCCAATTACCAGGTGCATAAGGTACTAATTGATAACAGTAGTTCTGTGGATATCATTTTTACTAGCGTGCTCAGGAAGATGGAGCTGGGAACTAAAATTGAAACCTGTACAAACTCCCCTGGTCGGGTTCGGGGGAAGCGAGGTCATGCCGGAAGGGTTGATTGATTTACCTGTGTCAATTTGAGAAGAGCTTCGAAGGAAGACTTGCATGGTGCAGCTTTTGGTGGTGAACAACCCGTTCGCATACAATGTTGTTTTAGGGCAACCCGGGCTTAACAAGTTTAGAGTAGTGGTATCCACCTATCATTTAAGATGAAATTCCCCACTAAGTATGGGGTCGGAGAAGTGCAATGCAAAGACAAAGGTGATTTCAACAAAACGACCCGGATAGGGTCGAAAAGACAAAGGAAATGGAGATGCTGAATATAGATTTTTTGAGGAGGAATAAGAACATGTTCACAAGGAGCCCATCCGATGTTAAGGGAATTGATCATGAAGTTATAGTGCATCACCTCAACATAAATCCTCAGATTAAGCCAGTGAAGCAGAAGAAAAGAATGTTCGGGGTGGAACGAAGCAGGATCATTGAAGAGAAGGTGAATAAGTTGCTACAGGTCAGGTTCGTGAGGGAGACCCAGTACACGACCTGGCTTGACCTGGCTCTCAAATGTGGTTATCGTCCCTAAAGCTGTAGGAAAATGGTGCATGTGCACAGATTTCACCGATCTTAACAAGGCATGTCCAAAGGATCCTTACCTGTTGCCTAGAATAGATTTACTAGTCGATTCAACGACAGGTTGCATTCTATTTAGTATGATGGATGCCTATCAAGGCTATCATCAAATCTTCATGGCGCAGAAGGATGCAGAGAAAATAGCTTTTGTAATGGAGAAGGGGGTGTATTCTTATAACGTTATGCCATTTGATTTGAAGAGTGCCGAAGCGACCTATCAAAGGTTAGTCAATAAAATGTTTAAGCGACCTATCAAAGGTTAGTCAATAAAATGTTTAAGGACCAAATTGGGAACACAATGGAGGTTTATATTGATGACATGTTTGTGAAAAGTAAGAAGGAAAGCAATCACCTAGCACACCTAGATATAGCTTTAAATATTATGCGATCCTACGGAATGAAGTTAAATCTAGCCAAGTGCACTTTTGGAGTTTGGGGTGGCAAGTTTCTTAGGTATATGGTCAGTGAAAGGGGGATCGAGGCAAACCCATAAAAAATACAAGCGATCATGCAGTTGGGGTCGCCGAGTTCAATTAAAGATGTCCAGAAGATGAAGGGAAAGGTCGTGTCGTTGAACTGGTTCATTGCTAGGTCAGCTTATTGTAACCTACCTTTCTTTAAAGTTTTACGTAAAGTCAAAGATTTTGAGTGGACCGAGGAATGTGAAAAAGCTCTTCAAGAGGTTAAAAAAAGTATTTAGCGACCCATTCCCTTCTGGCTAATCCTTAGGTAGGGAAAAAATTGTATGTTTATCTAGTAGTGTCAGATGAAGCAGTGAGCTCGGTTCTAGTTCGAGAGGAAGAAAGAAGACAAAGTCCTGTATATTATGCCAGCAAGACGCTGCAATGGGCGGAAAAGAAATACATCCAGATCGAGATGTTGGCCTTAGCCTTGGTGACAACGGCCCAGAAAATTGCGACCGTATTTTCAGTGTCACCCGATTGTAGTATTGACTACCATCCGTTGAAGCAGGTCATATTGAAACCAGATACTTCAGGAAAGATGGTCAAATTGGCAGTGAAACTCAGAGAATTTGACATCGAGTTTCAAATAAGAAACGCCATAAAATCACAAGTATTCACTGATTTCTTGATCGAGTATGCGGGGGAATCACAGAAAGAGGAAGAAAGGTGGCTATTACATGTTGATGGATCATCAAATTATAAAAGTGGAGGTGCAGGAATATTTTTACAAGGACCTAGTGGTGTTGAGATCGAGATCGCAGTAAGGTTATCCTTTCCTGTGACCAATAATGGAGCAGAGTACGAGGCACTTATACAAGGGCATTTGATGGGGCAGTAAAACAATTACATGTCTATACAGATTCGCAGCTGGTGGCGATGCAAGTACAGGGATCTTATGAGACACGTGACTGGACCATGACACAGTACTTGGCTGAGGTGAAAGAGTGGATGGGCAAATTTGGTAGATGCGCGATACACCAGGTTCCGAGAGACGAGAATGCAAGGGTAGATATTTTATCTATGTTTAGATCCATGGTGGAAGAAATAAAAGAGAGAAAGATCACTGTAATGATTAAAGAGGTTCAAGTGATCGATGAAAAAACCATTCACATAATAGAAGAAGCGAACTCTTGGAATATTCCCTTTATTCAGTACTTGAAAGAAGGAAAACTTCCTAGCGACCCGGTTGCAGCTAGGATGTTGCGAGAGGAGTTGTATAAGAGAACTCCCAAGGGAATATTACTGAAGTGTTTGGATGATGAAAGAGCGGAATATGTGATGAGAGAGGTACATGAAGGGAGTTATGTAAATCGTTCCGGGGGGGGGGGGGGGGT
>NC_026152.1:5624468-5718181 GCF_000512975.1 Sesamum indicum
GGTGAGGTGTTGTAAGCTGGGGGGGGGGGGGGGGGGGAGATTGCTCGCTCAGAAAATTTTTAGGCAAGGGTATTTCTGGATTATACTAGTCGAGGACATGATGGAATTTGTGAAGAAATGTGAAAGCTGTCAAAAGTTTGCAGGTTTGCTGTATTCACCAGCGACCCCTTTGGAAGCCCTCAAGGTCGCTTATCCGTTCGATCAGTGGGGAATTGATATCGTTGGCCCCTTCCCTGAAGCTGCCGCACAAAAGAAGTTTCTGCTCGTGGTAGTAGAGTATTTTTTCAAGTGGGTTGAAGCAGAAGCCTTGTCAAAGATCTCTGAAAAGGAGGTAATTAATTTCATTTGGAAAAATATCATTTGCAGGTTTGGGATCCCGAGGATCTTGGTGTCGGATAATGGGACACAATTTCAAGGTAAGAAGATCACAGCTTGGTGCAAAGAACTCAAGATCCAATAGAATTTCACAGCAGTGGGATATCCTCAAGCCCACTATCAGGTCGAGGTTACAAATAGGACCCTATTGCAGCATTTGAAGATAAGGTTTGAAGAAGCAAAGGGATCGTAGGTCGAAGAACTTCCTGGAGTACTGTGATCATACAAAACTACACCAAGGATGGCTATAGGTGAGACTCCTTTTTGCTTGGTATATGGGAATGAGGCGATCATACTAGCAGAGATCGAAGAAGAAACAACGCGAGTGAGTCAATATAATCAACAGAAGAATGCACAAGGGAGATCATTCAACCTTAGTGTGATCGAAGAAGGAAGAGATCGTGCTTACGCCAAGATTCTGCGGTATAAAAGTATGATGACAAAGAGTTATAATCCAAGAGTAAAACCAAGAAATTTCCAGGTGGGAGATCTCGTTTTGAAGAAAGTGGAGGTGTCAAAGCATGTAGAAAACTCGACCCCATATGAGAAGGTCCTTACAAAGTTACAGAAGTCAAGAAGAAGGGAACATATGCATTACAAGATATGGATGGCACAGACTTACCTACGCCTTGGAATGTGCACAACTTAAAGAAGTTCTACACTTAAATGTAAGATAGCGGCCTCAAAAAGGTCAATGCATCTTTTGTTGTACAGGACCCACAAAGGTCTAGCCTAAAAAAGGCATATTTTGAAATCGTCTAAAAAAGACACTGAATATATAAACCTGAAAAAGGTTTAACCTGGAAAAGGTCATTCTCTATCTCTCCATGCATTATTCAAATGTTTTTTATTTCTAACTTGAAAAAAGTTCAAGATCTTGCGATCTAAAAGAGATTGCTGTTGGATTTCGAACTTGAGAAATGTTCAAGATCTTGAGATCTGAAAAAAGATTGTTGTTGGATTTTTAAGCTAAGAAAGGTTCAGATTTTGTGATTTAAAAAAGATTGCAGATAGTTTTCTAACTTGAGAAAGGTTCAGATTTTGCAATTTGAAAAAGATTCAGATGGTTTTCTAACCCGAGAAAGGTTCGGATTTTGCGACCTGAAAAGGATTGCAGATGGTTTTCTAACCTGAAAAAGGTTCATGTTTTTTCTATCTGAAAAAGATTGCAGATGGTTTTCTAACCTGAAAAAGGTTCAAGTATTTGCAATCTGAAAAAGATTGCAGATGGTTTTCTAACCTAGAAAAGGTTCAAGTTCTTGCGATCTAAAAAAATTGCAGAAGGTTTTCTAACCTAAGAAAAGTTCCAGTTCTTGCGCTTTGGATAAGATTGCAGATGGATTTTTAACTTGAGGTTCAGGTTTATGTGATATGTTAAATGTGATTGATCCACAAAAGGTCGATTGGTATTTAAATATGGACTAAGAAGACTGTCCATGTATGAATTAAAATACATGTACAGAAAGGTATTTACATTGATGAGGTCAGATCATTCAGTACATCCAGTAAGTTCAAGTCGAAACCTTAATCTTTGGCTTATTTCTTCCATCAAGCACGCAAACTCTGGGTCGTCACCGTGAACTTCTTGCTAGGAGGATAAAGCTCGAGATTTTTGTCAAGGGAAGCATCCAGTAAGTTCAGGTCGAAACCTTCGGCAAACCCACCAAGCTTTCGAATCTGGCCATGACATTTGTCAAAGCCCTCAATCATATAGTCTGCAGCTTGGTTCTCAATGGCTTCGTGGAAGGTTCGGGTCTTCATGCAGTCGCGAGCCCATTCAAGCGAGCCTGGGAAATGGCATCCTGATATTCAGGACTCTTAAGAAAAAGAGAACGACCCTCTTCTAACCCTTGTTCCTTGCCTGATTCAAAAGCAGTCCTGTGATCCCTCTGAGCTGATGACATGACTTCAGCAAGTTTCTTCTCGGATTCCTCAAGCTGGGGAGTAAGCTCTGCTGATTTCTTCTACGAGTCGGATAGCAAAGAGTCATTCATTTCCTTCAGCTCTATTATCTTCTTCTCCAGCTCTAGAATTTTGGCAGCTTCAATTTCGTCATGTTGCCACATAGAGCATTACAAGGAGAGGTTGTGGGCGAAGGCCATAGACTATCACAAAACAAAGGACTTAGTGGAAAACGGTTTAATGGAAAAAAATAAACAATGGAGTACAAGATGTCGTGCCTTACCTGTGTGATGCTGTCGGTAAAATGTTACTCAACAGTCGTATGGGAGGTCTGGGATAGGATAACTTGGTTGCGCTCAAGGCAAGAGGCCCTGTATACCTCCCAAGAATCTTGGTCGGCCCGGGTTCGGAATACGCTGCTGTTCTTGGAGATGGCCCAATTGGGGATCAGCTTTTCGCCAGACATTTCAGCAACCCTACTTTTGGGGGATCGTTGGGCCTCCCTGGTTTATTGTCATATTTCCTTCTTGGCTTCCAATTTCTTGCGGTTTTCTGGTTCGCTCGCTTTATCAGCCGCAAGTCATGCCTCAAGCCTCTTTTGGCAATCGGATTTTCAGGATTGAGGACTATCACTCCTACTTTTACTTTTGCTCTTCCTTGCCTCGGAGACCTTCTCTTTGCCTTTGCCTCTTTTTCTCTTTAAACCAGTCCTTGCAGGAACTTCAACGATCTCCACTTGGATTTCTGGAGATTGATCGTCGATTTGAATGGGGGAAGAGGTAGGTGGAGGAGAAGCAGGAGCAGCTTGAGTATCCGAGGCCGGAGTAGCGGACCCAGAAGCATCTAGGGAACTTTCTTGTGCGGCTGCAGCACGAGATAACTCGCGATTCACAAAAGGGGGTAGGGTACTCTTCTGGGCCCTAACTTTGTCGGCGATCCGTGTGAGCATGATTTCAGATTCTGCAAACACAAAGTAAAAAGATCAAGAGGTCGCATAAAAAAGCACAAAGAAAAAAAAGACAGTTGATAATCACCCAAAGTACCTCTAACAGGCAGAGGAGCAGGGGAGAGGCCCACGAGCTTCAGCACTTTTTCTTGCAATAGGGCTTTTGGAATGTACCAAAATAATGGCTTTGACTCGCGCCAGTCGAGGCGAAAATCCCAAGATTATCCGGGAGGAGGTCGAATGAAGAAATACCTCTCACGCCAAGGGCCAACATTGGACTTTAAGTCGTCCAAATATCGACAATCTTTACGGGTGGTTATATAGAGCCCACCATTCTCGCCCGACCTATTCGAGGCCGTAAATGAATAAAGGGACCAGAAATTATCAAAGGAGGGGGGAAGGTCTAGATGTTTCATAACTATAATGAACAAAAGAATGTGGCTTATAGAATTGGGAGAATGTTGCATTGGACAGAGATCTAACCTAGTGAGGATATTGTTCACTTCACGAGGTATTGGGAAACGCAAACCTGCTTCTAAATGTATGACAGAAAGAGAGCAAAAATCTTCTGGAGGTTGATGCATCTGATCAAAGGAACGAGGAAGAACTATCTCATAATTATCAGGGATGTAATACTTGCGTCATAATTGTACTATAGGAGTCTTAACAGTGCTTAAAATCCCTAGCCCAGGTTTTTGACATATCATTTCTAAGTATTTCTGTTGGATAGGGACATCATCAGAATCGGCCGAAGCTACCGTTTCCGCGGCATTTGGGGCACGATGATGTGATGAGGATGTAGGCATGGGAGAAACAGGGTCATTAGATGTTCCTACGACCTCCCTTGGGGAGGTCACGGACGACCCTGACATCAAACTCGAACTAGAGTCGGACTCTAACTCGGAAACACACTCCGAATGTGACCTAATACTAGCAGACATAGTGAAAAACAAGAACTTAAAGTAATGATACCGGAAGAAGGAAGCTCGAGGAGGAAAAGATCGCTAGAGTAGATCGAAAGCGACTAAAGTAGGAGGGGCGGTCAAGAAGTTCAAATGAGGGACTATATATAGTGGAAGAAATGAACCAGCGAGCCTTTTCATGCATAACAAGATGATGCCACATCATCAGTAACAACAATCGAGATCATGCGATCTGACAGGCGACTGATCAACTTCTCTTAGTGTCATTAATGACACTAATAGAAGTAGGGGAGCAATGATGAGGGTAATTTATAAAGGACCAAAATGCCCTTATTTTTTAAAGCAATTTACAACTTATGGCAGGATCCGTGTATGAAGATGCGGGTCGGGTCAGGCCCATCCACTTTACTATCCGTTGTATCACCTGACGTCAGATCATCCAGATGATGCCACGTGGCACTCAACCATGCGGTACCACACTATTATATATAATGGCATGTGAATATTTCAACAAGTGCATTTATTACTTTTTCTTGATCTCATTGGTCCTTACTTGATCGCTTTCGACCTCACATTTCTAACTTAAGCATCGGAGGGACATAACTGGGGTCTACCTGGCAAGTCTCATGTTTGTTCTGTTCTCAAGATCTACTTGTAGGGAGCTTGAGAAGGGATTCAGCAACCCGATCTGGGGTACCAGGTCCAACGACCCGATCCCAAAATTGTGCGACCTGCATCAGAGACCTCCTAAACGCACGTGATTTGCCTCACTTGTGCGGCACACACCATGAGTATGATGACATACATGACAACAAGGGAACCCTCATACCACTAGACGACATGGTCCATTGCTCCTTCTTCTTCGGCGCAGCCGAGATCTCTGCCCTCCGACGACTCCTCCCATCACACATCCGCTCTTGCACCAGCTTTGAACTTTTGACAGCTTGCGTCTGGCGCTGCCGCACTATCACGATCTCTCCAGACCCTAATGAAGAGGTCAAATTCCTATGCATCGTGAACTCTCGCAAGAGATTCAATCCGCCACTCCCCGCTGGATACTACGACAATGCCTTTGCGTTTCCCGCAGCTATTTCCAGTGCCGAAAAGTTATCCAGAAAACCCCTAGCTTATACGTTGGACCTGGTGAGGAAGACGAAAGCCGACATAATAGAGTAGTAAATGAAATTAGTGGCGGATCTGATGGTGATCAGAGGGCGCCCGTATTTCACTGTGGTGCGAACTTATCTGGTATCTGATGTGACGCATGCGGGTTATGGAGATGTATGCGGGCTTTCTTCATTTGGCACATTGAGAGAGATAAAGATTTTGTATAGCTTATGAATTGAGAAATATTTTATACTCCGATAAGTATTTGTAGAGCTTTTGCAACGTGATTGTGGACTGGTTCCTAGTTTCCTCATGGTCGTGCACACGGGATGAGACACTACTGAGAGCTATTGGCGTTTTATCCTGGAGTCATGGTCAACCGTTAAAACTTGCAAGTAGGAAGGCAATCATGGCTTTAGGTAAGCGACAAGTGTCAGGACTCTCCATCGGTGCAGCTTTTTTAATTTTTAAATTTATTTCATTCATTTCCATACGATATGTAAATGTGATAATATATATAATGATATTTATATATATATAAAGTTATATGGATATATGATTATAAACACAAATCACACTATTTTTACAACAATCTAAAGCCATGAATATGATTTGTGATGAAAAAAGTGCATGATTACAATTCTAATTCGGAGTTTTGTTCTTATGCGAGGCATTTGATTTTCAAATGAAAATTGAGGTATATATGTTGCATTAGCTACTCCGAAAGTCGAACATATTTGATACTTCAAAGAGCTCTCATCAACAAAATGGTATGAGAATTTAATAAGGTCCATATGATTCGATCATGCTGCAAGAGGTATGTCTTTTTTCTTAATGTTTTCATAAGAAAGTGAAATTTAATTGGTTCTGTTATGATCTCTTTTTGGATTGGTTGTTTGAATTGCAAGAGAGTACATCAATCCTATGGAGCCTTAACAAATTTGCATGCACTATTGTTTTAATATACTATTTTATTTATTGCCTTAAAATTCTAGTTGTTCATCTCTGAAGTCAAGTGTTTGGTGTGCAAATTTTGCCTCACATGAAATTCAAGAGTTGATTGTATAATCAAAATTATAATTGCATGGATGTTACGTCTAATGTTTGCTTTAAATGAATTAAATTTTCTAAAAGCTAGGCATGAAAAATACATAATGACCTGTTGACTCAATAAATTATGATAATAGTATTTAAATACTATGTAATGATCTATGACTCTGTTATCATGTAATACTCTTTGTAGCAAGAGTTTTTTTTTTTTTCTCAAGTTGTGCACAGTATTTGTTTGTCAACATGCACAATAAATTTATATGTGTATTCTGAAAAGGAAAATTTCCTAAAGAAATTATGCATTAGGTGTGATAAATCGTTAAGTAAATTTCCATTATTCATTAGTGGAGTTATAGCTAATCATCATAAATAAAATAATTAGTAAGCAAACGATGAATCAAAAAAGGAGAAATATGCAAATTAGTTTAGTGTTACAATTTCTTTGATTTATTAGCAGTAATTTAACTTCCATGACTACTGTTAATTAGCCAGCCTTGTAATGGCCATTGAGCACAACTGCTAATTAATTTAATTATAAGGATAATAATCAAGTTTAAGAGCTAAACATGAATGGGAATAAAATTATTATAAAATTAAGATACTTTTTATATCTTCAACATTGAAAAACTCACAAGTCAATCTGATTTCGTATTTGAAGTAATGAAAATTAGCGAGGAAAGCAAGCTTTCTCTTGAAAACATCAAGAGACTTATGAAAAAGAACTTTAGTGAAAACCCTCTAGCCTAGGAACAAGATCAAGGCTACTCTAAAAGTCAAAGAAGAATGCAAGTACGAGTATGTTCGATACAAATCCATCCAGATGAACATGGAGGATTAGAAGGATATCCAGATGATTATCAAAGAGTATATCAATCTTGTGCTCATCGAACCTTGAGTCTCTACCGACAGTAGCTCTGGATTTTTGGTAAGAAACCATTGTGAGATTAAGACAGGTAAACCCAAGTTGGTAATTAACTATCAGGGTATTAATAAGATTATAGAGTTTCATGGTTATTACATTCCTCGTAGAGAACACTTAATTGACTGCATTAAAGGAGCAAAAGTGTTTCCCAAATTCGATTGCAAATCTAATTTTTATCATATTAAAATGGAGAATGAATCAAAGAAATTTACTACATTTTCCACACTACTAGGACAATATATATCTGGAATGTACTTCAAGAAAAAATTGATAATCTTTTTAAAGATTACTTTGAATTCATGTTTGTCTACATTGACGACATTGTATCTAAAAATATAAAGGATCATCTTAAATATCTTGAAATATTTTTTGATGCATGCCATAAAGAAAGTTTAGTACTTTCTCAGAAGAAGGGGCGATGTTCTGGAGATAAAATTTGTATCAATTGCTCCAAAAACTGCAGGAAAGGGGTCTCATCTAGCATTCCATTTTATGGAGCTGCAGAGGCCAGATATGGTGGCTTTAAACAAAATCAAGCCTGCGTCAGGAGAAGCTCCCCTAGTATCAGTCATTAGTGAAGACAGTATCTCTGCCAGAAGAGTTTGGGGATTATGAGTCTATCTCATGGAGATGGACAAAGTCAAATATCTATTCAAAATCTTCTCCAACAAATTGAATGGATCGCTCCTGTTAAATTCCATGACAGGAAAAAGCACTCAGTTCGCAGAGAGCTTATTTGAAAAGAAGAGGATGTTAATATGGGAGTATAAGTTGCCTGCGACCAAAGTAATAAGAATGAAGACGTGCAACATGTTGCATGTGGGGCAATGGCACAACCATTTATGCCCTTGCTATGAAAAATAAGAGAAGCCCCTGTTTAGAAGAAAAATTCGGGTCATACAAAATAAACCCGAACCAGACCAGGACAAAGGAAAAAGAAAAACTTTTACAAAAATAAGTAAAAACTAAAGAATGTAAAAGATCAAGGATAAAACTGGCGGTAGAAAACGACAAAGGCCGACAGTCGGCAAAGCAGGAAAGCCAATTGGAAATCACATGGCTGATGAGCCATTATGACCAACAACTGAAAAGGACGTGGCAATGACGAACGCAATGGCATCATTCGAAAGAGACAAGATGATGATGAATGCAATGACGTCATCAGAAAACAAGATTAGAGTCCGAATTTGAAGTCTGTGGACGCCTATAAATAAAGATGCAATGAAGCATGTAGGTATCATTAGAAAATCTTCTCATACTCTTCAAAGCATTAGAATTCTGAGTCTTTTCAATCTTCTTTCAGTTTATGGGATTTTTCGCAACGAGTCAAGTCCTCTATAATATGAGAGGCTAAATAGTTGTCTCCTCCAACGGAGAAATAATATCTATATAATATTCTCTATATTTCGTCAATAAAAGTAAGGTTTCTGTTCAACCTGTTTGTCCAAAATTCTATTAAGTCCCTGTATTGGAGTCCCATTTACGCCCTAAGTTAGGAAATGAAATAGGGTTGTGTTTGTTGCTGAAGAAGCTAAGTGCCTGCGAACCAATTGCTGCGGTAATATGATTGGAGGAAGTCCATAAAATCGAGGACTTGGAATACCCAAAAACAAAGAGGTTAAAGAAAGGTATGAATTTATGGAGTCTTAATTTATTTCGAAAGCATGTTGGGCCTATTTCTGAGCATAAGGGGTAGATTATCTAATAATTGCAAAAGAATTTGATTAAACGACCAATACTGTTAAAATCTGGAAATTAGGGGACCATAAGTGTCGACCAAGAAAAGTATGAGACTAGAAGTGATAACGGCCTTATCTTGGTCTTGGTACTTCATTTTGGGCCAATTTATTTTTTGGTCATACCCATCATTCAATCCCCCCCACTCTAAGGATGATAGGTGCTCCTTTCATCCTTAGAGTAGGAAACCTTGCTTCTTGAGGAGGGGGGCCTATTTTTACTGGCAAAGGAGGGAGATATCTTCTCCTTTCTCAAATGGAAGACCCTGGTACTTAAGGAAAGGAGCATCCCCCTATGTACGCTTTTTTTCAGTTGCTGCAATCTCATCCTCATTGAAAAACAGAGCAGCACCTTTTGGCAAGGTGGTCTGACATCTATATTGATGGCGAAAAAAGCGCATCTCGAGGTAACTGCAGCACGCACGTCTAGAGGCTTCTTCTACACGAGTTGGGTAACTGCCTCTTAGTGGGGAGGTTACTGAGAACGTGGGTTAAAAATGCCTTCTTCAGTAATCTTCTTCCCTCCTCTCACCATTCTTTTTCAAAGCTGTAGGGCATCCATTACAGCCTCCATCCTTCTCTTTAAGTATTTCCTCATTCTCTCTCAAAGTTCTTTTGTTTTAGAAAAATGTCTTCCTCTAGTGACTACATACATTTCCAGGAAATCCATGGGGGCAATGATCCCTCAGAGGCAACTTCCAAGAGGACGGGCCCTACGCTGCTTCGTTTTGGAAGAGGCCTGAAGAGGAGCCTGAGGCAGGCCACCGCTGCCGCTCGTCACCTGACTGGTGAAGATACTAACAAAGAAGAAGAGCGGGGAGAAAACGAAGAGAAAGATTCTTCCCCGGAACAGAAGAGGGTGAGGCCTTTCCCAGAAGGGGTAGAGTCACCTGAATCCTCTTCTATGGGGAGGCCTTCTGGATCCCCTTCCAAAGAGATGCCCTCGGTGGAGGAGGAGGAAGAGGAGGAGAAGGTCCCTGAGTTTCCTTCTGACTTAGGGTCCTCCATCTTACGAACTTCAACCATAGATCGGCTACTCAAGAATGCCATGTCCTCTCTGAGTTTGTAGTGTATATGCCATCGCCTGTGAGTCGTCCTTTTCTTCTTCTCCCTAACTATTTATGTTTTTTCGCCGCCCAACTAAGGTCAGGCTTCGCTTTCCCCCTTGTTTATTCTGAAGTTGCCCTTCTTTTTCGAGTCCCTCTGAATCAGTTGGTTCCAAATTCCTTCAAGATTTTAGCCAATTTTTTTATAGTTCTTCATTTTCATGGTTATCCTGTAACTGTCCATGCCTTTGCCAAGTGTTATCGCCTTAAAAAGGCTAAGAAAGGATTCTTCTACTTTTCCCCTCATCCCGGAGTCTCTTTCTTACATCTTCGTCATGCCCCGAAACATTAGAAAGTTAGTTATTTCTTCGTCCTTCCTCCCCATGCTTGGTCCTTCCCCCGACAATGGATTTTTGAGGCCCCTCCCTCTATGGAAGTAGAGAAGAGGACTGCAACCCTATGTTCTTTGTTAGAAAAACTGAATGTTTCCCCCTATGATTGCCGGTCCTTAGTAGATGAGAGGTTGTTGGGGCATTTTAGGCTAGCTCCCTTGATAGAGCCTTTGGGGATTCTCTGGATATTCATTTCAAGTCTTTAGTTTTTCATCGATTTCTTCTCTTGATGTCTTTACGGGATGTTGAGTTTTTCTTGTCTGTTCTTATGTAGAGAATATAATATTCAATAAACTAATGCGAGACCAGGTGTTTGGGGGTTGTTCTGTGGGGGACCCCTTCTCCCAAATCTTCCAAAGGAGCCCCTACCTCCAGTGATTCCAAATGTAAGCGCCCTGCCTCCTCCTTCTCTCCGGGCTTTGTAGCGGGGAGTTCCTCAAAGAAGCCTCGCATGGAGGCAGCTTCTTCTCACACCTCTTCCATGTCTCCCCCTGCTCCTCCCTCTAGAGAAGAGACGAATACTCCTTCGAGGCCTACCCGTACACCTTCAGTGTGTCTTTAGAGCCGCCATTTGCTCGATCAAGACAAAGGGAAGGCCTCCCTAGTGGTTGATTGGAGGAGGGGGATTCTCTCCCCTAGGGACAGGCAGCTGCTTTATCCTCTTGCTAAGGAGGAGTTAGAAGGGATGGGGCCTCTATATCATTTTTAAGGTACCCTTGAATTAAAATTTACTACTTTTAATCATACACCTTCTAACAAGTTTTATTTCTTTGTTGCCTCAATTTATGAGAACTTTCTTCCGGGTTCCAGGGAACCTCTCCTTCCAATGATGCCCAGATATGTAAGCTAGAGGACAGGTTGGAGTGCTTAGGGAACTAGAATGTCAAACTGAGGGATGCCAAGAAGGAGGTGGCAGGATGATGTCAGCAATTGGAGAGGGAGGTGAGGCAATTGAAGAATGAGGCAGCCAGCCAGGAGAGTGCTCTGAAGAAAGTAGTGATGGACTTCCCCCACTCTAAGGAATGAAAAAACCTCTTGGAGGCTTACTGGGAGAGTGCCTGAAGGAGTTCAAGGGCTCCATCTAAAATTAGTAGGATGTGGCAAAGATAGCAGGGCCTTTCTTTGAATACGGCTGTTCAACTTGCAAACAGCAGTTCCAGGCTCAAGATACCCCCCCTATAGGAGAAGAGCCATCCTTTCTTGATCTTGCCACAGCTTTGGATAATGCACCCGATCCCTCTGTCGGGCGTTCGATCCAGGGATATATAGCTCTTCCCCCGGACTCAGGTTAACATCCTTCTTCGTCTTCTTTTCTTATTACCTTCAATTTTAGCAATGGTCTTGGTAAATATTTTGCAGAAGGAGACCTGGATATTATTTTGGGGGAGGCCGAGGCAGAGATAAGGAGACCCCCTACGAAGCCGCAGTTGACACCACAGCGGGGGATCCCCAAGGAGAGGGTGCTCCTGAAGATAATGGTGAAGGACCCCCTCTAGCCAGAGATGAAACTCCTGCTGCTGCTGACAACCCTCCGGAAAAGGAATTGGAAGACCCCACATGTGGGGAGAAACATTGATGCATGTTGGTTGGAAACAATTTGTATCTTTGCTTGGTTTGCTACCCCCACCTGAAATGGGGATGAAATAATTTTATTTTTCTATTTCTTAGGATATTCTCAATTCACCCCTAGCCATGTTTTAGGCCTGGGGTTTAGTAATGCATTTTCCTTGGTTCCTATTTTTCATACTAGTTGTTCATCTCCATGGATGAGGTTATCGATATGTTGGTATTCACATGATGACGGGCCCTTCCTTTATGTTATCTAGAGGAGGCTCTCTAAAACCTTTTGGTCTAGGGCGCCCCTTGTGACTTCTTTCTTAGTGGACAGGGCCTTCATGATGCCACGGTCTAGATGGTTCTTAATTCTTACTATTGACGGGTGCCTTCTTAGGACTCCAAGTAGGGAGGTCCTTCTAGCTTTCTTGAGAAAAGTGGAAGGGGCCCCACTGAAATTTCTCGGTGGATATGTTCCTTCCTTGCAGTATGTTCCCTTAAACTTTTTCATAAGTGAGTAGTTGATCAATATAATGAAAAACGTATATTTATAAGAAATAATGAAGTATAATATAGATGAGAGCTTCAGGAGGTCCTTTTAGTGATGGAAGCCTGAGTGAGTCTTGGCAGGGCATATTCCTTGGTAATCTTTATGCCTCATTTTGACAAATAAAATTTCTCATACATTTTTCAAGAAGGGAGCCCTTACAAGAAGGCTTGTAGGGATATATCCATTAGGAGAACAGATTTCGGAAGGGCCCTTCTAGAGGACCTATGGGAAGATGTCCATCAGGAGAACATTTTTAAGAGGGATCCTTTAGGAGGACCTAGGAGATGATGCCCTGTAGGAGGACATTTTTAGGAGGGGTCCTTTAGGAGGACCTAGGAGAGGATGCCCTGCAGGAGGATTTTTTTAAGAGGGGTCCTTCAGGAAGATCTGTTGTGAGATAGCTAGTGTGGGTTGGGATAATTTCTTCATGAGTAGTACTTTTTAAGGTTGAAAATATTCAATGGTCATGATATCGGACGTCCTTTAGGGTCTTCGAGTTCATAGGCCCTCGTCCTATTGCTGTTGTGATCTTGAAGGGGCCTTCCCAGGTGGGATCTAGTTTTTCTACTGGTTTTGATGCATCAACCCTGCGTAACACAAGCTCTCCTACTTGAAGACTTTGTATCTTCACCCTCCTATTATGAGCATTGATCATTGTGCTTTTATATCTTTGAGTTCGAAAGAAAGTTTTTTCCCTCAGCTCTTTAATAAGGTCTAAATTTTCTTTCCGTAGCGCTGTGTTGTCTTCTTCTGAGAAATGCAGAATTTTGAAGGAGGGTATCTCCAACTCTGCTGGGATGATTGCTTCCGTCCTATACATCATGGTGAAGGGGTTTTCTCCTGTAGATCCTTTAGGGATTCTACGATATGCCCAGAAGACACTGGTTAGTTCTTTTGTCCATTTTCCTCCAACTCTTTCTAAACGTCTTTTAATCCCTTGAACAAGTATTCGGTAGGTGACCCCTACTTGTCCATTGGCTTCGGAATATGTTACTGATGTAAATCTCTACTTGATATGCAGACCTTTGCACCAGTCCTATATTTTATGACCTTGGAATTGTTGGCCGTTATCGAAGATTATCTCCCGGGGGAGTCCAAAGCGGCAAATGATGTTCCTCCATATGAATTTCATAACTTCTTTTTTTGTGATGCGGACGAGTAGCTCAGCTTCCACCCACTTGGTGAAGTAGTCAATGGCAACTAGCAGGAATTTCATTTGACCAGGTGATAGGAAGAATGGTCCCACAATCTCTATTCCCCATTGTGCAAAGGGATAGGGTGACAGCATGGTCGTAAGGGGTTCTGCAGGGTGATGTATAAGCGTAGAATGCTTTTGACACTTCTCGCATTTGATCACCAATTGCTTTGCATCATTCTTTATGGAGGGCCAGAAGTACCCTACCCGCAGTGCTTTGTTGACAAGCATTCAGGTGCCCATGTGTGCTCCGCAGCAGACACTATGTATTTCTTTCAGGACATGGATCCCTTCAGGTTGAGATAGACACCTAAGAAAAGGATGTGTGAAGGACTTTTGTAAAGGAACCCTCCTTGCAAGAGGAAACAAGGAGGCTCGGGTTTTGAGTCTGGCCGCCTCCCATCTGTCGCTAGAAAGGAGTCCCTCCTCTAACCATCAGATGACGGGGGTCCTCCAATTGTTCGAGGAGGATACAGTTTGGATGCGAAGTCGTGTTCATGGTTTAGGGAGGTATTGTATGGAGATTCACCTCGTTCGGCAGTCCTTTAAAACACTGGCTAACTTGGAGAGGCAGTTAGCCTTCACGTTCTCTTCTCTTGGAATTTGAATAATTTGAAAATTGTCGAATTCTTTCTTGAGCTCTGTTATCTGTTGGAGGTACTGGATCATGCTCTCCTCTTTAGCTTCATAAGAGCCTTGTTTTTGGTTGAAGATCAATTGGGAGTCTAAGTATGCTATCACATGTTTGGCTCATATGTCTCGTACCATCCTGAATCCCGTCACAAGTGCTTCATATTCAGCCTCGTTGTTGGAGGGTTTGAACCCAAATTTGACAGCAAACTCCAAGTCTTCCCCTTGAGGCGAGGTGAGAACTGTGCCTGCGCCACTACCCTGGAAGGTTGAGGACCCGTCTACGTGCAATAGCCATTTCCCCACTTGGAAGATATCCTCTTCAATTACTCTTTTAGTCCTAGAGACAAAATGCGCCATAGCTTGTGCATTGATGGTGGTCCTTGTTATGTATGAGGTGTCATACTCACTATGTTCCACCGCCCATTTCACTAATTGCCCTGAAGTATCTGGTTTGCTAGTGTTTGCTTTAAAGGTAAGTTGGTTTTCACACTGGTAGGATATGAAAGAAAATAGGGGCGCAGCCTCCTAGCAGTGGTGACCAATGCGAGGGCCAATTTTTCTATGGATGAATATCGTCCTTCTACCCCATTAAGGACCTTGCTAACGTAATAAATTGACATTTGTTTTCCTCCTTCTTTGTGGAGCAGCACGGAGCTCATTACTTGAGGGGTGGTTGATAGGTAGACATAAAGGGTATCCCCTGGAGAATGGGGGAGCCTAGCTAGATATTGTTTGCGGCTTTCGAACGCTTATTGGCAGGAATCATACCACTTGAAATCTTTCACCTTCTGGAACATTTTGAAGAAAGGTAAGCTCTTTTCTGCTGATTTAGAGATGAATTGGCTTAGTGTTGCTATCCTTCCTGCCAACCTTTGTACTTCATATCTAGGATGGCTTTAATTTTGAGGGGGTTAGCTTCGATTCCTCTCTTGGTGACCATAAATCCTAGGAAACGTCTTCCTTTTAACCCCAAATGCACATTCGCTAGGTTTAAGTTTCAGTCGGTGTTTTCTTAAGACCGTGAATATCTCTTCCAGGTCAGTCACATGGTTTTGTGCTTCCTTGCTCTTTACAAACATATCGTCCATGTAGACTTCCATATTCCTTCCTAGCTGGGGGGGGGGGATATTTTTTTTTTAAAGTAAATGTAATTTTCATAAAGGAAAAAAAAATAGTACAACAAAGTTTACATCAGTTCGTTTCTCCCCTGTCAGGCCATGGGATACGCAAAAGTCTATATAAGGCACATGTACTAATTGAAAATGCCAAATTAATGCTAATTATCCTTTGCTTAAAATCATTAATAATCAAGAAAGCTAAGGTAGTCGTTGATCGCTCTTCATGTTCAAATCGTCGCAAATTCCTTTCTCGACAAATATGGTAAACAAATGAAGCAAGCAGTGCTCGATAAGCAATATTGATAATATGCTTACCCCTCCATTTCTGTGCTACCCAGTCAATGTCAGTTGCCCAATCACGGTTGGGCCAAAGGAATCGGACCAAACGTCGAATCTAAGAATGACACCTTCTGCTGTATCTACATTGGAAGAAATGGTGGGAATGTGTCTCCATCGTCCCATCACACAAGACACATGCACCAAGATGAGAGAGCCATGGTTTATCTGTCGTTGGGAGATTCCCCAGTATTGCCATCGAAAGGATGAAAAGATGGCGGGGGATCTTGCAAGAGCCCAAAAGTAGTGAAGTCCATCCTACTTTCTTCCCTGGTGAATCAAAGATCCTAATAAGGGCCTTGGTCGTAGGTCGGCCACCATCAAGTCCCCAAAAAATACGATCCTCGCCTCCATGGATTAGAGGTAATCCATATGTGATCTCCAAGCACTCGAGAGCCATCTCCATTCCCCTCCATATATGACCGAGCAAAGCTTGGTCTGCAACTCAAGTCCCAACAAGTTCGGAGCATGTGGGAATCTATCAATAAGTGGTCCGAGATGGTGCTACAGATCCTGCCAAATATAGAAACCCCTTCCATCACCAATACGGTAATCCACCACCGGTCGAAGGAAATTCCGTAAACGTATCAATTTCTTCCAACTCCACAAACCCCTATCCTCTTTAATCTTCCACACAGAGGTATCATGTAAACGACCACAGTACAGCCAATCCACCCAAATTGATGTCCTATTGTAACAGATCACATCACAAAGTTTCTTACTCATTAATGCTCGATTTAATAAAGCAATGTTTCTGATTCCTTGGCCCCCCCTCCTCAACCGGCTAACACACCTCCTTCCAGCTCACCTTTGCGTAACCACTGGTCCCCGTTCTCCAGAAGAATGTTCTTAATCTTTTCTCGATTTCCTTGATGATCTTCTTAGGCAGAATGAAAGCAGATGCCCAATAGACACTAAGTGATGTAAGCACAAATTTAATAATCTGGACCCTACCCGCATATGAAATTGCAAGCCCCTCCCAACCAGCTATACGTTGATCAATTTTTAATAAAAGTGGCTGGCAATCAGTAATGGATAATCGGGACGAAAAAAAGGGAAGACCAAGGTGCCTCATGGGAAGGTGCCCCTCCTGAAATCCCAGCAAGACCAGCAAATCCTCCCGAAATCCCTGTGCTGACCAAGAGATAATCAAGTGACTTTTCTGCAGGTTAATTCTCAATCCCAACCATTCAGCAAATTGCTCCAGCCCCCTTTTGAAAACCTCTAAAGAGCCATTATCTGCCCGGTAGAGTAGAAATAGATTATCGGCGAACCCAAGCTGGAATACCCTCGATGCCTCACATTTCCAATTATAAGCAAATTGTCTGTCCTGCTCAATCATCTGGAGAAAATGCAAATGCAACACTTCCATGATGAGGACAAATAAATACGGCAAAAGAGGGTCCCCCTGTCTAAGTCCTCTGGCACCAGAGAAGAAACCATGCGGCTTACCATTCATTCCCATTGAAAAAGATGGTGTAGAGACACATTCCACAATCCACCTGATGAAAATGGGTTGGAACCCATTTAACTCCAATACCGCCATGACAAAGTCCCATTCAAATGTGTCATACACCTTCTGGATATCCACTTTCAACGCACATCTGGGAGGGAGGTGTGTCTGATTGTATCCCGAGAAGAGTTCCTGGGCTAACATAATATTATCCTTGATACTTCTCCCAGGAACAAACGCTGCTTGGCATGGGCTAATGATTTTATCCAAAACCACACTCAATCTTTGGACAATAAGTTTTGCAATAATCTTGTATAGGATATTACAACAGGAAATAGGTCGAAAATCATTAACAGACATTGGGGAGTGTACCTTCGGGAGATAGCCAATAAGGTAGTGTTGATCTGATTCAAGACCTTCCAATGGTGAAGAAGTCCAGAACCACCCTCGTTACCTCTTCTCCAACAATCGACCATGCAACTTTAAAGAACCCAGACGAGTACCCATCTGGTCCCGGTGCCTCATCCTCTGCAATATCGAACACCGCCTTTTTGACATCCGAAGGGGTGAATGGTAATAAGAGAGAAGTGGTTTCATCCTCTGAAATAATATGTCTAGCCCACAGTCTAAGGAATCGAATATCAATCACATTCCGTCGTCTCTCTCCTCTAAGCATATCCCAATAGTAAGAAACAAACTCATTGATAACTGCTCCCTGCTCCGTATGAGTGACTTTGTGGTCATCAGTAATTTGCAAGATTCTCCTCACTGTCCTCCTTTGAGCAATCTTGCGAAAGAAAACCCTAGAGCATTGATCATCCCCTTCATCCAATCCATTTTCGCCCTCTGTTGTAGCATGATTTGTTCAAGTTTTGCCGCTTTTTCCAAAACCATCCAACAACAGTGCTCCAGGTAGAGGAACATAGCTTCCTGTCTGTTTGAACAAACTAGAATCTGTGCTTCTTCAAGAAATCCCTTGGCCAACTGTACATTATGCGATAAATCTCCCTTATTCCTCCTCTGTTCTCAAAAAACTGGTTTCAATGCTTTAAGTTCCCGAGTAACCGCAAACATTATTACACCAACAACCACATTTCACCAAACATTTTGTACACTGGGTAAAAAATCAACTGAGCGGGTTAGGTACTTGTCAAAACGGAACATACGTCCTAATTGTTGCTGTCTATCACCACATAATACCATTTGTGAGTGATCCGAGGTACGTGGTGTAAGGCTCATATATGAGGATGTGGGGAAGCGGGTAGTCCACGAATCGTTCATAAGCATCTTATCCAGTCTTTTTCAAAGATTCGACGGGCTTGCACTATAGTTATGCCATGTGTACCATTCACCCTGCATGGGTAATGGTAAAAGGCCAGCATTTTGGATACAACAATCGAATTCCTCCATTACCTGCCAAATATCTCCAGATGCTCCACAAACCTCGCTAAGGTCCCGTACTGCATTAAAGTCACCACCAAATAACCACGGAGTATCTACACACTGAATGGCTAGTGTGCCTAGTGAATGCCACAGTAACCGTCGGTCCGCTAATTCAGAAGCCCCATAAATGGCCGTAATATCAATTGTTTCCTGTAGTGCTCGTATAGTGACATGACAGTGTATAAATTGCGAACTCATCTCTACCACCTCAACATCAATAAAATTTTCGTCCCAACCAATCCAGATAAGATTACCCATTGTCACACAATCCATAAACCATTTCCTTTATGGTAATACAAAAGACTGGATATTAGATGCATTATTCAAACGTACTCGTGTTTCAAGAAGACCAATGAAATTTAACCTAAATTCAGCCACAAGATCCTTGACTGCAAGCTAATGGTCCCTCTTGTTCAGGCCACGTACATTTCAGACAGTCAAATTCAACATGGATCACCGTAAATGAGGCTGCTAGGCTTAGGTCTCCAGTAACGTCATCTGCATCCTCAATCATTTGTAAGGCGTCAAAAGTATTGTAAATGACCAACCCCCTTACCCTTATCTTCATGTCTCTTATCATGATGAGTGGGAGACTCAGTCATGCCCGGTAGTGATGTATCTCTTTCTTCCAAAGTGGTAGAGAAGAGCTCCGAGATGGATTAACTTCCGATTTTTCATCTCCTTTCCATGCGCCCAATGTACCCTCTGCCCTCCTATTTTTGGTACATAAAAAGAAACTGGTGGTTTAATGGTTTTGACCGCTTTCAGCAACTAACAATCTTTGACAGAGTGACCCAACCTCATGCAACCCGTGCACTTCGGGTGAACCCATTCATCTTCGACATCAATCTTGCATGGTGTTTCCCCTCCTTCCTTGTCTAGGGTCATGATGATGACGTGTTTTGGCAGCTTCGATGTGATATCGAGCATGACGCATACACGAGCAAAATCCAGTCTCGTGCATGCTCTAGTAATGGCATCCGTGTATAGCGGTCTACCGATTTCGCCTGCTATTGTACTCAAGCCCTCCCTAGTCCAGTATTCCATCAAGAGGTGTCTTAGCTTGATCCACACAGGAACTTGTTTATGTTTCAATTTTCTCATAACCATACCTGGTTCCCATTTTTGAAGGATGATTGGTTGTCCTTGAAAAAGCCACGGGCCGCCCTCAATTGTTTCTTCCATATCAATGACATATTTAAATTGAAAGAAAAAGAATCCATTTGAGGTAGCCATAACCTCACGCAACGCCAGCCAAATTGACGAGACATATTCTTTGAGGTGGTGAAAATAAGGTTTTTTTTTTTAGAAAATATCCAACAGCCTTGGCTTTCCATCTTTTCGAACCATCCCTAATTATGTCCAATGATGAGCGTACGATCACCTCTCCGTTTTGCACCGTGCGTCCAAAAATGATAAAGTTTTCCTCGAAGAATTATTGAATTCACATGCAATTTTTTCATCAAAAAATGTATTATCGGGGCATGCATGTAGCAAAATTTTTCCAACAAATAAATTGGTAGGAGCCGAAGATACCTTGTTCACAAGTCCCTTTGCCGGCGTTTGTATTGAAGTCACCAGCCGACGTTCATTCCTTGATCGAGCAAATTCAGTATCAGTTGCTGTACTTCCGCCGGTCAGACAGATCCTCCCACACTGCAGTCGCCGACGCCGGAAACTGTGCAGCAGCTATTGTCACCGGTGAGAGCTGCAACAGCTCAGAAGAACCAGCAACAGTATTCTCACTGGAACAAACGTCTGCAGCATTAAGATAGGTTGTCTTCTCCATTGTCGTCGACCCATCAGTTCCTTGTGCAACAGCCGTTTTCGCCGGTGAAAACTGCAGCAGTGGAGAAGAGCTAGAAGCAGATTTCTTGCCTGAACAAACATCTATAGCATCAAGACAGGTTGTCTTCTCCCCCATTCCCATCGACCCACCAATTTTCGACCTCTGAAATGGCAGCGGTGGTGCTATTCTGTGCGCCAAAGCTCTATCGATCAAGCTTCGCAATTTTCCGATTGTTGGTTCAAGGAGACACCAGCGAGCCATACGAGGAGCACAGCTAAACGACAGCACGTTCCCAGTCATCGTTTGCTCATGTAGATATCCATCATGGCCAAATTTTGCCTCCCAACGAGATTTTGGTGTTGCCAAAGCTTCCATAGAGGTTGTATCACCAACGTGCACAACTCTATTCGCATGTTTCAGGAATTCAGAGATATTAAAATCGTGGGGAGATGGTATAGTATCTCATCCACCATTGATGGAGGAGGAAGAAGCTCCACCAAACCCTAAAAATGGCCGCGCATTGGAACTCATCGTTCCCATGGTCAAGTTATCATTTTTTTGGTTCAAAATGTTTCCTCTTGTCTCCATGATGTCCAATCCACCCTCAGTAATGGAAAAAATTCAGCAGTCGTCGTCTCCAAAGAGCCCGACGTTTCAACTTCCATAGCCGATTTCTTTACAGCAAACCCTAGATGTGGCGGCGCAAGGTTCTCCGTCGATTTACCTGCCAAGGTCCCTCCTTTCAGGGTCTGAGAAGAAGCGTCACCCTCCGCAAAGGTCTGTTCGTCCTCAGTTGCCGGAAACACGTTGTTCGCTGGCGTTTTCTCAAAACCCGACTTTTCACCTTCCTCTTGTCGGATTCGCAATTTTTCTGATTCCACTCCCTCGCCGGGTCTACACAAACATTTACATTAATTTGTCCACCAGGCGTTGATAGGTGTCTCCGGTATTCTTTAAGCCAAATGGTATGGCTATATAGTAGAAGGTTCCGACAAATGTAACAAGCTGACTGTTTTTTGCTCTTCAAGGGCCATAATTTTTTTATGGTACCCTTGTGAGGCATCCATCGTGCTTAGGAGTTCACATCCGAACGTAGAATCCACCAGTTGATCGATTCGAGGAAGGGGATAAAATTCTTTAGGGCCAGTCTTGTTAAGGTCCCTGAAGTCAATGCATATTCGCCACTTTCCTCCAGGCTTGGGTACTAACACCATATTGGATAGCCATTCGGGGAATATCTCCTCAATGTAGCCAGCAATTTATCCATTTCTGCCTGAATAATCTTGTCTTTCTCAGGCCTGAAATGTCTCTTCTTTTGCTTCACTGGTTTTATGCTAGGTCGATGATAAGATGGTGTGTTATGAAATTGGCGTCAATTTCTTCTAAATCCTGCAGCACCCTGCGTAGATGTCCGCATTATGGCGTAAACATTCGATTATTTCCTCGCATGTGGTTCCTTCTAGTTGAGAATCAATGCATGTGAATTTCTCAAGATTTGATAGGTACAATCTCAATATTCATCAATTCCTCCATTATTTGGGCCTTGGCAGGTGACTTCTCCTCCTCACCGTCTTTGGTATTGGCTTTTTTGCGTTTACAGAAGGGTGTTTGCTCAATGCATTCATTGGAAGGTGCCTTCTCGCGATACTGGTTGGGGGGTACCTCCTTCTTCGACTTGTTGGGAGGTACCTCCTGGAGGTCTTTTTCCCTACTTCTATTTTGTCCTTTACGTACTGCTTCCACGTAACATCTGCGAGATTGAAGGGGATCTCCCTGTACCTCTCCTACTCATCCTAATGTAGGAAATTTGATCTTCATGTGGTAGGTGGATATCACGACTTGAAAGGCATTGAAGGTGGGTCTTCCTAGAATGACATTATAGGTTGAAGGAGTATCCACCACCAAAAATTTTAGTAGGCATGTTCTTTGAGTAGCTCCAGTACCCAAAATCAGAGGGAGGGAGACCATACCTCTAGGGTGGACTACCTCTCCTGCAAACCCGTAAAGGGAGGTATTCACTGTCTCTAGGGGGTATCCCCTAATTGCATTTAATCATATGCTTCCCTGAATAGTATATCCGCGGAACTGCCCAAATCTATGAAGATGCGGCCCACTTCATAGTTAGCTAGCAGAGCGGTGATGACTAAAGCAGCGTTATGGAAGCTCTTAAGACTCGAACATTTGGTCTTCCCAAACGAATGAGGGGGTGTCCTCCATAATGCCAACATCCCAGACTTCATTTATAACTATGCTATGCGCCTCTCTGATTTGAGCCTTTCTGGCATGATGGGGTCACCTCCCTGCGATCCGCCTACAATCATCCTTATAATCCCCTTCCGAGAAGGATCATTGGATTCATGTCTCCCCTCAAGGATGTTTTTGCTTTCTTCGTTGAGTGAAGGTTCTAGAAGGGAGGCTTTCACTTCTTTTCCTTTGTTTGGTTCCTGCTTGACGTAAGGTCCACCACCCGGGCTTTTTCCCAATAGACGTACTCTAGGAAGTACCCGTTTTGGATGAGCCTTTCTATCTCGTTCTTCATATGTTGGCATTCTTCAGTAGTGTGGCCGTAATCATTATGAAAATGATAAAAATTGTTGGATTTTGGACATTGAGGTTGTTCTCTCCATGATCGGGGGCGAGCAGGCCTTTCCTTCGAGTGCCATAAGGGCCTAGGTGATAGGCACTGTGAGAGGGGTATAAACAACTTGAATCCTGTGGAAGGATATTTTCTTGTCTTTGAAATTAGTGCGCTGTTTCTTGAAAGGGGCCTCCTCCCTAACTTCCTTCCTCTTTTCCCCTCGACTCTCTCTTTTGCCGCCTGAGCGTCCTCCATGTTGATGTATTTAGCAGCTCTAGCTAAGAGAGCTTCGAACTTCAAAACAGGGTTCTTGGCCAGGGATTTAAAGAAGTCCCCATCCAAGAGGCCTTGGGAGAAAGTACTGACCTTTACATCTTGTGTGGCAAAGGGTACCTCCAAGGCTGCAGCGTTGAATCTCTGTAGGTACTCTCTCAAAGTCTCGTTGTCCCTTTGTCACACAGTGAAGAGACTAAGCTCCATCTTCCCTAGCTTTTGGCTATTAGCGAATTAACTCCTGGTAATTTCCTATCGCTCCAAGGGGCAGTTGGTTAAACCATTATTGTGCGGCCCTCACGAAGGTAGTTATGAAAACTCGACACTTAATTCCATCCTTAGATTTGTGAAACAAGGCTGCATTCTCAAATGTGCAAGATGTTCCTGAGGGTCAGTCAACCCATCGTACTCAGAGATAGCAGGGGTACGACAATTGACCGGGAGCTTGTCCACCATCACAACATCTGCGAAGGGAACACCCTACAACTCTTCTCCTAGAATTTCCATTATCTGGTGTTGCACGTCTTAGAGGACTTTCTGAAGACACTCCCAACGGGCCAGCCATTGTTGGGGACCTCTAGTGGGTTCGCTGGAGGGAGCCGTTGTACCCTGTAGTGGGGGCTCCTATCACAGCAACGCCTTCTCCTGAGGGAATTCCTTCTACTCCTTCTTAAGAGGTACTTACTTCTAGCACGGGGGTTAGATTGGTAAGAGCTAAGATTGTCATCTGTTCTCGTACAGCAGATGTAACAATTTGTTGAATCGTATCCAGCAAGGCTGGGGAAAGTTCACCTGATGTGGTGTCAGAGGAGGTACTCCTTCTTGGAGGATCAACGAATGGATCGATCACTCTATGGGACAGCAGGGAGTTGGGAAAGTTGGGGCGGACCCTCCTACTGGTGAAGGGAGGCCCCTGCAACAACCTGCAGAGGCTGATTGTTACAGGGTACCTTCATGGTCTTCTGCTTGTTAGTGGGATTGCTGAGAGTTTCCATGATATCTCACGCCTTTAACTCAAGTTCTCCCACAAACGGCGCCAATTGATGCATGCGATTTTAGCACGAGTTCAGAGTCCTTGGATCTTGGAGATGGATCTGGGCCACTTGAATAAAGATTCCTGAGAAGAAGGACCTGCAAAACAAAAGGTTAGCACTCCAATACTTAATTCAACTCCAGATTTAAGAGCAGATAAAAATAAAACTGAATGACAATAGGAAATTATGATAAAGATGAGAATTTAATAGGCAAGAGCATGATTTTAGAGTGATAGGATAGCAACAAGAGGCAAAGTTCTTGAATCTGTAAGCCGGGGTTGGTTTGTTGGAGGGTACCCCCTCTATTTATAGAAGAGGAGTTCCTCAGTAATAGGAGTCCTGTCCAGGGGAACCCGTCAGCTTTTAGCGAGATAGGTGGGATCCTGTAGATAAGGATCCTCCTTATCCGTAGCTTGGGCATCAAGTCTCCAAATGCAGGGGGTCTCTTTCTTCGTGCACTCTACATCTGGTGAGGATACTTTCAGGAGGAAGAGTCCCACTCCTTGAGGGCACCTTGCTCCCTATTGATTAACTTTGAGGGCCTCCGAATTGGGCTCTTTCTTTAGGCCAAATATGACAAAGTTGGCTTCCTTTTTCGATTGGGCTTTGGTGCAGGGAGGGGGCCCTTTGGGCTGAGCTAGATGTATCGTGTCGATGGGCTAGGTGTGATCGTAAGAAGTACCTTTCTTGGGCTGGCATAGTGATTCGAACGGGCCGGCTTCTTCATGGGCTGATGGACCTTCTCCTGGGCTTGGTACATCATTTTGGGCTAATTTCTTTTTGGGCCATGCCCATCAATTTCAAATAAAGAGATCCTATCAATGGCTAAATTTACACTTTTTAAAATTACAATTTGCTAGCCATTTATTTTCTTTCATGGAATTTTCCATGAGCTCAAAATTAGGGGGCTCAGCCAATTTTTATAAAGAAAAATACAAGCCTAATGAATTATTTTTTTTAAATTCAATTTTAGTAAAAATCCATTTAATTTGTATTTAATCTAATTAAATACATAAGCCCAAATTGTCTTTATTAATTAATAAGATCCACCTCATTAAATTATAAGGAAAACCCAATATAAATTAATACCATTAATTTATTGTTGGGTCTTTTCCATCTAATGGATCCCTCTTTTGTAAGTAATCTAATTACTTGTAGAATTAATTCTAAATTAATTCCTTGTTCCTTTTCGATAATTTGTGTGTGACTCTTTAGATTCACCGTTCAGCTAGATTTGAGCTAGTTTCTAACACTTTTATTAATTAAATCTAATTTAATTAATATTTTTTTATTAATCTTAATCAAGAAAATCCGTCACCGTGGGTGGCCGTCTAGCAACGGTCCATGCACTAGAGACTAGGTGAACTTTCATGTGAACATTTAGGCTCTCAAGTCCATACGGGTACGGTCCTCTGTCTGCCCTCTCCAAACCTTAGTCTAAGGCATGCAATTTGGTATCGGTTTCTCATCCTGCACTAGGCGTTTATGCTTAATACTTGAGATCGCGTTACGCCAAGTTTCTCGACATAGAAACCTCTTTTTCATATTCGATCAACGACTGTGGTCATAGGTTTATAGAGCATGCGCGCATCTCCAATTGCATAAGAGATATCTCTATTACATACTGACAGGGGACAGATTCTCTTTTTGGAACTCACCGTCCTCGTTGCATAGTCCAACTACACTAGACAAGGCTTATGATGATCATGTCAATGACACAATAGCCTCTCGCACAGATCCAAAATACAGTTATCATATGCACGTGACTGTCGTGATTCGTCAAGTCTAAGGACTACTTCCGTACTATCGAAGTCGGGGATTCGAGTCACATCGATCAAGCCTCCGAAGCTTCCATATAATGATCCCTGCGAGTCAGTTCAATTCACTCGATGCCTAATCAATCAACCCACTAAAATTGCATAGACAAAAGTAAAACTGGGTATAAAATTCCTTCTAATTAGAGCCTAATTTCATTTTAGTTCAAAATTAGATGAAAAACTAGAAATATAAGCCAAAACGACAAAAAAAAAATTATATAATCTATTTTTATTTACTCTATTATCCTTACATATAATTTTTCTCCATTTTTTTTCCTTTTTATCATCAAGAATATTCCTACATAGTCTTTAAGAAAAGATACCCATCTAAAAAAATTTCTTGTAGTTGTTTGATAAATATTTTTATTAGAAAATTCTTGTATTTAATAATTTAAAATTATTTTAGTATAATATCAACTTGTTTGTTTTTTCACATAAAATGAACTGAAATATTTAAGAAGTAAAATTTAAAAACTTAACCGTTTTTCCCATTTATTTATTTTTACTAAATAAGAGAAGAATTTGAGATCAGTTCTTTTTCATTCGTATCAAGCAATTTAAATCAAAATTATTATTGTCGGATTCGGAAATTTGGAGTTGGAATCCAAAAGACATCTCTCTCATCAACAAAAGATTGCGCAAATTCAGCAAACGGCCGTTATAATACAAAATTGGAGTTGTAAGAAGGAGACACAGATGGCTTCATCCATTTATTGTTGATTTTGACGTTGCATTTCAAATAGTACATAATGTTGTAAGACAATACTGTTTTTTCTTTTCTTTTTTTTTTTTTAAGTTAAACCACCGCCAGGAAGGGGCTTTTCAAAGTTTATTGACATGCTGAATTATTGCCTCTAATTCGTTCTCTTTTTTTGACAATACACCTAACAAACTCTCTCTTTTCATACTTTTGTTTTTCAATTAATAATTATATGTGACACATTGGAAAACGACGTAAATCAATAAAAAATTTAAATTAATTGAATATTATTTAATAATTTTTTTGTTGTAAATATAATAATTATGAGAAAAAATAAATAATTTTAAAAAATAAAATGGGAGAAATAGAAAAAAAAATATTACTAAAAATAAATATTATTTAAAAAATATAATTTTTACCACTTATAGATAATAAGAAAAATGTAACAATTAGTAGGTGAGAAAAAAAAAATAAAAAAACCAAAAATAAGGAAGACAACAAAGAGGTGATGTCATTTTATACTACTTAAACCCATGTTTGATGTGTTCTCATTTTCAATTTTCAACTTTCAATAAAAAATTGTGTATATTTAATTTTGTAGTTTTGAGTGACAGTGAGAATATGTTAATTTGAATTAGATGATAAGACTGTATTTTATATTGTTAGTGATCTCAAATTATATTCTCTTTTAAGGTTAATTACACTCAGACACTCTCATAAAAAAAAATTACAATTTTCTGAAGAAAAAAAAAACTTGTTAAATTAATGTTACACCTCCTCCCAAGAATTTTCCTGTTTACAATTGTACCACTTTTGTTAGGGTTTGACAAAAAATGTTAATATCAACAAAAAAATTTACAAAAACTTTTAATTTTACCTCTTGTTAAGCATTATGTATGGTTTGTTAAACAAAAATATCCTAATAATACTTTTATACAGTACAAAAATACAACATTTAACTATGGCTAATTATCATAGTTAAAAACAAAATAGGCGTAACAAATAATTATTGACCGTTACATGGTTGTGGTATCTGTGAGGGTGATTAAAACATTAGCCATGACAAATAACTTTTTCTTGGTGAAAAAAAATCAATATTTTTTCATTAATTTTATTTAATCATAGTTAATAAAATTATTTACCACGATTTTAGTCTATAGCTATTAAAATTGTAATCAATAGTCTTTTTTTTTCTAGTGATACTTGTAAGGAGGTAAATATAATATACATATTGTTAAAAGGGTATAATTCCAAGAAACATAATTCCCTAATTATTATTATTGAATAAAAGTAGCCACCGATGATGAAAAAACTAACCATATTGTCAATAAAATATACATAATGCTGCTAAGACGCAAATTAAAAATTTATATTTATATATTTTTCTGCTAATATCAGCATTTTACCCTCAAATCCCAACTGAAGGGGTACGATTATAAATAAAGATATTCTCGCACGGGATGCAAGTGTAATTATAAAAAATAGAAAAAAATTTAATTTCGTATTTTTAGATAGAGTTTAAGTGCAACTAACCTAATATTTTTTTTATCCAAACACTTTAATAATTTTTTCTTAAAATAAAATCTAACATCTTCTAAATTCAAAAATATGTTATGGGATATATCAACTTACAAGATCTTATAAATAAGGTCATCCACACACCCCTCTCTCAGTGATTGGGACTCATGTGGTTGTTAGGAAGCTTGTGAACACAAAATCTGAAACTTACGTGGTACTTTCCGAGCAATTCATACATAGTCGATTGTCCCTTTCTCACATTATTGAAAATCAAAGTTCCTATATTGTCTAAGTTTCCAATCGTTGACTTAGAAAACTTCAACATACGTAGTATACTGAAACACATGCATGTACATATTCTCCTCAATTTGGCATTTCTATATATCTTTCATGTAAACTGCGTGGAACTTAGGCTGAGATTTTGATAGACGTTCGCTACGGAGTTACATAGTTACAAGCATAGTGGTAGAGCTTAGTTTATTAGTTGTAAGTGCGACTTTGGGATCTGATCTGAAAATGGTCAAAATTAGTCTGAATTATTATATATGTATATTAAAATTACAGGGAACAATAAAATAAAATATCAGTGATAAGAATTGATCTGTAATTTTAGAGTTAATTTGTCACAAAAATATATATTAAATGGGAAAAATGCAAGCAACCCCCTTGTGATATCGCAAATGAGCAAATTACCCCCTTGTGAAAAAATAAATAGCGATTTACCTCCCTATATTTTTTAAAATACAACAATTTACCCCCCTATGATTTTTAAAATGAAGCAATCTACCTCCCTATATAAGGAGGTAAATTGCTTCATTTTAAAAAGTATAGGGAGGTAAATTGCTATATTTTTTTCATAGGGGTGTAATGTGCTCATTTTTAATATCACAGGGGAATAAATTACTATTCACCCTATATTAAATGATAATAATTTTTATTTTATTTTACAATATAACTGTAAAAAAGTGTATCAATGATTATTAGGTTAATTACATCAAGACCTGATGATCATAACGTTAGGTGTAATGAAACAAATACTCACATTATTTATAAAATTATAAGTGGAAAGGGTGTTGATGTAATATCTTCTAACTTTTGTTATACGGTATTTTCGTTCTGCATCTTTCTAATTTTCGCGATTTCAATTCCTTTATCATCGAATTTCATCCGTCTAGTCGGTGGAGGCGAACTCCGACGGAAAAAAGATCGAAATCTCGAAAATTAAAAAAATACATGATCAAAAAATTATTTTATAAAAGTTAAAAGGACGAAAATGTGAAGCAATGGAAATAAAAAATGAATTTGATCCAATTGAAATATAATAAGAATATTACTTCCGAACATAAACGACAAAGTATTTGCTAATTCTTTACTTGCAAGCATCACTTCCTCAAACTTTCCCCATTTCAATGAAATGTTCAGACCGCTGATTTTCTGAGCATTTATCCTCAACAACCCTATTTGCGTCATACTTGGAAATGAGCGCATGCTTTCTTCTCATCCACTCTCTATGGGAGACTGATAATGTTATCATGTATTTCACATAGGTCCACTTGAAGGACTATAGTAATAGGTGTAAAAATCTCCAATTTCCAGTTAGATGTATTTTTAAATCAAAGTAGATAATATTTTATTACTATGTTTGGTTTCATTTTTAACTTGTTTTGGTGTGTTCTGTGGAGATAGAGATAGAAAAACAAAAATAAATAAGCATGTGTTAGAAATAGTGTGTATGTTTGGATTTGTTTTTGAAGATAATATAAAATAAGTATGGTGTGTTTGATGTTGTTTAGTAGGAGACAAAAACTAATGTTCATTGTTAAATCGTGTCTCTTTTATATATATAAATATATATGAGTATGTATATAATTTTTTTGGTTGTAGGGTTTATAATTATTGTAAACTTATTTTGATAAAAAACAAATGAGACACTGTTTCAAAATATTTCAAAACACCAGCAAAATTTTCAAAATAAATTAAGACAAACATTTACCATGCCGAGATGGACCAAAAATAAAACCAAACACTATGTATATATTTGAGCTCGATACTATTGCTCGTTGCATCAAAATTGAAAAAAATTGAGATATTTTTTTAAATCATGAAGGGTAGGGGGATGAAAAGAACAAACAAATAGGAAGTAAATTGGACATACATTTCAATCCATATATTAAAAAATGGGTAAATTACATCGATATCTACTCAAATTAGATTTAATTATATAAACACTCCATATTTTTGTCAGAATTATAAATATACTCCAAAAATTATAATAATTGTAATTTAGATCAGCACTCGTTTAGGTTCAAAAATTTACATGAATACCTCATTGGTAAATTATAGAGACTCCTAAATTATATTCATAATTTTGCAAAAAAATATATTCCAACTGTTGATGTAATTATATTTAATCTCAAGTAGCTTATTCTAAAAATTTATTTAAAATACTCAAAAATATAATTTAGACCACTTGGAAAAAAATAAAATGAAAAATGTATGGTGAAAGTGTAGTTGGTCAATTTGGTCGAAGCAGCCAAGAAAGTTTCCCACTGACAAAAAGGAAAATCATGACAAGAATGAAAATAGCACGAAAAAGAACGTGGGTCCCCCTACTTGTAAGTTCACTGTCGACTGCCACTTAATTTCTTCCCAGTTCCCACTCTCTTTCACCACAGTGTTTTGTTCCGATCGAATTTGATTAAATTTAAATTAATTATATAATAAATATAATATATTTATTATGTAATTAATATATAATTTAAAATAATTAATTATAAAATAAAAAATAAAACTTGTTCTGTATTTAAATTGGTTTGATCCAACGACATGGAACTAAAAATTTTCCCTCTGTCACTCGCACTCTTCAGATTATTTCTCTCTCTTTTCCCACTAAATTACCTCTGAAATCTCTATGCTCCCACTACAGGCATACTTGAGAACTTGAGTCGCGCACTACACGACACTCATATTTATTTATGTTTTCTTTTTAAGTTATTATTATAAAAAAATTTGAATATAAGAAAAATATAAATTATATTCTACATTATAAATTATTAATACTTGAAAGATATAGAAAGTCATGATCGAACAAATCGACCTAAAAATTTAAATTTTGACTATAGTTAATTATTAGGGATAATTTACATTTTACATCCCTAATCTATGATCTATTTACACAAATCATTCTTATCGTTTGAAACACTATATGTACTTTTATGAAATATGACAACATCATTTACACAAAGCACTCATATTTATTATACATACAGTCCCCAAAAACGTTAACAATATTACATAGACTAGCCTTAGCTTTTGGTTATTAGAGGTGGTTTAACAATTATACAAAAGATATAAATGATTTATATAAATAGACCATAGATTATGTGGTGTAAATGTAATTATTCCTAATTATTATTTGTTATTATCTCAGCTATGACCAAGGTATATTGCGTAATTTCTAACTATGATCAAAGCATTTGTTATGATTTTTATTTATGGCTAATATTTTTGCTTCGATTGCTAAATTAACAATAGCCGTCATGAAGTTATAATTAAGTACGATTTATCATAATTTTTCTCTTTTGAACATGTGAGTATACAAAAATAAATACATATTTAGCTCCCGTTACCATCATGGATTAAGGCCTAATCTCAAAATTTTATATCTTTCGAGTACAAAAAATTTACTTACCAACACAATTCTTATATTAATAAAAATAATTGAGCCCACGACTAGTTAGTTATCTACTGTAGTGAAGTGACACGCTCGTACCAACTGCTCTTCTGTCACATTTTTCTAAATATATGAGTTCAATTTTGATAACTATAATACGAGCGTACGTAACTTTAAAAAATAAAAGAGAGAAGAAATTAAAAACCACCATATTATATAGATTTTGACCAAATTACTATTGGACAGGGAAAACACATTTGTCTACGTATTAAATATTCTATACAAACGTGATTATTATAAATTTCATTGAATTATTTAATTTATATTGTTTCGACCGTTGATCAAGAATGCGAATGCTTTTAATATAGCACGTGTTGTTATGTGTATATACAATGAATAATTTTTTATATACTTTAAAATATATTATAAATAATATTATAGATAAAAATAAAATATATAAATTAATATAATACATTAAAAATAAAAATAAAAACTAATTTGTCAATTAATGTAATATTTGAAAAGTTAAATAAATTAGTTATTTTATCGATTGAAGAGTATTTTTTATTTCGCAAAAATTTAATACAACAGTATCATTAATCACCAATGATGCAGGTTGCACAATTCAGGTCGGGTCGCTGAGCCTGGTACCCTGAGATCTGATCACTGAATCCTTTTTCGAGCTTCGTACAAGTGGATCTTGAGAACAGAGCACACGTTAGGCTTGTTGAGTAGCCCCCAGCTAAGGCTCTCCGATGCTTAAGTTAGAAAAAGTGGGTTCGAAAGCGATCAGTGCAGAGTTAGTGAGATCAGAAAATGTGATAAATGCACTTGTCTTAAATTTTCACAAATGCTGGTATTTATAGTGTACGATATCACATGGTAAGGTGCCACGTGGCATCAACCGGATGTTTTGCTGTCAGGTGATCCAACGGCTGTCAAAATGGGCGGGGCGGGTCGGGTCGCATCTTTATGCGCGGATCTTGTCCTCAACTACAAATTTCTTCTCCAAAGAAGGATAATTTAGTCCTTTCGACCTTGCTGATGTAATTACCCTCATCAACCATTTATAAATATGGAAATACTTTTTTTATTATATATAGTATAAATATACGTCCTCATGTTGCTTGATCACTATAAAATACTTTTGTTCGAACTCATACAAGATCATTACTACTTTTACCTCTGCCTTGACATATTTAAAAAATGTCTTTTTACATTTGATGTTATAGATGAAATATTTTAAAAAATATAGTGAATTCATATTTTCTATTAAAGTCAAATAAAACAAGTAAAAAAACACTTAATTTTGACCATAATTTCTAGAAAAAATATAATATTTAACCATAGCTAGTTTTCATACTTAATAATAAATAACGATGATAAATAGTTATTGATCACGGCCACGCAACGGTTGTTGGCTGTAATTTTTTTAAGAGTGGATAAAAATTATGGTAAATATTTTTATATGTATGACTCTTAGCTGTGACAAATAATTTTTTTTATGATAGAGAAATTAGTTTTTCTGCATCAGTTTTATTTAAACATGGTTAACAATAATTATTTATTATTCTTTTTAACCATAGTAATTAATATTGTAGCTAAGAATAATTTTTTTCTAATGAATTCATGAACACATTTATCATAACTTTAGCAATACATGACCAATATAATTAATATAATTTTTATCAGTGGCTAAAATTATTAGGTTTGCTAAGCAGAAACAATGATTAATATTCATTATTATTTAGTATTTTTTTTATAATTTTAAATTTTTATTATAATAAATAATTATATTTGTTATTCTATTAAATTAATACTTCTGTGTATACTGGTCCACAGAGCCCAATCCTGTTACAGCAGCGGAGAGGCTCTTCTCTCAACTTCTATAAGTACGCACCCATTTCCTTATCAAAACCTTACACTACTTCACATAACACTACATCTCTCTCTCTCTCCACAGTAATCGCTTCCACAAATGGCATCAACAAATGCTTTAACCTTCAAAGTTACAAGGCAGAACCCAGAGCTGATCCCTCCGGCGAAACCCACGCCCCACGAACTCAAACCCCTCTCCGATATCGACGATCAAGAGGGCCTCCGCTTCCAAATCCCCCTCATCCAGTTCTACCGGAGAAACCCCGCAATGAACCGAAAAGATCCCGTCATGGTTATCCGCGACGCCCTGGCCAGGGCATTGGTTTTCTACTACCCGTTTGCCGGGCGGTTGAGGGAGGCGGCCGGCAGGAAGCTGG
Organism: Sesamum indicum; assembly: GCF_000512975.1. Classification (NCBI taxonomy): domain Eukaryota; kingdom Viridiplantae; phylum Streptophyta; class Magnoliopsida; order Lamiales; family Pedaliaceae; genus Sesamum; species Sesamum indicum. Next base: position 5,658,787 of record NC_026152.1, read on the forward strand.
TGGTGGAGTGCACGGGCGAGGGCGTTCTGTTTATTGAGGCAGACGCGGACGTGACGCTGCAGCAGTTCGGCGACGCACTTCATCCGCCGTTCCTCTTCAGCCGCCGTTCCCGTGCCTGGAGGAGCTGCTTTACGATGTGCCGGAGTCCGCCGGAGTGGTGAACTGCCCTCTCTTGCTTATTCAGGTATATATGTTGTACTTTTTCTGAAAGTGTATAAGTCAGTTTCGTGTGGGGTTTCTGCTTGAGTGATATTTTTTCCTTGTGTGGTCAGATATGGATGACCAGTAACTTTTGTACTACTTTTCTATATTTGTATTTTTAAGTTTCACCATTTCTTTTATTTTAAAAATTATATTACTTATTTTATTTAAAATAAAATTGTGAACATATAATGTATATATTATAAAAATAAAAACTATAATAAATTCTACAATAAATTTTAAAAAAATTACTCATTGTTTATTATATATATACACATATTCATATATCGATATTAATATAGAAAAAAAGCTTTTAAAATGGCCGTAATCAATAACATACAAAGTTTAGACCATTTTTTTTTTTTATTTGCAAAACAAAAAAAGGTTAAGTTTTATTTTATATAAAAAATTGGAGGTATTCATCTGCAGGTCACGCGTTTAAGATGTGGTGGGTTTATCTTTGCTCTCCGCCTCAACCACACAATGAGTGACGCTGCTGGGCTTGTTCAATTTATGGCCGCCGTCGGCGAGCTCGCGCGGGCCGCTGAAATGCCTTCCGTTCTACCAGTTTGGCAAAGAGACCTCCTAAACGCACGTGATCCACCTCGCGTGAGCTGCACGCTCCATGAGTATGATGACGTACCGGACACCAGGGGAACCCTCATACCACTAGACGACATGGTCCACCGCTCCTTCTTCTTCGGCACAGCCGAGATCTCTGCCCTCCGACGACGCCTCCCATCACACCTCCGCTCTTGCTCCACCTTCGAAATTTTGACTGCTTGCCTCTGGCGCTGCCGCACAATCGCGATCTCTCCAGACCCTAATGAAGAGGTCAGAATCCTATGCATCGTGAACTCTCGCAAGAGATTCAATCCGCCACTCCCCGCTGGATACTACGGCAATGCGTTTGCGTTTGCCGTCGCCATTTCCAGTGCCGAGAAGTTATCCAGAAACCCCCTAGGTTATGCGTTGGAGCTCGTGAGGAAGACGAAAGCCGACGTAACAGAGGAGTACATGAAATCAGTGGCGGATCTGATGGTGATCAGAGGGCGCCCACATTTCGCTGTGGTGCGAACTTATCTGGTATCTGATGTGACACATGCGGGCTTTGGAGATGTGGACTTTGGGTGGGGCAAGGCGGCATATGGCGGGCCGGCGAAAGGCGGCGTCGGTGCGATTCCCGGCGTTGCGAGTTTTTACATACCCTTTACGAATAACAAGGGTGAGAACGGAATCGTGGTTCCCATCTGCTTAGCGGCGAACGCAATGGAAGTATTTGTAAAAGAGCTTGAGAAGATGCTGAAGAGAGATGATGATGATCTGAGGGCTGTTCGGAAAGACTCCATTTTTATCGCGTCGGCGCTATGAAATTGATAAGTGTCTGTATATCACTTTTTGTGTTGTGCTGTGCTTGGAATGTGTTGACAGAGATACAGGGTATGTAGATGTACGAGGGATTTCTATGCATGTTTTGTGAGATGGGAGTGCTTGAGAGTAATAATGTTAAAAAAAAAAAGTTAATGTATAAGTGCTTATAAAAGAGTTGGTTTTATAACTTATTTGTAAAATTTTCTAAGTATCTTGTTAGATGGGGAAATTTCAGTTTAAAATGCATAAATACCCCCTTATTTTAAAAAGTCAGCACAATACATTCTTTTATTTTAAAAATAGGCTAAAAAATCCCTCCTGTTTTATTTTAGTCGGTCCACTTGTTCTTTTTTCAAATTAGCACTAACAATGTTACATTTTTTCCCTGTCTGACAGTTACACTACAAAAAAAGGAGGAATTTGGTATGGATCAGCAGACCATTGCAAACTCCATTCCATATTGGAATGGGTATTGGAAAATAGTAGGAACAGAACTTGATAGATGATGTCATGATTCTCATTTTCTTATGGATTATATTTTTGAAACGGTCAAATCGTGCCAAAATGCGTTTCAAATAAAGAATTACAAAAGCCGTTTCAAACCCCGTTTGAACATAGTAACGGTAAATGGTTGAAACTCTATTTTGAACACACTATTAGAATTAAGAATGGTCTTGCATTGACCGTTCGTATATGTGAAATAATTGATGTCTGAAAGATGACAGTTAGTAAATGCATCCAAAATGAGGTACAATTTGGAACGATTTTAAGTACGCATCTAAGCAATTAGGCGAAAAGCCATTCCTAATTATGAGTTTTAAGCAATTATGCGAAAAGCCGTTCCTAATTATGAGTTTTACTTAAGACGGAATATGTTACAATGACCGTCTCAAAAATCGGTACAAGTTGAAATAATTTTGTTGTTTTATTAATATTGTATTACTAAAACCATTCCAAATAAAATACAACGACTATAATTCAATGGTCAAAAACTGTTTCTAATTCCGGTCCAATAATTGTTTCAAATTGTAAAATAACAACTAGTTTTTAAAGGCCAAATATGTGTTCCAGAATCATTTCAAAGACCGTTCCAAATTTTTTATATATATATGTTCCTCTCTTTCCATTAAATTCACTATCTTCTTTTATTTTTTTTTATTTTCTCGCTATTTCCTGAATCTCCCTTGAACTTTTTTTTATCTCTCACTATACCATTAATATTTTTATACTATTGTTCGTCAATCTCTCTTGAATTTTCGTTGATATTTAAAGTTACTTTGATAAGGTAACAACTATAACCCTTTATTTGTCAATTGGTTATATTTGTTGTAATTTTGTCAATTAAATATAATGTTATAATAATATATATGTGTGTGTGTGTAGGATTCGTCATCATATTAAAACAGTTGGAGAGATGGATGTATGAGAAGAACCTGCCGATTAGGGTACTGAGGATACTATTGCTACATTTATAGAATGGGTCAAATCTCGACATGCATATATGGACGGTAAGAAAATTAAGTGTCCTTGTCGGAAGTGCAAAAATGAATTATTCAAAATCACGGACAAGGTAAATTTTGACTTGTATATGAAAGGTTTTATGCCCAGAGTATTATAATTGAATTTCTCATAACAAGGAGAGAGTGCAGGAGTATTTTGAGGCCGTCACCGTGGCCCCTTGTAGGAGGAGCAAACTCCTGTTTCTCATGAGGTGAAGGGTACCAGTATGAACTTGGCTGATGCGGTGCAGATGGATTGGGAACAAAAGATAGCTGTTGATGCCGTTGGCCGGCTTTTTGGTGTTCTAATTATAACCAAGATGGTGTGCCTGATGATGATAAAGGTCGTGTTCTACTGATGCAGTGCTTAGTTTATATTACGGTGCGAGCCCCTTTGGTTATGTGTTTGGGCTGGCAGATTGATTTCAAGATGTAGTGCATGCTGTTGAGCAGCCGTTGTGGAATGGTTGCACCTTATCTAATTGGTGGTTGTTGATGAGTTGGTGAATATCAAGATCGAGGGCCATACTTCTCAGCATATATATGATCCAATATCCCAGTGAGCTAATCATATATTGTCCTGCGATCACACCCTCCCAATGGATTACTATAGTACAAATAAGTTGATAAGAGACTTGTGTTTACTTGTTGAGAAGATTGATGCGTGTAAGAATGGTTGCATGTTGTATTGGAAGGATGATATTAATCTAGACTACTGCAAGTTTTGTGGAGAAGCTAGGTACAAGCCAACCAGAGAGCGAAATCCTAACCGCAAGAAGACCCCATATGCCATTCTTAGGTACCTGCGGATTATCCCTCGTCTACAGAGGTTGTATGCTTCAGAAGTGACTGCCGAGTAAATGACATGACATGCCAACCATCAAACAGAGAAGGGATCCATGTGCCATCCGTCTGATGCAGAGGCATGGAGGCATTTTGACCGGACATATCCCATTTTGCAGTAGAGCCTCGTAATGTTAGACTGACTTTATGCATGAATGGGTTCGCACCGTACGGGCAGTATGGTCGTTCGTACTCATATTGGCCCGTTATACTTACACTATACAATCTCACACCGGGAATGTGCATGAGTTCTGAGTATATGTTCCTAAGGATGGTGATCCTCGATCCTTCCAATCCAAAACATCTCATCGATGTCTATCTAGAGCCATTGGTCGAGGAGTTGTAGAATTTGTGGCATGTAGTGAAGGATAGCGTGTTACAGCCCAGGAACGCGCTAGCGGAAGCAGTGAATAAAAAACGCATAATAATAAAAATTAAAGTGCAGAAAATAACAAATTTAAGGGGTGTACCCTTGGAGTTCCCGAGCGTTTGATGTGTAATAAAATAAAACGAACATGGGGCTGATGTGAAAAATCATAAGAACCGAAAAAATTAAAGAGGGTAAAAACGATACCTTCATTTTCTAACATTTGGCTGAAATGTTCATTACTTTAGGCTCCAGCGAAGGAACTCTCTAATTCGTCCATACCACACTGATGTTGGGATCTCAATGTTCTATTGCTAGAAGGGAACAAGAGGAAAAAGATACCAAGTGTGCAAGAGAGAGGGGGCGACTGCGAGACTCTAGGAAACGGGGGGGATTTTTTTTTTGTGTAATAATGATAATAATTATTTTCCAAATAATTATGTATCATATATATATATATATCGTATATTGATAATTAAGAATGTGTCTAGATACATTCTTTATATCGACAAGGTATATTCCTCTTTATTTCACGTAAAGAGATCCCCATCAATGGCTAAAATTGCACTTCATAAAACTGCAATTTGCTAGCAATTTATTTCCTTTCATGGAATTTTTCATGGATTCAGAATTAGGGAGCTTAGTCGATTTTTATAAAGAAAAATAGAAGCACAATGAATTTTTATTTAAATCCAATTTTAACAAAAATTCATTTAATTGAGCCCAACTTGTATTTAATCTAATTAAATACATAAGGCCAAATTATCTTTATTAATTAATAAGATCCAACTTAATAAATAATAAGGACAAGCTCAATATAAATTAATACCATTAATTTATTGTTGGGTCTTTTCCATCTAATGGATCCTTCTTTTGTAAGTAATCCAATTACTTGTGAAATTGATTTCAAATTATTTTTTGTTTCATTTTCGGTGATTTATGTGTGACTCTTTAGTTTCATCTTTCAGCTAAACTTGGGCTAGTGTCTAAAACTATTATTAATTAAATTTAATTTAATTGATAATTCTTGATTAACTTTAATCAAGAAATTCCGTCTCCATGGGTTGCTGTCTAGCAACGGTCTATGGCACTAGAGACTAGGTGAATTTCCATGTGAACATTTAGGCTCTCGAGTCCATACGGGTACGTTCCTTTTGTCTAGCGTGTCCAGACGTTAGTCTAGGGCTGAAATTTGGTGTCGGTTCTCATCCTGCAGTAGGTGTCTATACTTAATACTTAATACTTGAGATCTCGTTACGCTAAATTTCTCGACATACGAACTTCTTTCTCTATTCGATCAACGATTGTGGCCACAAGTTCATAGAGCGTGAACGCATCTCCAAGTGTATAGGAGATACCTCTGTCACATACTGATAGGGGACAGATCCTCTTTTTGGAACTCACCGTCCTTGCTACATACTCCGACTGCACCGGATAAGGCTTATGATGATCATGTATGTGACACAATCACCTCTCGTGCAGATCCAAGATGCAGTCATCGTATGCAAGTGACTGCCGTAATTCCTCAAGTTTGAGGATTACTCCCGTACTATCGAAGTTGGGGATTCGAGTCATACCGACCAAGCTTCCAAGGCTTCCATATAACGATCCCCCCGAGCCAGTTCAATTGATTCGACACTCGGTCAATCAACCCATTAAGATAGCATAGACGCTTCTCGTCTGTCACTGATGAAACACGGTACTCATTAATTGAATGCGACTCTTAGTGCAAGTCTCTATAAGACTCTCAATGCCCATTCTCAAGATTCTCAACTTGGAACATTTCAAACCCAACCTTTTGGCAGTTGGTTTGATGACAGCCATCTAATGCACGACCTAATTTTACGGTTGCCAATTGTTCTGTCGGCTTTGTTGTGATGTTTAAATGCAAACATACAGAATGAGGACAACAAAGTAGATGCAAAAATAAGTGAATACTCATTTTATTCACTTAAAATAATATCATAGAATATTGTTTAATTGTTAGATTAAAATGCATCTTGACCAATGTAATTTACTTTTTGGTCATGTATCCTAATATGTGGGTATAATGATGCATGATAGTGTGAAGAACGAGACGTTCCCAATGTGCGCTGCGTTGATGTGAACTATGAACGATCTACCTGCTTATGGAATGATGTCTGAATGGAGTTTCACTGGTGTTGTGAGGTGTCTAGTTTGTACGGAAGACACATGAGTATTCTACTTGCAAAACGATAGGAAGGCGTTCTACTTTGACTGCCATAGACAGTACCTCCCCTCGGGACCATCCGTACCATAGGAACAACAAAGCATTAACTAAGAATCGAGTAGAAAAGAAGGTTGCACAGTCAAGATTGACGGGAGAGTAGATCTGCGATTGGGTTGAAGAGTTCAGTCTGTGGTTGAAGTGCCGTTGTCACTCCCAGATGGGTACAGTAGCGAGCATAAGTGGACAAAGAAAAACATCTTTTGGGAGCTCGAGTGCTGGTCGACGCATCTGATATGACACAATCTTGATATTATGCACATTGAGAAGAATATGTATGACAATATATTCAATACTGTGATGGGTATAAAGGAAAAAACGAAGAATAATCTGAATGCATGGAAGGACATGAAGATCATATGTAATCGACCGGAGCTTGAGGTGGAAGAAGGGAGGTCGAACATGATGCCTAAGACGTATATATCCTAACGAAGGAGCAGAAGAGGAGGATATGCGAACGGATTAGTGATCTGAAGTTTTGGCCGCTGTGTTGACACGAAGGAGCTGAGGCTTCACAGTATAAAGAGTCACAATTGTCACGTATTCAGCAGAAGTTGATCCCGATTGCCTTCAATCAAAGGCTTCTTGAGCTTGTGTGGAGTGTGTTGACAGATATTAGCCTTCTATTCGAGACTCTATGTTTGACGATGCTCGATGTAACCAATGTACAAGAATGGAAGCTAGTATTGCCACCATGTGCAACCTCGAGAAAATATTTCCGCCAGCTTTCTTCGACTCAATGGAGCACCTAATTGTTCACCTGCCATATGAAGCGCACGTTGCAGGGCCTTTGCAATACATATGGATGTATCCATTTGAGAGGTAAGTACACGAGTCATTCCAGCCTGTTGAAATAGTTCTAGTCTCATTTGGTTTCTACTAAATATTCGGTTATTAGATTTTTTTAAGACTTGAAAATGAAGGTGAAAAACAAAGCACATGTTGAGGAGTCAATTGTAGAGGCGTATCTTGTAGAAAAATTTTTTCTATTCACTTCTCACTACTTTGAGCCCCAAATTCTTTGCAAATGAAATGGGCCACACAGAAATGACGACCTCTATATGAACGACACTCGTATCCAACGGTCCATTTTCAACTATCCTGGCGAGATAGTGGTGCATCAAATAAGAGATGGCTCAGTGGATCACAATTGAGACGTATATATTGACCAACTGTGAAAGTAGTCACGCTATACTATGACTAAGTGTAAAGATAGCAATATAGTTTATTGACATTGTTATTTTGGACTTTTAACCTATGTATTGATATGTATATGAACAGGTGCTTTTTGAATGAACTTTACGAGCACCACCATTCGGAGGACCCCATTATTGAGGAGCTTGTAGCTACTTAATTCAATGATTGGTTCAAACGTCATGTAAGTTGTGTCTTATAAATTGTGCTTTTTGAATTGTGTTACAACTGTAATTTATCAAAATATGGTTTCTCTAATACGCAAAGTACAAGTCTACTACACGAAGTACACTAGCATGAATAGAGACAAACTGGACTGTATGGTTGTTTGCAAAATAAAATCCAGAAGAGTCATTGATGACTCACAATAGACTGAAGTTGCATTTCAAGAGGATGAGACAATACCTTCTCTACAAGTTGCGATGGACAACCATAATTATGACCTACATGACCCAAATGGTATACATTTAGTCGTTGAGCTTTCTGTTGCTAATCAACAAGGAGCAGGTACATCCTGATTGGGGAATTCTCAATCTGATGATGGGTCTGACGAAGATAGTTTAGACGAGGATTACGAGACTAGAGAAGACAATAACTATAATTGAAAGTTCAGCGTTTCTGTGATCACACATCTGTAAACAATCCTTTTATAAATTACTAATTAATTAAATATTTTTTTGAAAATATTTGTTCTATTTAGGAACGGTTATAAATAGGAAAAACCGTTCCTAGACCATTCCAAATAGCCACAATCAATATAAAAATTGTTCCTACGGTAATCATTCCTCGTTGTACGAACATATTGTTGAATGTAACATTAGGAATAGGCAAATAAATAAATACCGTTCTTGAAACTATTATAAAATTAGGCAAAAAAATGAGGAAAATTCAAATTTAGGAATTGTCATAATAAATTGATCGTTTCTAAATTAAATTTATATTAAATCATTCCTAAAAGTATAAAGAATTTTTTTACATGAATATTAACAAAACCATTCGTACAATTGAAACAAAACTGTTCCTAGAAGGCACAAATTATTCCCAATTCACTTTCCACTTATGATATCTCCACATCCGCGAGCCCGATTAATTTCAAACTTAAAAATATATAAATACTATACATTTGAGAATATATGTAGCGGTTTGATGTAAAATCACATAGTCTGATCGATAGTTGTATCATTTTCGACATTGCTGATTGTGAATCGAACACGATAACTAAGTATCCATATAATAAAAAATTCCAAAACTTCATCTAATGTAATATTTTTTCGATTTAATTATACCCGACGGTTTGATTAAAATTTTAACGGTCTAATTTAGGTGATGCAATATAATAGTATAAGAGGCTACTCACATCTACGTAACACTAAAAATATTGGATATACAAATTTACTTGATTTGCTGAACATATATCAATTCATAAAAAAGAATTATATGTGTTCAATGGTCTACATAAATTTATGGTCAACTTTTTCTTTGATTATTAACATGTCCGGAACGACTTTTATGCATTTTTAATTTTTTTCAATAAAAAAATTAATTTTGGCCCTCTAATTGGAAACAATCAATACAAGTATAGGAACGGTCGTTCAAAATATACCCTTAAACCACATCGTCTGAGATGTTTGGAACGATTTTAGCAACAAGTATTTCAATAATGACTGTGCCAAATATTAATCCAAATTTTTTTAGCATATGAAACGATGTCGTTTAACTTACTTTGGAGCGGGCTCAGGAACGGTTTAATTATAAAAGACCGTTCCAACCCCTGTTCCAAAAGTTACTGTATATTTGGCACTTAACAGATTTTTTCTTCTCTCCCTCTCTTTTTCCCCCTCTCTGTCTTCTCTCTTCGCTTCGGCCCATCGCCTCCCATCGCCGCATTCCGCCGTCGCTGCTCTCTTCCTTCGTCTCTTCGCCTCTTCGCCCCTTGCCTGAAGGTGAGTTTTCTTCCTATTTTTTCCTTTAGCCATTCCCTTTTTTTTTTTCTATATTTCTAAATATATTTTCAGAAATATTTCACAACCATTTTTCTGAAATTGGTGTTGGAATAGGTGACCAAAAAGCCAATTGGATTGGCGATTTTGGTTTTATTCTATTATGACAATTAATCGATATTATGTAATATTATTTTAAGTGAATAAAATGAGTATTTGCTTATTTGGCATTTACTTTGTTGTGCTCATTCTATATGTTTGCATCTACTTGAACATCACAACAAAGATCATAAAACAATTAGCAACTATGTAGTTGGGTCGCATATTTGATGGCGGTCATGAAACCAATTGCCAAAAGATTGGGTCTGAAATGTTCTAAGTCGAGGACCTCGAGATTGGGCATCGAGAGTTCCATGAAGAGTTGTATCAAGAGTTGCATTCAATTACTGAGTACCGTGTTTCATCGATGACAGACATGGAGCGTCTATGAGATTTTGGTGGGTTAATTGACTAGGTATCAAATCAACTGAACTAACTCGTGAGGATTTTCATATGGAAACCTTGAAGGTTTGGTCAGTATAACTCGAATCCCTGATTTTGATAGTACGAGAGTAGTCATTCGACTTGAGAAACCACGGTAGTTATGTGCATATGATGACTATATTTTAGATGTGTGCGAGAGGTGATTGTGTCGCAGACATGATCATCATAAGTCTCGTCTAGTGCAGTCGAAGTATGTAGCAAGGACGATGAATTCCAAGAAGATGATTCGTCCCCTGTTAGTATGTGACAGAAGTATCTCCTATGCAATTGGAGATGCGTTCACGCTTTATGAACTTGTGGCAACAGTAGTTGATCGAATAAGAAAAGGAGGTTCCTATGTCGAGAAACTTGGTGTAATGTGATCTCAAATATTAAACATAGACACCTGGTCCAAGATGGGAACTAAAACCTAATTCAATGCCCTAGACTAAGGCTGGAACCTGGTAGATAGAAGGACGGTACCCGTATGGACTCGAGAGCCTTAATGTTCACATAAACATTCACATAGTCTCTAGTGCCATGGACCGTTGCTAGACGACCACCCATGGTGATAGGCATTTCTAATTAATGATTAATTGAAATTAGATTCAATTAATTATTTGTGTTGGACACAATGCCCAAGTCTAGCTGAGGGTGAACCTAAAGAGTCACACACAAATCACTATGGAATTGGTGGAATTAATTCGCGAAGAAACGAATTAATTTAAATGGATTAAATTAATTCGAGGAGAATATATAAATGATTGGATCATTTATTTAATAGTTCATTTGATGGATGGATCAAGAATTAATTCATTGTATTATTTAATTTTGGGCCTAACACTTTTAAAGTAATTGGATTAATTTATTTGATTTTGGTTTAATTAATTGATTGGATCAATTAATTAGAGTTTCGGCTTAGATTTATTTAATTAGATTAAATGAATCTTTCGACTTAGTCGGGCTAACAATAATTTAATTACTTATTATCCAATAGACTTTGTTTGGGATCAATTTAATTTGATTAAATCAAGCTCGGTCCATACTTGAAGCAAGTTAAGAAGAAGTTGAAACTCCTCACCATGATGAAGATAATGGAGTGATTATTTCATCATGGTTGAAGTTTATATGCATGTATGTGTGTAGGTTGCCTTGGAGGCAAACTTGGTAGTTATTGAATTCGAAATTCAATTGTATGTAATATACAAAACTACACACATATCATGTATGACCACCACCTAAGCCACAGCTCTCATTTCTCTCAAAAGATGTTCTCGTTTTTGTTCTACATTGAATAATTCAAGTTAGAACATAAAACATTCCGAAAAGCACTAAACAATAATATTAGTTTGGAGTTATTTTTTTCTTGTTATTTGTTCTATCTAGCAATAGAAAAAGAACTATATCTCTTCCTTAGTGTGGTTGGACAAATTAGAGGGGTTCTAATTTGGATCCTATAATGAACAAAAGAAAAAAAAAAGGGAAACAACGCACGTTGCTGCTCATCTACAGAAACAAAATGCAAAGTTACATGTTGTATTTCTATGCTTTTGTTTCATTCTTTATCCACATGTCTAGCATGCTTATTTCGTTTATTATTATGCTTTTGACGAACACCAAACGCCCTAGAATTTCAAAGGAACACCCCTTTGATTTGTGATAAATAATTTTTTATTTCACGCTTCCGCCGTGTTCCCAGGACATACCGATTCTTTCACTCCCGGCCTTAGTCTAGGGCATGGAATTGAGCGTCAGTTCCCATCCTGGACCAGATAACTATGCTGAGTACTTGAGATGCGTTTACTCTATTGATCGACAAAGGAAAAAATTTCTTATTTGACCAATCGCTATGGCCATAGTGAAAATAATAAAAAATGCGAGTGAATCGGCCCGGGAACGTACAAGCGGAAGTGGTAAATAAAAATTCATAAATAGAAAATCAAACATAATAATACCATGATTTCAAGGGGTGTACCCTTGGAGTTCCTGGGTGTTCAATTTAGTTAATTAAATAAACAAAACTAAAATGGGGCTTATGGTAAAATTAAAACGAGAAGTGCTAGAAACGTAAATTAAGGATTACCTTTTACTTGATTTACTTTGAACTTCTTTTGGTTGATTCGTTCATGTGAGACTTCAACATAGAAGTCCTCTAAAAAGACACGTCCACACCACACCGGAATATGGGATCCCTTAGTTTTCTTTTCTAGAAGAGAATAAGGGAGAAAGAATACACCAAGTGTCAAGAGAGAGGAGGGGCCGATTCTGGATGTTCTAGGCTAGGAATTAATTTTTGCGTTGTGTAATATTATTAGTTATTCCAAATAACTAATATATATACCTTGTAGGATGTACTAGAATGTGTCTAGGTTCATTCCACAATCCATAAGGTAATATATTCTTTATTCTAAATAAAGAATGACTAACATAACATTTTCTAAAAGTGATAATTGCTTGTCAATTATTTCCTTTCCTAGAATTTTCCATCAAGTTTAAATTAGGTTGATTGGCCGATTTTATGGAGATAAAATGCATGGCCCAATCAATTTTAATTAAATTTAATTTAATTAAAATCCACCTAATTAAGCCCGTCATATATATTTAATTCAATTAAATACATGAGCCCAATAACCCTTAATTAATTAATAAGTCCAACTTATTAAATAATAAGGGCAAACCCAATATAAATTAATCCTATTGGTTTATCCTGGGGCTCCTCATCCAATGGATTTATCTCATTTATAACTAATCCATCGTTCTCACTACATACTCCGACTGCACTGGACAAGACATATAACGACCACATCAAAGACACAACCATCTCTCGCTAAATCCAAGATATAGCCATCATATGCATGCGACTGCCATAATTCCTCAAGTTCAAGGACTAATCCTGTATTATGGAGCTGAGAATTCAAGTCATACCAACCAAGCCCCCGAGGCTTCCATATAACAGTTCCCGTGAGTCAGTTCAATCAGTCAATAACCTTGTCAACTAATCCACTAAATTTGCATAGAAATCCCACGTTTATCGCCGATGAAACACGACACTCATCCAATGAATACAATACTTAGTCCAAGTCTTTATAGGACTTTCGTTGCCCCTTCTCGAGGTCCTCGAGTTGGAACGTCTCAGACTAACACTCCGAAGTTGGTTTCATAGCTGTCATCCAATACGCAGTCCAATTACATGGGTTATTTTATTGGTCTGTAGGCATTTATTGTGACGTTAAAACACTGTTCAACGTGAATAATAAGCACAACAAATAGATGGTGCCACAGATGAATGCTTACTACAACCATCAAGATAATATCACATTCATAAAGATTGTTGAATGATTCCCAAAATCGCCAATCTGATTGGTTTTCTGGTCACTTATTCCAACATCCTGGTAGTTCAATCTTTCCTAATTGAGGATGAGAAAGATTTATGGATTCAAAGAGTACTATAAATAGGCGATTTGGATCCATAGCTTTTAAAATCTTTTTTGGGAGGAGAAAGACCGTAAAAGCTCTTTTGTGGGAATGAGCTCACCAGTTACACGTTGGATTGGATCGTGATATCTGTAGGTCATTTAATTACACAAGATCAGTGTGGGAGTTCACAAGTGTAAACTTGTTTGATGAGGTTCAAAGAATTAGACTCGGAGTGGTGAACTAAACTGATTGCCTTTTGATTGGATCGGAGGGTGTGAATTTAGTGGGAGTTTTTGAATATCGAAATGGGAGTGTAATTCTCACTTGGTTAAGTTTTTCCTGAATGGACCACAGTTGACCGATCTTTGATAAGGAAGAAATCAAATTAAGTTGGACTTCGTTTGATTAGTGTTTCACTAAAACAAATTGGCCTTTACTGTTTGATTAGTACTTGAGTTAAGGAAACAGTGGGAGTAGGTTTTCATACAGCTTCGCAATAGCATCATTCGTAATCAAATATTATCCTAATTGATCATATTCAAGTCCTTATTTGTCGTAAAGAATTGGATTTTTAATTCAAAAGGACATAAGGAGGAGCAATGTGGGATATCGTTCAGATTTAGTGGCTTGGAGCCTAAGAATTCACTATGAAGTTCAAACTAGGTTTGAAACTTCAGAATACATGAATGTTCGATTTATCAAAAGATCATACTAGGTATGATTTGATAAAATGAGCCCAAGGTCAGTGGAAGTTGGTATTAGTCCCAAAGTGTTTGGTGTGTAAACGTCTACTCATTTAGAATGAGGTTAAGATGTTTGGGAAACACTAAGACACTAATATATTTGTTCACGAAATTCTCCATAAAAGAATTGGATTCCTACATTAGGGATGAGTTGTACAAGAATCAATTGTAGAAGACTGATGAGAAAGCTCAAGCTGTTCGAGCCTCAGTCATGTTGACTGATGGGAAAGCTTATACTGTTCAACACTCAGTTACGTCTAACGTATGTGAATGCTCAGATGTCTTGGATATCCCCCTATGTCTTTGCCTAAGGCAGGAAGTGTTGGTTTGGTGTGTTGGACTTGTTGTTCTGTATGTTTTGGGCAGTAAATAGTTTTCGTAGCTTTTAATACCTAAATAAGGATTAAAGAAGTATTTCTAACACACGTTTTATGGAGAGTTAATTCTAGAAGGCTAAAACGATACTAGCTTCCAGACTCATGTAAATAATGGATAAATCCTCAAAGTATAGTCAAGTTCGTACTTGATGGTAGGCATGGTAGTTTAAAAGTATTTGAAGCAGACACCCCAACGTAAAAGTTAAATGTAGGGATGACTTTAACAAGCTAGTCCCGAAAAGTGGTTTGGATCGAAAAACCACATGCGTTGGATGGATTTGGTGCCTAGCACGGTCCAACCAGTTGTAGCTTTAGAGGTGAACGGAAAGGCTAAGGCAAAAGCTTTGGGTCCGAGATCTCATCACAAAATCCACGAAAATTCTTAGATAACAACCATCTGCAGGCAACAATGGTGAAGGAAATACATGGTTGGACCATGTAGATCCAGAAGAAAATAAAGTAAACCCATGAATCGAGCCGGTATCATAGATTGTTCATGATTAGAAGGTTCCTTGTGACATGGATAATTGGCGTAATGGTCAAGTGGGAGATTGTTGGAATGGGTGACCAAAGCCCAATTGGATTGGTTGTTTGTCATTTGTAAATCTTTATCAAACAGATGAATATAAGAATTCATCAAGTTGGTAATGTGTTTCGTTGTGCTTACGACTGATATTGAACAGAGTTTCAATGTCACAACAAAATGCCCACAGACTAAAAAGGTTAAACTTATGGAGTTGAGCTGTGCATAGCTTTGGTAGCTATAAAACCAACTGCTGAGGGTTGGTCTGAAACGTTTTAAATCGAGGACCTCGAGAAGGACATCGAGGGTCCTATAGAGAGTTGCACTAAGTATTGCAACCATGTTTTGTTGGTAGGAGATGTAGGTCGTCTGTGTAGTTTGAGTGGGTTAGTTGGCAAGGCAGTCGATTGATTAAACTGACTCACAGAAATCGTTATATGGAAGCCTCTTAAGGCTTGACCGGTATGGCTGAGATTTTCGATTTTGAAAGTACGAGATTGATCCTTAGACTTGAGGAATCACGACAGTCACGTTCATATAAAGATTGTATCTTGGATGTGGTGACCCATGGCAGTGTCGTAATGAATTGTCATCATAAGCCTTATCCTAGTGCAGTCGGAGTATGTAGCGAGGATAGTGGAATCCAAGAGAGGATCTGTCTTCTCTAAGTATATGATAGAGAGTTCCCCTATGCGCTCTGAGATGGTTTAGACTCTAAAACTCTTTGGCCAAAGCGATTGATAGATCTAGGATAAGTCTCTTAGATCGGACCAGTAGAGTAAACACGCCTCGAGTATAAAACATAATTGCCTAGTCAAGAATAAGAACTGACGCTCAATTCCATCTCTAGACAAGGACAGGAGACGGTTGATAGTAAGACCGTACTCGTCGGAGTCTAAATGTTCATGCCAACATCCACCTAGTCTCTAGTGCCATGAACCGTTATTAGACGGCCACCTATGGTATCGGGGCATTTTCGGTTATGGGATAATAAAAAATAATCAATTAAATTATGTTTGTCACACACGCCGAAATCTAGATAAGGGTGAACCTAAAGGGTCATACACAAATCATTGTAGAAGTGAAGGAATTAATTTCGAAAGAAATGAATTAATTTAATTGAATTAAATTAATTCATGAAGTAAAGAAAATATATGATTGGATCATTTATTTGGGATAATCTGTTGAATGGATAGCCAATTTAATTAATTGAATTAATTAAATTTTGAGCTTAGCATTTTAAATTAATTGGATTAACTTAAAAAATGCTTGACCTGATTAATTTATAGTTTGGATTTATCAATTAATCAGTAGTTGAGCTTGTTTAATTAATAGATTGAATTCATTAATTAATGTAGATGGGCTAAGATTAATTAGTTGGAGTAATTAATTGTTTGGGCTTGATTAATAAATTTATTAATTGAGTATATTTAGGCTTGTATATATTTAATTTGATTAATATTCATATGGGTTTTCTATCAGGTATTTATTTAATTAGATTAAATAATAAACCCTATAAATTAAGAGTTAGGATCTATTAATTTGTTGAAAAAATTAAAGCAAATCCAATTCAAGTATACTGAGCCCCAACCACAATTAGATAGAGTTAATGGCCAAGTGGCCTCTTATTGCCAACCAATCGGCCACATCTCCATAATTAATGGGATAAGACTTGCAATTTGATTTTCAAGTGGATATTAGTTGCTGATTCAGGCAATTGGATTCCATATCAAATATCTTGTATCGTATCTACAATTTTTTTTACGTAATTGAGAGACTAATTGATAATTATTAAAAATTTAAATTAATTAATAAATAAATTATAGATTGAATTTGGTATATAATAAAATATGAACGGAATAAATTGAAGTTCGTTATAATATTTAGAGTAAATTTTATTAATTAAAAAATTTAAAAAGGACATAATAAGTATTTTGAGAAAAGTTTAAATTAAATTAAAAAAAAAGAAAAAGAAAGAGAATAGAAAAGAAAAAGAAAGGAAAATGAATTGACGGAGGGGTGGACCATCACCCACCGCCCCACCTCCCCATGATAAACACACACATATATATATATATACACACACACAAACCACAATTAAATACAATTCCTGAATTTTTCTTCTTCAGTTAGCGCGCAACGGAAGTAAGAATTTTTATTAATTTATATAATTATATTATTTAATTAGTTATTTTATTAAATATAATTTATATTGAGCAATTTACAATTTAATCAGAGTATTTTATGATTTTGGCTATTTAAATTAGTGTCGAATTAAATATCACATTTAATATAAAACGATATAGTTGGTTAATTAAATTATTAGATTTGTTAGATTTAATTATTATTATAGCTAATTTACACAATCCCATCAGAATGATTAACTAAATACGTAATCCTATGTATTGTTGTTTAATTAAATTATATAGTAACGATAAATTGATAGAAAATTCATAGAAATATTTTGAAAATTATAATTAAGAAATATTATGTTATTAAAGAGGAAAAATGAGGTTCTAATAGTAATATAATTTACGGGTGTTATTAAAACTAATATTATAAATATATTAGGAGTTTGATTAAATGAATTCTTATGAATTAATTGATATATTAAATATATGTTTGAAAAGCATAGAAAGTGCAGTTATCTAAAATAAAATAGAACAGGGGTTTGAATTTTAATATAAATAGAGTAATAAAAGATTGGTGGGATATGTACGAACATTATATAATATTGTATTTAGATTTTATGATATTCTATATATATTGATTATATGTATAATATTCTATTATAGGACGTGATGACAAAATAGAGAGTTGAGCAGTACCTCGTGAAATCGAAGCAGTTTGGGATTTAAGGTAAGTATAGCTAATTGGATTTATATATATAGATTGATATGTTTAGTATATATATTATATATCTATTGGTTTCTTATATTTGATCGTGAACTTCGATTTATATTTATATACGTGGATTTCGTATATTGATTGATTAAATAATTAGTTGTGGATTATTTGTTAGATTACCTTAATATCGCTGGAATTGCTACTATGTGTCATATGTGCTTGTAATGGATGGACATGAGAATTGTATCAATACATGATCGTATAATTGATTGTTGCATAAAATCGAATTGAGAAGTTATTACTGAGTAAGTAATTATTACGGAGAATATAATAATGAAGTAGTGATATTGTCGTTGTGACTTGAAATAAAAGATGATGCTTACCTAGTTGGGAACACAGACAATGGTTTACAATAATGTGATTGATGATGCAATATAAAAAATTATGAATTAAGCTAGGTACCATGGCGCGTAGGGTACCGGAGTATTCCAGGCAGCTGGGAATATCTTGTGCTATTAGCTATACACTAGGGTGGTGTAGGGATACCATGTTTGTTGTGATATCCTATGCTGATATTGCTACACACTGGAGTAGAGAGTGTGGGATATCGCATACAATGGGTATCCTGTGCTGTATATGATATGACGATGAGATGATGATGGCTGACGAAATCATTGACTGATGTACTCAACTAGAGTAAGTGCAGCCCTTAGTTAATAAACGATAACATCAAATATTATGCTGTGGGTTGAATTACAGTTGTGGATACGTATTACAACTTATATCTGATGTTGCTATATGACGAACGACTGTTAGTCGATGTGACTGCTTGTATGTGAATTGTTGCTTGTGTATGTATATAGACTGATTAGCTATACTTATTGAGTAGGCAACTCATTCCTTGCCACGTACTTTTCAAGAGATAGGTCACATTGACTAGCCACATCGGACTTCGAGCCATACCGTGGTCTTTATTAGGTGGTCAGCTGTGACATCTAAAGTCGGAGTTTTTGGCTGTTTGGTTGTCAAATATTCTAGTCTTTGTCGGGTTTGTGTTTAAAATGGTGGTACTATTTTCTTTTGAGGTTATGTACATGAGGACATCTTGTGAGGGTAAATATAAAATTTTGGTTGTATCTACTTTTATGATATATATTACATTGATAAATTAGAATTTATTTTTCGGGTTGAAACGAAATTACTTATAGAATGAGTTCTAATTAAAGAAAGGATGAAATAGTTATAATTAGATGTATAGAATGAGTTCTAATTAAAGAAAGGATGAAATAATTATAATTAGATGTAGCGAGTAGGGGGTGCTACATTGGGTGGTATCAGAGCAGGTCTGCATTTCTAGGGTAATAGGTTGATTGTGAGATGTGCCTAATAATTGAATTGTTTAATGTGGGATGGTTTCTCAGAGTGCACGTGCTAACCCAATAACTAGTAGGGAAGAGTCAGCGGAGTCCGTAGAGGGCTTAGTGGCAACTGCAAGTACAGGAAGGGTGGAGGAAGGTCGAGAAGCTGTTGGTGTTGATGCTCCAATTCCTCCCGGTGGTGCTCCAGTGGCCAGGATTACCACCAGAGTACGCACAGATATTTCAAATGGTCTTTCAAACCCAAGCCCAAGCACAAGCACAGTTACTTGCACAGGTGCATGCATCCACTCCAGTGCCAGCACCAATAGTTCCTACAATTGATCATAATTACAAAAGAATCAGAAAGATGGGGGCTATAGAATTTGAGGGTACCCTAGACCCAGAGATTGCTGAGAGATGGTGAGAAAAAGTCGAAAATGTAATGAACTTAGTAAATTGCACTTTAGAGAATCGACTTAAGTATGTTGTTTCTTTGTTCGTGGGGAATGTCTTGATTTTGTGGAGGTCTGTAAAGAGGGGATATGAGCCATGAGAAATAACTTGGGCTAAGTTTCAGAAAGAGTTTGATGATAAATACAGAACCCAAGATGTACCAAGACAAGAAGATAATGGAGTTTCTAAATTTAGTGTAAGGGGATGATCAGACAGTGGTAGAGTATGAACTCTGTTTTGCGGCATTAGCCAAGTATGCACCAGAAGCAATTGCGACGCAGGAAGATTGATGTTACCATATAGAGTAGGGGCTACGACTGGAGATCAAAAGAGGCCTCATAGTCAGAATTACAAATTTTAAAACTCTTGTCGAATCAGTGGTTCGGATAGAAGAAGCAATGATTGAGGACAAGAAGAAGGGGGAAGAGAAGAGGAAATCAACGTACGCAATAAAGGAATCAAGTAGGTTGACCAAGAGGGGAACCGGTCGCTCATTCTCAGCGGGAAGTGGAAGCTTTACACGTGGTGGTTCCATTTTTCGAGGAAGTAGTGGACAGAGGTTCGATGGATCCATGGGCTTTAATAGAGGTTTGTTCGAACGCAACTCAGTTACTATGTCTTCTACTAGATCAGGAAGGAGAGCTGGACCGAGTTATGGTTGCGGACCAGTTTTTCCTCCGAGTTGTTCTACCTGTGGAAGACAACATTAAGGGCCATGTTAGAGACGAGATGATATAGCGAAGACTTGTTATCTTTGTGGAGGTAGAGGACACATAGCCAGGAATTGTTCCAGTCAGACTATAGCTGTGCTTGGACGTATTGCTAGCAGGACTCAGAGCCAAACCAGTGTTGGGTGACAGGGGAACTGGGAGAGGAAGAGGCAGAGGCAGAGGTACTGGCAACAAAGATAGTGGCCACACTATTGGTAGCGGTATGAGGGGGGTTGGAGCACAAATTACTCAGGGACAGACCTAAGTAAGGATATATAATGACTAGAGAAGAAGCCCCAACATCGAAGGACGTGATATCAGGTACGGTATTGTTATTTGACATTGCGAATTATGTTTTGATTGATCCTGTCTCTACACAATCATATATTTCATCCAAACTTCCATTTAAAATACTAGGAGAGAATAGCCCATTGGGATATAATTTGATGGTTTATTTGCCCGTGGGAGGGGGTGTGGTAGTAAACAGTGTTAGGAAAGGGAGCTTAGTAAGAATTGGAGATGTAAATTTACCTGTAGACCTTGTAGTGCTGGATTTGAAGGAGTTTGATGTGATTTTGGGGATGGATTGGTTAGCACAACATAAAGCAATAGTCGACTTTTCTAAAAAGGAAGTGATGATCGAATGTTCCGATGAATCAAAAGTAATATTTGTGGGGGATCGTCAAGTGGTACCAGTTTGTGTAATATCAGCCATGGAAGGCAAGATGATTGATGTTGGAGGGTTGTGAAGCGTATCTAGCCCATATGGTAGATACTGAGAAGGTTAATCTCACATTGGAGGAAATCCCGGTAGTGAGAGACTTCCCTGAAGTATTCCGTGATGACTTACCAAGTTTGCCACCGCATAGAGAAGTAGATTTTGCCATAGAAACTCTCCCAGAAGTTGCCCCAATTTCTATTGCACCATACAGAATGGCTCCAGTGGACTTACATGAGCTCAAAAAGCAAATCGAAGAATTATTGGGAAAAGAGTTTATTAGGCCGAGTACTTCGCCGTGGGGAGCACTAGTGCTGTTTGTGAAGAAGAAAGATGGGAGTATGAGGTTATGCATTGATTACCGCCAATTAAACGGAGTAACAGTGAAAAATAAATATCCATTATCGAGGATTGATAACCTGCTAGACCAGTTAAACGGAGCTACAACATGTTCAAAGATCGATTTGAGGTCTGGGTATTGGCAGTTGAGGATAACAGAGAATGACATACCGAAGACATCTTTTCGTACTCGTTATGGTCATTATGAGTTTCTGGTGATGCCCTTTGGGTTAACAAATGCACCAGCGGCGTTCATGACTTGATAAACTATACATTTCAGGAATATTTAGATCACTTCGTTATTGTTTTTATAGATGATATCTTGGTATACTCGAAGAATAGAGAAGAGCATGAGCAACATCTGAGGATAGTTTTACAGTTTTTGAAAGAGAAGGAGTTATATGCTAAGTTAAGCAAACGTGAATTTTGGGTAAATCAGGTGGTTTTCCTTGGATGTAATATCTGGTGATGGGGTTATGCTTGACCCTTTAAACGTAATGGTTATCATGGAGCGGAGAGTGCTAAAGAATGCCACTGAAGTCTGAAGCTTCTTAGGGTTGGCTGGATATTACAGGAGATTTGTTGAGGACTTCTCTATAATTGCAGGTCCCCAAACCAAGTTGTTGAGAAAGGGGGTAGAATTTCAGTGGACGGACAGTGTCAACAAAGTTTTGATGAGTTGAATAAGAGACTGACCTCTAATTCGATTCCGGTGTTGCCGTCTGGTAGCCGTGGATATATAATGTATACGGATGCTTCTAAACAAGGTTTGGGATGTGTGCTAATGCAAAACGGAAAGGTAATCGCTTATGCGTCCTGACAATTGAGGAACTATGAGTTAAATTATCCCACACATGACTTGGAGTTAACCGCGATTGTGCATGCACTGAAGATTTGGAGACATTATTTGTATGGAGAAAAATTTCAGATCCTTACTGACCATAAAAGTTTGAAATATATCTTGACACAGAAGGAATTGAATTTGAGACAGAGAAGATGGATAGAACTGCTGAAGGATTATGATTGCACTATTGACTTCCATCAAGGTAAAGCAAACGTGGTAGCAGATGCCTTGAGTAGAAAGAGTTCAAGTACATTAGCCAATTTGGGGAGTCACAATCAGACATTGCTACTGGAGATGAGGTCTATGAATACGAAACTGGAGGTTGATCAGGTAACGGGTTTGTTAGCAGCCTTGGAACTTAAGCCAGACTTTTTGGATTAAATCAAAGAAGCACAGACTCGAGATCCTTTCTTATTATGGATGCCGGAAAGGATAAAACAAGGTAGGAAGACAAATTTTTCGATAAAAGTTGATGGGGTGGTAGTAAATGGGACACGAGTTTGTGTGCCTGATATAGATGGGTTACGAGAAGAGATTTTGCGAGAAGCTCATAATGCACCATATGCGATGCATCCTGGTACTACAAAAATGTATTGAAATTTAAGGTCACTATTGGTGGCAGACGATGAAGAAGGATGTGGCTGAATGTATGACATGTTAGCAAGTAAAGGCAGAACATCAGGCACCAGCAGGTAAACTACGACCTCTATCAATACTAGAATGGAAGTGGGAGAAGATCACTATGGATTTTGTCGTGGGGTTGCCACGTACATTCAGAAAACGCTATTTGGGTGATTGTGGATAGATTGACGAAATCTGCTCATTTCTTACCGGTACGAATAATCGATTCTCTAAATAAGTTAGCTGGATTATACATTTCCGAGATAGTGAGATCACATGGAGTGCCTATATCGATTGTTTCAGATAGAGATCCTCGATTTACCTCACGCTTTTGGGAAAGTTTACAAAGGGCATTGGGCACAAAGTTACATTTCAGTACCGTATCTCATCCTCAAACAGATAGACAGTAAGAAAAAACGATTCAAACCTTAGAAGATATGATGAGAGCTTGTGCAATGGAGTTTAAAGGCAACTGGGATGATCATCTACCTCTAATGGAATTTGTATAAAATAACAGTTTCCACTCTAGCATCTGTATGGCCCCATATGAAGCTTTATACGGAAGAAGGTTCGCAGTCTGATTTGTTGGGATAAAAGAAGGATTAAGACAACTATAATATCTTGCATTGGTGTAGGAAACAGTGGAAAAGATACAAGTAGTTAAGAAGTGCTTGAAGGTAGCACAAAATTGATAAAAAAGTTACGTTGATCGACACCGAAGGGAGATGGAGTATGAAGTAGATGATAAGGTTTTCCTGAAGATATTTACTTGGAGGGGAATCTTGAGGATTAGCAGGCAAGGGAAGTTTAGTCTGAGAAATATTGGACCATATGAAATTATTGAAAAAATCGGACCATTAGCGTATCGACTAGTGTTACCAGCAAAGTTTTCACAAATATATGATGTTTTCCATGTTTCGATGCTGCGACGTTATTGATCTGATCCTAGTCACATTATTCGTCTGCCGGATATAGAGATTTCTGAGGAGTTAACATATGTGAAGCAGCCTGCAGAGATTTGGGATAAAAGCATAAGGAAATTGAGAAATAAGGACATACCGATGGTAAAAGTTAGATGGAGTAATCATTCCTCGAGGGATGCGACTTGGGAGGTTGAGAAGCATATGAGAGAGAAGTATCCCTATTTATTCCATTGAACAGGTAAGTTAGTTAAATTTTGGGGACAAAATTATTTTTAGACTTGCCTGATCCATGATGGAAACCGACGCCCAATTTTATACCCTAGACTAATGCCGAGAGATGGTTGATGGAAGGACAATACCTGTATGGAACTCGAGAGCCTAAAATATTCACGCCAACATTCATCTAGTCTCTAGTGCCATGGAGCGTTGCTAGGCGGCCACCTACGGGACGGGTGTTTTCGATTAATGCTTAATTGAAAAATAATTACTTAAATTAAATTCAATTAATTATTTATGTTGGACATAGTGTCCAAGTCTAGAAGCGGGTGAACCTAAAGAGTCGTACACAAATCAATATGAAATTGGTGGAATTAATTTGAAATTAATTCGAAAAGAAATGAATTAATTTAACTGGATTAAATTAATTCAAGGAGAATATTTAATAATTCTTTTGATAGATGACTCAAGAATTAATTATTTGAATTAATTAATTTTGGACTTAACACCTTTAAATTAATTGGATTAATTTATTAGGTTTGGCTTAATTAATTGATTGGATCATTAATTAGTATTTGGGTTTAGATTTATATAATTGGACTAAATGAATCTTTGGACATTGTTAGGCTAAAATTAATTCAATTAATTATTGTCCAATGGATTTTGGTTGGGCTTGATTTAATTTGATTAAATCAAGTCCAGTGCATGCTTGAAGTCAAAGCCCATTTGAGGGATGTTGGATCAAGTTAAGAAGGAGTCGGAACTCCTCACCATGATGAACATAATGGAGTGGTTATTTCATCATGGTTGAAGGTTACATGTACGTGTGTTTATAGGTTTTTTTGGAGGCAAACTTGGTAGTTATTGAATTTTGAATTCAATTGTACGTAATATACAAAATTACACACATATTCCAACATAACCATGACATGAGCCACGAAATTTTACTGAATTTCTCAATCAAAATATTCTACTTTTTGTTCTATATTGAATTTGATTCAAGTTAGAGCATAAAAACAATTCAAAAGCACTAAACAATTTTCTTCTTCTTCATTGTTCTATCTAGCAATAGATAAAAAACTATATCTATTCCATAGTGTGGTGGGGAGAAATTAGACGGGTTCTAATTTGGATCCTAAAGGGAATGAAAGAGGAACAAAAAGGGAAACAACGCACGTTGCTGCTCAATCAATGCTATATAATATACAACATACTATACAAATTGAATATGATATCCTCCCACCATCTTAGTGTGTAGCATAGCACAGGACATTACAACGAGCATGACTCCTGTACCATCTCAATGCTATCAACATAGGATATTCCCCACTATTCGAAATATCCTGGTACCCTACGTTCCATGCTACCTAGGTTTGTAGTCTTTTTCTCATATCAGACAACATAGATCAATGTGATATCATATCATCCAGCACATTGTCATCAATCACATCATCATAAACCATTAAATATGCCCCTGCTCGGGTAAGCTATCTTTTCGTCTCAATTTACCTTATCCACATTAATTACTTAATCATTCTGCTTCATTCCACATTGATATAGTATAACAAAATCATTCATCCATCTTTATTGCACGTATAGTCGTAGATAAACACATGGTAATAATTTCACAGGATAATCAGCTACTCAAGGCAAGTAAACAACAATCATCAATCGAGCATACAAACAAACACATGTTTATCCATATATATAAATCTAATTAACTATGTTTACCTCAATCACTCAATGATTTACTTAGTAGAAGGAGCTACCCAACTCTCTACTTTATTCCCGTATCCTAACGTGTTAGAATGCGTATATTCAATATATCGAGTGTCATAACTCTAAATAAAACATTAACTAACTTATATGTTTTTACTAATCTTTTAATATTTTATTTTCACAGAAATCTCAATCGTATACACTTGCGCGGTGAGCACATAACGAACTATTCTTTCCCCTTTTACTAAAGAGTACCATGTGCTAGCCGCAATCAAGCAGCATATGCCACTTTTTTTAGGTGTCTTTTCCTTTTGGGGTCTGTCAATTATCTGAAAGAAACTGCAGGATACTATTTTTTTTAAAGGTTTTTATCTCGAGGAACACAATATTCTTGAAAAAGGGCTTTCCTACGAATAGCCGACGCGATGAGGAACTACTTGAAGAGTCAAGTGAAATGCCTCGTCAAGATAATGCAACACCATCCATGCCTACGGTTCCCAACATTAGTGCTCGTATTCTTGTAGGTTAAGCAGAATATCCCAATCTCCCGATAGGTATGGATTCTTAGGTTTGACTTGCTAATTGGACGGTGATCTAAGAACGTACAGAGAAGCGTTGTTTGTGAAAGAATTGGTATGGCCTAGGAACGGGGCGGAAGCGTGAAATAAAACAAAATAATTAAAATGGTTCAAAGGGGTGTTCCCTTTGAAATTCCTGGGCAGTCGGTGTTTTTCAAAAGCATAATAACAAATATATAAGCATGCCACACATATGGCTAAAGGATAAAACAAAAGTATAAAAATACAACATGTAACAATACCTTTTGTTTCTATAGATGAGCAGCAACATGCGTTGTTTCCCTTTTCGTTCTCTTCCGTTCACTTTAGGATTCAAATTAGAACCCCTCTAATTTGTCCACACAAAACTAAGGAATAGATACAGTTATTTTTTCTATTGCTAGATTGAACAAAGAACAAGAAGAAAACAACTCCAAACTAACACTACTGTTTAGTGCTTTGGATTTTTTTATGTTGTAACGGTCCTGAAACTTAGCAATGGTAGGGTTGTTGCTACTGTGGTTAAAGGTCTAGATTGACTTAGCTATTGGTGATCATGTTAGTATACATTTGATAGGATATAATTATGTAACCTAGAAAGATCAAATTATATTTTTCCATTGTTGGACAAATTGGATTACATAATTTTGATTAATGATGGTTATTTTGACAAAGAATTGTTATTCTTGTTTGCTAGGTTGTTAACGTGATTATTTCAATACTATCTCATAATTTGATTATGAGTGCTCAAAAAAAATTGTTCAAATGGATAATCAATACAAACTCACAGACCTGGCATGCGAAGTTAGGTCATATTTCTCTAGTTAGGATAAGGCAGTTGATCAATTCGACGAGTCTAAAAATAGACAAGTTCAGTCTACAAACTTGCAAGTCCTTCCTGAGCAAAATGAGGACCGAGAAGCCCTTTGTAGGACAAAGTGTGCTTGCCAATGGTTGATTGGATTGGATCTAATTAGACATCTATGAGTCATTGAATACACAGAGCCAAAAGGGGGTTCAAAAGTCTAAAGGATCTTTGGAAGGTTCGGAGAGTTAAACTTGAAGTGGAGAACCAAACTGGTTACAAAATTAAATCCTTTGGTTCGATCTAAGTAGTATGTATTTAGTGGGGGTTCTTGAAGTATCTAACGAGAATGGAATTTTCACTCAGTGGAGTTATTCTTTAGAGTCCCACAATTGAAAGGTGTCTCTGATAAAGGAGGGATCGAACCTTGTTGGACTTGATTCAATTGTTCTTTTATTGAACTACCTTGGTCCATATGGCATGGCAAGCCTATTTTCACAATGTACTGTAGTATATGGGATGATCCTACATACATTAAGGGACTACTGGGAGACAAATTAGGTTTGTACAGGTTCATTTTTTATCTTAAGGGAAAATGGATTTCATTAGATAACTGACGTGGTTCCTTGAGAAATCAAGTGGAGAGACACCTCAGTCAAATGTAGCAAACATCATTTGTAATCGAATTCTTCCACTAACTCACTACATTCTAGCCTCCTGATGGATGACTAGAACACCTAAGTTACCTAATAGGTATAGGTTTCTGAGTTTGAATAGTCAATTAGATTATTATCCAAAGATATTAAGGAGAACCGATGCAGGACATCAGGTTGGATGAATGGCTTGGAGCAATGAGCTTTGACATGGAGTAGAAAATAAGTTTGAAACTTCTTGTATCTGAAATATTCATTTAGACAAGGTCATACAGGTATGATTCAGGTTGAGAATGAGTTAGAAGGTCAGTGAGAGCTTAATTATGTTCCTAATGTTTTAGGTGTGAACTCTTACTCATTTGTAATGATGTGAAGATGTTGAAAAATACCGACGCACAAACATTATTCATGCAATTGTCCATGAAGGAATTGGATTCCTTCCCTAATCATTGGTCAGTCTTCATGAACTGATGAGGAACTTAGACAGATGTTTGATATTCCCTATGTCATTTGCCGTGACAGCATGGGTATGTGGTTCGTGCACTAGGCCGAATATTGTGTGTGCTTTGAGCATAAGAATAGATATCGGGAGTGTATCGAGAAGGCATTGCATAGCAGTCAAGATTACTCTTTAGTACCTGAATAAGGATTAAAGAAGCGTTATTGATGCAAGTCAATGCAGAGTTGATTCTGGAAGGCTACGGCGATACTAGCTTCCAGTTATATGTGAATGGTGACTAGTCTCAATTTGAATGCACATTCAGACTTAATGGTGATGGGGTGGCTTCGAATGGTTTCAAGCAGGATACCACAATGGTTTTCGATATGGAAGTCAAATGTATAGTGAATTTAATAGTTCCTCAGGAAGTATTTTGGATGTAAAAACCACATCCAATAGTTGAATGTGGAGCCTAGCACGGCCAAGTCAGTAGTTATCTGAATGATAACAACTAGACAATGGCACAAGCAAAAGGGCCGAGATCTCATAAAAAATCTAAGGAATATTCTTAGAGGCTATCATTAGTTTGGAACGATGGTAGGAAGAGGTGATGTGCGGTTGGACTGCGTTATTTCGGCACAAAATATGGTAGACTCGTGAGACCGAACAGGTATCACAGATTGCTCACTCAAATAGGTCTGAGGGATATGGGCAATAGCTTTAGGTAATGTGGGAGATTGTTAGAAATGGTGAATAAAAAGCTAATTGGATTGACGATTTTGGGAACCATTTAGTAATCTTTATGAATGTGACATTTTCTTGATGAATGTAGTAAGCATTCATCTGCGGCACCATATATTTATTATGCTTACTATATACGTTGAACGGTATTTTAACGTCACAACAAATGCCCATATACCAATTGAATAACCCATGTAGTTGGGCTGAGCATTGGATGACAGCTATGAAACCAACTTCTGAGGGTTGATCTGTGGCCTATTGGTATATGATGGATATATCTCCTATATGCTTTGTGATGGTTCAAAATCTCTAAGTCTATGGCCATAGCGATTGGTTGAATAGGAAATGATTTCTTTTGTCGATCAATAGAGTAAACGCATCTCAAGTATTCAGCATAGTTGTCTGATAAGAATAAGAATCGACGCCCAATTTCATGCCCTAGACTATGGTCGGGAAATGGTTGATTGAAGGACCATACCTGTATGGAACTCGAGAGCCTAAATGTTCACGCCAATATTGACCTAGTCTCTAGTGCCATAGACCGTTGCTAGGCGGCCACCCATCGTGACGGGCGTTTTCAATTAATGATTAATTAAAAATAATTAATTAAATTAAATTTAATAATTATTTATGTTGGACACAATGCCCAAGTCTAGCTGAGGGTAAACCTAAAGAGTCACACTCAAATCACTATGGAATTGGTGGAATTAATTAGGAATTATTCAAGAAGAAACGAATTAATTTAATTGGATTAAATTAATTCAAGAAAACTATATAAATGATTGGACCATTTATTAATAATTCATTTGATGGATGGCTCAAAAATTAATTAAGTGGATTAAAAAATTTTGGGCTTAACTCCTTCAAATTAATTTGATTAATTTATTAAGTTTGGCTTAATTAATTGATTAGAATAATTAATTAGTTTTAGGACTTAGATTTACTTAATTGGATTAAATGAACCTTTGGGTTTTTTTGGGCTAAAATTAATTTAATTAATTATTATCCAATGAACCTTGGTTGGGTTAAATTTAATTTGATTAAATCAAGCCCGATCCATATTTGAAGTCCAAGTCCATTTGAGGGAGGTTGGAGCAAGTTTAGAAGGAGTTGAAACTCCTCACCATGATGAACATGATAAAGTGGTTATTTTGTGATGGTTGTAGATTATATGCATGTGTGTGTATAGGTTGTCTTGGAGGCAAACTTGATAGTTATTGAATTTTGGATTCAATTGTATGTAATATACAAACTACACACACATACAACATAACCATGACATGAGCCACAAAATTTTGCTGAATTTCTCTCTCAAAATATTCTCGTTTTTGTTTTATATTGAATTTGATTCAAGTTAGAATATAAAAATAATCCAGAAGAACTAAACAATAGTGTTTGTTTGGAGTTGTTTTTCTTCTTGTTCTTTGTTCTATCTAGCAATAGAACAAGAACAATATCTATTTCATAGTGTGGTTTCGACAAATTTGAGGGGTTCTAATTTGGTTCCTAAAGTGAGCGGAAGAGGAATGAAAGGGAAAACAACGCACATTGCTGCTCATCTATGGAAACAAAAGGTAAAGTTACATGTTGTATTTTATACTTTTATTTTGTATTTTATACTTTTATTTCATCCTTTAGCCACATGTCTAGCATGCTTATATATTTGTTATTATGCTTTTGACAAACACCGAACGCCATGTAATTTCAAAGAGAACACCCCTTTGAACCGTTTTATTTATTTTTATTATTTAACGCTTCAGCAGCATTCCCGGGCCATACCGATTCTTTCACTTGGAGATGTGTTAACGCTCTATAAAGTTGTGGCCAGAATCGTTGATCAAATAGAAAAAAGAGGTTCCCATGTCCAGCAATTTGGCGTAACGCGATTTCAAGTACTAAGCATAGACGCCTAGAATAGGATGGGAACCAACACCCAATTTTATTCCCTAGACTAAGGCTGGGAGACGGTAGACGGAAGGACCATACCCTTATGGACTCGAGAGCCTAAAAGTTCACTTGGATATTCGTCTAGTCTCTAGTGCCACATGGACCGTTGCTAGACGACCACCCATGATGACGAGCTTTCTTGATCAAGGGTTGATCGAGAATTATTAATTAAATTTGATTTAATTAATAATAGTGTTTCACACTAGCTCAAGTCTAGCTAAAAGGTGAACCTAAAGAGTTCACACACAAATCACCTAGAAGGAATGATGAATTAATTAGGAATTAATTCAATAAGAAATTGGATTACTCATAAATGAAAGGGATCCATTGATTGGAGGAGCCCAAGAAGAAATTAATAGGATTAATAAGTTGGACTTATTAATTAATAAAGGCTTACTGAGATCATATATTTAATAGGATTAAACATATGACGGGCTTAATTAGGCGGGCTTTAATTATATTAGATTTAATTAAAATTATTTGGGCCTTGTATTTTATTTTAAAATAAAATCGGCCAAGCCTAATTAAGTTGTTGGAAATTCTAGGAAAAGAAAGTTATTGACTAATAATTTTACTTTTGAAAAGTGGCATGTTAGTCATCCTTTATTTGGAATAAAGGATTTATCACCTTATGGATTGTAGAATGAACCTAGACGCATTCTAATACATCCATACAAGGTATATATGTGTACATTAGTTATTCGGAATGACTAATGAATACATAACACAAAAACAAAATAATTTCCTACACTAGAGCCTCCAAAAAATTCGGCCACCCTTTCCTTTTGAAACACTTTTGGTGTGTTTTTCTCCCCAATTCTTTTCTAGCAAATTGAATTGAGGGATCCAAAATTCCAGTGTGGTGTGGACGCGACTTTAGAGGGCTTCTACGTTGAAGTCTCATGTGAACAGATTAAACGAAGAAGGTTCGAAGTAAATCAAAGAAAGAGGTAATTCTAGATTTACGATTTATGTACCTCTCATTTTTAATTCAACCCTTAGTCCTGTTTATTTTATTGTTTGTTATGATTAGCTATATCGAACGCTCGGGAACTCGAAGGGTACACTCTTCGGAATTATGGTTTTATTACATTTCGTATTAATTCACGTATTTTAATATTACCGATTCTGCATGAGCATTCTCGGACTGATCTACAAGCATGTCGCGATGCTTTCAAGTGGTATCAGAGTCCGGTTCGATGTAGAGGCTATGGTTTTATGTGAATATTAATGATAATACGTTCTTATTGCTTTTGAAGCATGATATATTTTTTGCTTATTCTTAAATAATTATGTGATAAATCAACATGTTTAATTTTTTGCAATTTTGGATGATTTAAATATTTTAAGAAAATTGGAATTTTCTGCACTTTTTCTAAAAAATATTAATTTTTGCTGATTTAATTGTGGAGAAACTTGGATTTTTTTTTAGAATTAAATTATTTTATTTAATTGAAAAGATTATTTTTTTCGTCTTTTAATTATTTTACCCTCTATTAAATTTAATCCTATAAGTATGCCCATTAACTAATTAGTTTTGTATCTAAGTTAACAAAATGATGAAAAATAATCCTTCGGTGATCATGAATTTGTATTTTGCCCCGAAAAGGTGACATCGCAGTTGAGTTGTATAGTTTTTTAGGGATTTTAATATCATGTGGCCGTGAACATGACTTGGAAGTCATGTAGGACATATTTTAGACGGAAGAAACCTCTTTTTTCCTCCAAAATCATTACATGTGGAGGGTACAGTTGGATCAGTGGCTGGATAATTCAGCAAAATTTGCCACGCGTATAATTTCCGACATAAATTTTAAAAATCACTGAAAAACTCATAAGAAAATCCTAGATCGAACTTAATTTCAACATTTTGAAAACTTATTGGACTAATTATTGAATGTGCATACTTACAGACTAAATCTACTAGAGGGTAAAATTAAAAGACAAAAAAAAATATTTTTTTCCCTTTTAAATTTTATATTAGCTATGTACTTTAATTTATCAGATGCTATGTTGAAATTGATACTAACAGAAGCAGGAACCAGAAGTCTCTGAGAAAGGTATCCGATGCCAATCTTCATCCACTAAGAAATCTATTACTGTATATGTTCTGTCTGAATCTGATGTCTGGAAAGGTTGTAAGAGATGAGAGTTGGCTCTTAGGAAGAATAAAATTATTAGGGTGCATAAATTGAAAAATTGTAAATTATACCAAACACCTTTTAGAATTATACAAAGTTACAAACTTCTTTTCTTTTCTTTTTTTTTTTTAATAAATTGTTATTATAAATTACATCAACACTTTCTCATGAGCAGAAGACTTGTCCAAACGGCCTTTTAGAAAAATTATATCGGCACCCCGTCATGAAGTGTATTTGTCACTTTCAAGGGTTATAAAATGTTTGTGTAATTAAAGATAAGACTAAGCATGTACGTATAATTTATAAAAAGGAAGAATATTAATAAGTTTGTTAAAGTGGTAATAAAATTTACAATAACTTATTGACGGAGTTAGATTTGAGGGAAGAATTTAAAAAAAAGGGATTTTAAATGCCTACATTTGATGAAAAAAAATTAAAATTCATTAATATTCAACCAAATTTATTCAAAACTAAGGATTGAAATTTTTTGACTTTAAAATTGTACAAACAAATTCAAAAACTTTGTCACTAAAAATTTGAAATCTGTAATTTCAAATTTGGCATTTCAAATAAAGCACCATTTTTTTTAGATGATTTTCTTTTCAAAATTATTAATTTGATTAAAATAATAATACGAGACCACTAATTTTTTATTTTGTTTTTTAGAAGGTGAGACCACTAATTTTGACCCTGTATTTTTAAAAATACTAGCGTTCATGACACATTGTTCTTACATACACGTAATACATAATCTTTTATGTTTTAAAATATATTATAAAGAACAATAAAATATATAAAATAACATTAAAAATATCTAAGAAAAGAAAATCAAATTTAAGGGTATAATCCATGTAACAAAAAAAAAAAATGATGTAACTATGTCACAAGCGGCCATTTGTAAGTGGAAGGTGTCTTTTATATATATATATGTATATATATATATCCTAAGGCTAAAATGCATTTTTTATCCTGTATCTTTAGGGCTTTGGCATATCTATCATTTATCTTTCGGTATGGCAAATTAGTTCTGTATCTTTTTAAATGTTCGCGATTTTGGTTCTTTGGCCAAAGTAAGCCAAATTAATCCCCATTTTACCCTTCTATTGAAAATACTCTTCTAAATCCATACACATACTCTTAATATGGCCCAACATGTTTCTGAAATAAAATGAAGTCCTAATAAATGTGTACCACTTTTTGACCGCTTTACTCCCGAGTATTTCAAATTCTCGATTTTACGGACTTCTTCCAACCACACTACCATAACAGATGATTCGCAGGCACTTGGCTTCTTCAGCTCAGACAACATAGCCCTATTTCATTTCCTACCTTAAAGCATAGTAGACACTCAAATATAAGTACTTAATAGAATTTTGGACAACAAATTGAACAAAAGCCGAACATGTATTGAAGAAATATATGAAATATTACATGGATATTATTACCTCCGTTAGAGGAAACAACTGTTTAGCTTCTCATAGGATAAAAGACTTGACGCGTTGGGGAACCCCTATGAACTAAAAGTTTAAAACTACAAAGATTTAAAAGACTTAATTTATTATGCTTTGAAGAGTAGGAGAAAATTTCTGATAATCCCCATCTGCTTCATTGCTTTCCTATTTATAGCCGTCCGCGGACTTCAAACCTGGACTCTAAACTTATTTTTTGATGACCTCACCGCATTCGTCATCATTGTGTCTCTTTTGGATGACGTCACTGTGTTCGTCGTCACCACGTCCTTTACAGCTGTTGGTCATAATGGCTTGTCGACCATGTATTGTTAATTGGCTTTCCTGCTTTGCTGACTGTTAGTCTTTGTTGTTTTCTGCTGACAGTTTTATTCTTTATTTGTTACATTCTTCAATTTTTATTTCTTTTTATAAAAATTCTTTCTTTTTGCTTGTCCTGGTTTGGTTCAGATTTTTTTTGTGTGAACTCGAATTTTTGTTCCTAACATGGGCTTCTCTTGTTTCTCACAGCAGGGGCATGTATGATTATGTCACTACCCAACATGCAGCATGTTTCACATTTTCATCCTCTTCAGTCGTTGGTATCTTTTTTTTCCAAATTAACAACCTCTTCTTCTCGAAAGCTATCTGCAAACTCAATGCTCTTTCCGTCATGGAATTTAATAAGAACGATCTATTGACTTTATTTGAGAAAATTTTGAATGGATATTTGACTTTGTCCATGTAAGTGAGACAGTCCTATAATCCCCAAGCTCTTTTAGTAGAGATATCGTCTTCACTATTAGATGATACTAGGGGAGCTTCTCCTGATGCAGCTTTGATTTTGTTGAAGGTTACCTTGTCCGGCCTCTGCAACTTCATAAAATGGAACACCGAATGTGACCTTCTACCTATAGTTTCTGGAGCTACTGATATCAATTTTATCTCCAAAATATCTCCTCTCTTTAAGCGGGGTTACTTTACCATGAGTCAAAAATCGCCCTAGTAATCCACATAGAATGTTTTCAAATTTTCGAAAAACTTGATGACATAGTATGAACTGAAGCTAGACCTAAAAACCATACCATTCTCTAACATCCTCTGCTTTGAAACCCTCTAACATCCAGACTCTGTTATATTTTGTGATGTTTCAATGATGGTCTTGCAAGGATTTACTCATTTGCGAGAAACTACTTTTTCCCACATTCGTTGATAAGTCTTCCAAGCAGATGAAAATATCAATTCGTTACTATTAACCTTAAGAGTGTTTGTCATTGAACTAAGACAAATCTCTCCCTCTTTAACTTTAGAGCTGTTGGGTTAACTTGAATCATCATGAGTTTGCACTTCCTGTGACTTATGAGTTTTCGTTTCACCAGATTCTGTCGATGGCCTTGTGCAATCAATACCTGAATCCGACGCGACAGGTTTAGAACCCTGTACTCTAAAGACATGTTTAGGATCGTGCTCCCTGAACTCGTGAGTCATCCCCGAGGAGATGCCTTCTGAATTAGTTCTCATAAGTTGTTCGATAGCGAGGTAGACGCTAGTAAGGAACTCCTTATGGTGACCTGGACAATGTCTAGATTAGCTCTTTGGATTTGTCAACAACTTGGGCATTCGCCGCTAGCTGTCCGAACTTTTTGTCAAGCTCCTCAATATTTTTCTAGAGGTGGCGAAGTCTCAATGTGACGCCCTAAAGATTATAATAATAATTGTAGGAAGAATTGATAAATCCTTATGAAACTTAGTGATTAGTAAATAAATTATAGGTCATAATTGGAATATAATAAAACTTGAACGAATTAAATTCGAGTTTGTTATAATATTTGAGGGCAACTTATATTAATAAAGAAATTTAGGAAGGACGTAATGGGTATTTTAAGAAAAATCTAATTAAATGAATAGAATAATAATAATATTATATATATTAGTAAGTAATATAGTATATATATATATATACATATGTATGAATTACAAAGAGAGAATCTAGTGGGCTAGTGGACCACCACCCCCACCGCCTCACTCTCTTCCCGTTTTCTTTTATACACCCACACACAGACAACACAACACCAATTGTGAAAATTACAATTCTTCGGCGGAAAAAGAAAAAGAAATAGAGGTACAAACGTAATTTTAATTTCTATTAATTTATATAATTATATTATTTAATTAGTTTATTTATTAAATATTGATTATATTGAGCGATGTACTATTTAATCGGAATATTTTACGAGTTTGACTATTTAAAATAGTGTCGAACTAAATATCAAATCGGATATAAAAATGATATTGTTGGTTAATTACATTATTAAATTTATTAGATTTAAATATTACTATACCTAATTTATACAATTCCATCAGAATTATTAACCAAATACGCAATTCTATTATTATTATTGAACTAAATTATATAATAGAGAGAAATTGATAGAAAATTCAAGAAAATATTTTGAAAATTATATTTAAGAAATTTTATGTTATTAAAGAGGGAAAATGAGGTTTTTAATAATAATCTAATTTAGGGATGTTCTTAAAAACGATAGTTATAAATATATAAGGGGTTCGGTTAAACAAATTCCTATGAATTACTTGATAAACTATAAATATCTTTATGAAGTCTAGAGTGTCTAGTTACTAAGAAGAACTAGAATGAAGATTTGTATTTTGATAGTAATGGAATATTAAATAATTATTAGAAATTATGTGAATAATATTTAATATTCTATTTAAAAATTATGATACTATCGATATATTAATTGTATGTGTTATAACTCATTATAGGATACGGGGTTAAAGTGAAAGGACCGAACCATTATCTATTGAGTAGGTAAAAGTGTTGTGAGGTTGAGGTAAGTAAACAATTAGTATTATCTATATATGTTCCATTTATTTGTGGTATTACTGTTATATAAATATGTGGTTCATGCTGAAGTTGATTTATCTAAAAATGTATGAGTGATGGATTGATTGACGATATTGTGTACATGAAATGAGAAAATACGTTGAAATATTATGTTTGTTGTAGGATGTGTTGTGAGTATAATTGGTGATATGTGGAAATGAGGGAGTAGTGAAAATTGAATATAATTGTGGTGTGAATACCCCTTGATTTGTTGAAAAGCCTGTAAGGTGAAATGAAATAAAAAGAGCTTTGATGCAATATGCAAAAGATGTGATATGAAAAGAGCTATGATGCGAAATAAGATTAATGAGTCGGCTGTCAAGGGGATTCACTTGAACTTATCTAACGGTGAGATCAAGTTGACGGAAAAAAACACGATATCAACTTCTGGTAAGAAAACTAAAGAAACAGAGTTTAATTGGTTGTTTTATCGCGAGTTAGCTATGTGGTGCGATGAAGCTGATTATGTTAGAATTAAATTGGCGGTATTCCATGCATGTTGCCTACTATCTTGTTTGGATTGTGTTTGATATACATATATAGATAGGGCTAGTTATTTACATATTGAGTGGCAGGTTCACTCCACTACTGACATTTTCTTTTAGGAGTAGACTTTGAGGTGTCTGTCTGTTGAAGACTAGGTCTACACGCTATACTTAGGCAGGTCGGACCAGTAAATAATTTTCTCCTCTTTGTCAGTTAGAGTACAAATCATATTTTATTTTTATAGATAGAATGTAAGCGTGGGGATTAATTGTAGTCTTTGATATATATGAAGTTGTGGGTTGATTATGCATGTTATGATGTTGGGATTACGTATGCATATTGATTAAATGATAATGTGCATATTTATATATATGGATACATGAGTTACTATAAGTATGAAGTTTAGTGAAGATATAGCCCTAGTAGCGATAGGAGGTGCTACACTCAGCATGATGGAGTTTGCTTCAGATGCCTCCATCTCTTGTCAGGAAATCTGCAAGAATATTTTCATGAGATTTTGTCAGGATAATATTATAACAATAATATTGGCATTCAACTTACAATCAGATAATACGAGCTTTCTTTATTTTAGATTCTAGTTAGTATTATAAATTTTTAAAATGAACACTTTAGCTAGTAAATGTAAAGGCTATTTCTTAAAAGTCTTCCCAACCGCAAAGAATTCCTTCTTGTTAATGTGTCAGACTTTGAGTGGTTGTTTTGAGAACAAACCTCCTTTATATCTATAAGGTTCTTCACCTGTAGTTGTTTTTCTCATGAGCACTGCTGCCCATCTATAGTTATTAGCGTATGTGTAGACCACTAATTCGTCCTCGTCTTGTTGGTATAGCAAGCTTTGGCATGTTACTGCAAACCTGTTTCAGCTCAGGAACCCTTTTCGTGTGGATTTCTTTTCATTTTTACTTTGAACTTTTGTTCCTTCAAAAGGTGTCGAAAATCCTTTCTATATCTTCCAAGATCCTTAATGAAGATGCCTCAAATTTAACAACTCCCAAAAAGATTTGCAAATGTTTCTTGCCCTTAAGTATGTCTGGAAAATTGCGAATTTTGTCCACAATATGGTCGTGTAACTAAACTCCTGTTTCGTCAATACGAAATCCAAAAATTTCAATTTTATTGACAGCAATAGTAGCTTTCCTCTTAGAAAGCACTAAACCTTGTTGATAGCATGCATCAGAAAATATTTTAAGATGTTTAATATGATCTTTCATATTTTTAGATGCAATCAGTATGTTGTCAATGTATACAAACATTAATTCAAAATAATCTTTAAAAAGATTATTCATTTTCTTTGAAATATTTTGGGTGCATTAGCTCAACCCACTGGAAGCACATTCCAGATATATTGTCCCTATGGTATGGAAAATGCGTTAAATTTTTTAAATTCATTCTCCATCTTAGTCTCATAAAATCCAGATTTGCAATAAATTTGGAAAACACTTTTGAACCTTTAATACAATCAATTAAATGCTCTCTTCTAGGAATGTGACAACCATCAAATTCTAATATTTTATTAATACCTTGATAGTTAATTACCAACCTTGATTTACCTTTCTTTATATCAGTACAGTTTCTTACCGAAAATCCAAGGCTGTATGTAGAGACCGTAGGCTCGATGAGTCAAAGAATGATATATTCTTCGATAATTACGTGCATGTCCTTTCTATATTCCATGTTCATCTAGATAGACTTGTATTGAACGTACTCGTACTTGCATTCTTCTTTAACTTTTAGAGTAGCTTCAATCTTGTTCCTATCCTACCATGCCAGAGGGTTTTCATTAAAGTTCCTTTGGATAAGTCTCTTCTCGTTCTCAAGAGAGAACTTGTTTTCTTCGCTAATATCTAATAATTTTATCTCCTGCAATGCTTCCTTGAGGTTCCTAATCTATTCCTCATATTCCTCATAGAAGCTATCGCTGTCGATGAGTCCCTATTGCCTCAAAGACAAAAGAGCTTTACCAAATTTTCTCTTATCTTGCGTTTTGGATTAGTTAATCTGGCATCGAATTCACCATCCTTACTACGAAAATTTATGGGATTATCTTCGCAAACTTATACTCACTACCATAGTTAGCAGTAAAGATTAACAAATTCCTTTGATTATAATACATATATCTTGCAAATGTTTGAATGAAATTGTTACCAAGTAAGATATTTACACATGTATCATGAAACTAAATAGGAGGTGTTTTTACCCTAAACCAGGGTGTAAATGCTGCTCCGATCATAATCTTGGCTTCTCGTATTCCCTTATTGAGCATTATGATTTTCTATGAATAATCCCTTCCTGCAATAACGTGTTAGAATAAATAACCAAAAGACAATTAGATTGCCGAGATGTATTTATTCTGATAATTAATCACTAACATGTAATACTATTTTTAAGTGAATAAAATGAATATTAGCTTATTTTGGCATCTACTTTATTGTGCTCATTCTATATGTTTGTATTTATTACAACATCACAACAAAACCCACAGACTAATTGACAACCATGCACTTGGGCCACGCATTGCATGGCGGACATGAAACCAACTGCCAAAAGATTGGGTTTGAAAAGTTCCAAGTCGAGGACCTCAAAAATGGGCATTCAGGAGTCCTATAGAGATTTGCGCTAAGAGTCGCATTCAATTGGTGAGTATCGTGTTTTTTCTGGATAAATACTTGATGGCTAAGAGTTTGTTTGATTGATCACTAACAGTTTGTTTGATCTTACCTCTCAACCTTTTCATATTTTTCTCTATAGATGTTTGATAACACCAATCCTTCAATTTCTTATTAAGAAAATACATCCTCCTTGCAACTGAATCTAGCTGTCCTTCAGGTACTTTTTATGATTGGATCAATATTTTCCTCCATGGACTGCATATCTTTGCAAAGAACATTGGGGAGGGCTTCTACTTCTATTTCTTCCACTCTGAAAGAAATACTTACAAAATCAATAGATATATTCATCTACAATGCACATACTCCTTAATTCAAGGCTAAAGAGAGCTTGTGCATATTCTCTAGCCTTTTTGACTCCACTTCCTTTGAAGTAAACATTTTCAATGAAGTGTATCTTGATTAGTCTTCCTAGCCGATATGCTATCGCGCATTTTGAATCTCCAGCAAGGATGCTGGCTTGGGTATCCTTTGGGGTATTGTCCCTTCCGATCTTCACAGATCCCTCCAAACTTAACTCCACAAGTTTTACGAAGTTTTTCTTGTTGAGTTTTAAGGTAGTTGCTACTATCCTAATGGTTGCAACCCATTCATCTATCAATTTCTCGATATTTCAAAAATCGATAGTATCCAGGTTAAGTATAGTGCCATGTGGATGCAAAGGCTGGAGCATGGTTTTTGCCCAAGATGTATTTTCAAGCACTCTTCTTAGATTTCTTCCTGAATTTTCTTTTAACCTAGTCTCCACGAACGTTGGAGTAGCGCTGGTATGGAAATATGTACTCTCTTTCATTAGATGATCCTATGGAGAATCATTGGAACATGTACTTTCCTTTGGCGATGGTAGTATTGGAGTGATCTTATTGGTCTAGACATTAACTAAATCCACAATCC
Source organism: Sesamum indicum (assembly GCF_000512975.1). NCBI lineage: Eukaryota > Viridiplantae > Streptophyta > Magnoliopsida > Lamiales > Pedaliaceae > Sesamum > Sesamum indicum. Next base: position 5,700,483 of record NC_026152.1, read on the forward strand.
CTAGTTGGGAAAAGGATTCCGCCAATTTTTGTAAATCTGATAGATCTGCTCTTGTTACATTCGTTACTTTATAGATCCGATGGATGTGATAATCAGATCTTCTCTTGTCTTTAGCTTTGGAATCTCCTTGACCTTCCCCTTCTAATGTAGAAGAGGTACTGTTCCAAGGGTGCCACTGATTGGCTCTTGTTTGGATTTAGATGTCTCAGGCTCTCTCTTTGGTTTCTCTTAGATCAACAATTTCTGACTTCAAATCTATAAGGTCCTTGTGCAGATCGGGAAGGATCTTAAGGATCTTGTCCACTTTTTGGTTCAAGGTTTCTATCTTTGTAGGCATGTGAATTGATCTATGTCCATGGTCCTTAACTTGTTTTAAATTTTTATTAAATCTTGCGAGATCCTCGAGGTATCTGGCTCGAGTTCTATCCAATCAGCTCCTTTCATCATAATTTGTAGGATTGTATTAGTGAAAAAAATTACCTGTTCTATTTCTCCTTACTGGTAATCTACCCAGGACTTTGGTGGAATATATGGGTTTCACCGTATTTCTTGGTAGCACCTTTTGGATCTGGTGAATTCTCCATCATTCTTCTTGTTCCTCCTTAATAAGAAGTTCTATTGGAATAGGTGACCAAAAGCCAATTAGATTGGCAGTTTTGAGAATCATTCAAGCAATCTTTATTTAAGCAATATTGTCCCGATAAATATGGTAAGTATTCGTCTTTGGTACATGTATTTATTATGCTTACTAAATTACGTCAATAACTGCTTTGACGTCACAACAGATGCCCACAAACCACTTAATGACCAATGTTGTTGGGCTGCTAATTGGATGGTGGCTTTGAAACCAACTTCTGAGGGTTAGTTTAAAATGTTCCACGTCGAGGACCTCGAACTAGTCATCGAGAGTCCTACTGAGAGTTGAACTAAGTATTCCATTTATTGGATGAGTGCAGCATTTCATCGATGACAAACGTTGGACGTCCATGCAAATTCAGTGGATTAGTCCACAAAGTGGTGAACTAGCTGAACTGACTTGCGGTGATCATCATATAGAAGCCTTAGAGGCCTAGTCGGTATGACTTGAGTCCCCTACTTCGATAGTATGGGAATAGTCCTCAAATATGAGGAATCACGGCAGTCATGTGCATACGATGACTATCTTGGGTCTGTGGGAGAGGTGATTGTGTCATAGACACGATCATCATAAGATTTATCCAGTGCAGTTGGATTATATAGCGAGGACGGTGAATTCCAAGAAGTGGATCCATTCTTTGTCAATAAATGACAGAAGTATCTCCTACGCACTTGAAAATGCGTCAATGTTCTATGGAACTGTGTCCACAGTCGTTGATTGAATAGGAACAAGAGGTTCCTATGTCGAGAAACTTGGCGTAACACGATCTCAAGTATTAAGCATAAACGCCTAGTCCAAGATGGGAACCGACAGTCAATTCCGTGCCCTAGACTAAAGCCCGGAGACAGTAGATGGAAAGACTATAACCGTATGGACTCGAGAGCCTAAAAGTTCATATGGATATTCGCCTAGCCTCTAGTGTCAAAGGCCGCTGCTAGACAGCCACGCATAGTGACGGGCTTTCTTGATCAAGGGTTGATCGAGATTTTCAATTAAATTAAATTTAATTGACAATATGTTTGAAACTAGCACATGTCTAACTGAAAAGTGAAGCTAAAGATTCACACACAAACCACCAAGTAGGGACAAGGAATTAATTGGGAATTAATTCTTTAAGTAATTGGATTACTTACAAATGAGAGGGATTTATTAGATGGAGGAGCCCAATGATAAATCAATAGGATTAATTTATATTGGACTTGCCTGTATTATTTAAAAAGTTGGACTTATTAATTAATAAAAGCTTAGGCTCATGTATTTAATTGGATTGAATATATGATGGGATTAATTAGGTGAATTTTAATTAAAATTAATTGGGTCATGCATTTTATCTCCATAAAATCGGCCAAGCACCCTAAATTATGCTCAAAATTTTAGGAAAGAAAATAATTGACTAACAATTATCGCTTTTGGAAAATGCTATGTAAGTCATTCTTTATTTGGAATAAAGAGTATATTATCTTATGGATTGTAGAATGAACCTAGATACATTTTAGTACATCCATACAAGGTATATATATTAGTTATTGGGAATAACTAATAACATTACACAATACAAAATAATTTTTTCCTATCCTTGAATCTCCATTCGGTCGCCCCATCTTTCTCTACACATTTGTTGTGTTCTTTTTTCCCTTATTCTCTTCTAGAAAATTCAATTAAGGGATCCCATATTCTAGTGTGTGGTGGACATGTCTTTAGAGGACTTCTACGTTGATGTCTCGCGTGAATGAATGAACAAAAAGAAGTTCAAAATAAATCAAGAAAAAGGTAATTCTTGATTTATGTTTCTTATACTTCTAGTTTTAATTTTAGCATAAGCCCCATTTTAGTTTTTTGCTTATTCAATTTACTACATCGAACACTCAAAAACTCCAACGGTACACCCCTTGGAATCATGGTTTCATCATATTCGATTTCTAATTTATGAATTTTTTTTTATTTACCGCTTCCACTTGCGCGTTTTCAGGCCGGTCCACTCGCATTTTTTTATTGTTTTCAAGTGGTATCAGAGTTCTGTTCTATGTAGGGGCTTCGATTTTATGTGAATAAGCATGATAGCGTGATTTTATTGCTTTTGAAGAATATTATTTATTTTGCTTACTCTTGAATAGTTGTATGAAAAAAATTAACTTATTCAATTTTTGCAATTTTTGGATGATTTAAGTATTTTAAGAAAAATAGATTTTCTGGTAAAATAGTTGCTTTTACTTTCAGTTTAATGTGTAGAATTAAAAAAAAAATGGTAGTGTTATAGTGCATTGTCGACCGGCAATGCATAACGTGTGCGTGGCTGGGGACGCGCGGGCGAGAGCCTGCCCGCAGCTTTGCCAAGGCGCGCGCTGGTAGGCACAGTGTGCACAAGGCTGTGCGTGCAGGTAGTGGATATCGCGCATGTTGCACAGGCAGTGCAGCCACTGGGCTGCTACTGTCACGGACGGCTGACGGCTAGGCCGTTTTTCACAGTTTCTTTGGAAAATTGAATTTTTTAACTGCTGCATATTTTTCTTAAAAATATATTAACTTTTGCTGATTTAATTTTAGATAAAATTAGATTGTTTCCTAAAATTAAATTGGTTTAATTAATTTTGTTGGTTTGCGTGCATTGGATGCATGAAACATTGTCATCCTTTAATTTTACAAATTTTAATTTTGTTGTTTTCTGCATATATTGTTTGTCATGATATTGGTATCACGTTGTTTTTCATGGAATGTTCATTTTCTTATCTAGCATGATTAATTATTATTATGTGCTAATTAAATGTGAATGGATGATCATGGAGCCCTAGACCACATGTATGGGCCCATGTGCCCTTGTGATTTATTTTCTACTCTCCTGCCTTCTAATCAGGATGTCTTATTTCAATTATAATGAGAGTAGTATAGAAAATTTTGATGAGGTTTTTATTTTAAGTAAAACCCATGGATAAGAAGGCCCATGGAGAAGAAGGTTCACGGAGGAGGATGCCCACAGAGAAAGCGGCTCACACATATATTACAAGGTCCATCTATATATTAATGGGTAAAATATTTTATAAAAGTGTAGGACCACCTTAAAGAGTCCTTAAACTCACTACAAACTCAATTGATCGCATAAGTTGAGCTCCTAATCATCCAAGAAAAGTATGCTACGTTCCATCCATCAGGGCTATGCATGTTTAATAACTACATTTTAGCATGTCAGGATGTTTTATCATTGTATTTGATGAGTGCGTCGGAGGGTTGTACAAGAGTTGGCAACATTGTTCTTATATTTATGGAGGGACTAATTTTATGCTGGAAAAGATTATAATTCTAATCCACCAAGTACAAGGTGGTAGCATTCTTAATCTTGCTGGATTTGAGAATTATAATTAAAACTAATGATATATTTAGTTCAAGTCCGCAAAAAATAATAAACCGATCAAAAAATATCACATGTCGTACAGATAATTAAGACAATTTGGGACTTTTCAATTTTTTTAGTTTTACTGATATGGCATGAGGAAAGTAAGGAATAAATACAAATTTTATCCTACAATCATAGGATGACACATTTAGATCAAATGTCACTAGGGTACAATACCTCATCAATTTAAAATTAGCCAGAAAATAAAAAATCCATAAATTAAAGGAGTCACGTGCAAGTATGTGCTAATTTTGGATGAATTAGTAATTTTTAGTGAGATATGACCAAAATGTGTTTATTTTTTTTAATTATAATTCTCGATTGCATGCAAATCTAAAATCGAAGAGGACCAAAAATACCATCCCTCTATATTTATAGTATTAAAATTTAATGAATAAACTAGCATTGAACTATAAAAAATATGATTTCTTATAGATAGTCCAGGTCTATCAGGTTAAATACACTACAATTTGTTAATTTGTTATATTATTATAATTCCTTTTAGGTTTGGGTTATAAACGTAGGACCCACATGATAAATTAAATAAAGCAATGTGTAGTACTTATTACTCTTTTAGTTAAATTAAATACATTATTAGACATAGATGATCCCTAGTTAATAATTATTAAGGTCATAGTAGCTTGGAATTTTAATTCGCCAGGCGTGGTTTAATTAGTTAGCAAATTTTAGGTCTTATAGTTCCTAAAATCATAAATTTGTGTCCCATCAACCTATGAATTGTTACTTTTATTTCAAAATAGTGGCAGTTTATTAGATATAAATTTATATTATCTGTACTATTTATTAGTTAAGTGTGAATTGAAAAAAATATACGTTGACTAAAATACTTTCAAATATATATTTATTTTATTCACAAAATAACTTTCTATTTGATCATTTTATTTTGTCAATATTTTTCTACTCAAGCACGTTTAAAGCCAAAATATTTATTCATTTGATAAGTTATAATGAATGAAATGAATACATCAAATATGCTCGACTGCTAATTCTTTATTAATTATAGGGATTAGAGCAACTATTTTTATTAAATTTTTTTGTAGGGATTAGGCAAAATATATATTGATTAAAATACCCTCAACCACCTTTAATCTTACACAAATTTATCATGTCTTTTTAAATTTATCTATTCATGAATATTTAAAGTTAATAAATTTTATTTTAAAGAATATCAGTTCTGATCGTTAATATTTGCCTTTGATGAATTAAATCAGTACAATAAAAAATAAAATTATGCATATGTATTAAGAATATTCAATAATTAATATTTGATATTAATAATTAATATAGTGATTGGTATAGTTTACGGTGATTGATATCATAACGTAACTTTAATTCATTATATATTCTTAAAAAAATATTTTGCAACTTCAATTTTAGCATTCGATCAAAGCTTTCTTGATAGTTTGCAACTTTTCAAAATCATAAATTCCAGATTCTTCACGAAAATTCGTGCTAAATTTAATTAAAAGAATACACGGTACTATATATATATGGTATGAGCCCACTCGTTAACCCGGAATTATAATTACAATCGTCGCACAAAACTGTGTGCTAAATTTCCTTTCAGACATCAGGAAAAAACAAAGCTAGTTGTCCCTTCTGTCATCATCAAAGAATAAAGCGACACTGCAAAGGAAAAGCGAGTTTGTCCAAAAATATTTACAGACAAACATTCTTCTAGTTTCTTCAAGAAGCATCTCTTTAGCAACAAACATTCTTCTAGCCACCTCTTTATATTAGTAGAGAACTGAGGAACTCATAATCATATTCACATAGAGAAAATGGCAAAGGCGCGTTTGGTTGGGATTGGAATGGACTACTCAGCTACGAGCAAATCAGCTTTGAATTGGGCTATCAATAATCTGATCGACGAGGGTGATCAGATGTTTATAATCCATGTTGTTTCTCCAAAAGCTGATCCTACTAATAAGCAGCTTTTTGCAGATACTGGATCTCGTAAGCAGCTTCTTCTTGTTGTTTTGTTTTTTTTTTTTTCTGGGTTTTGATGGATTTTTCATATATAATTAAGCAAGTTATTTATATATATTTGATTAAAATTGTCTGATTTTTTCTGTTTTTTGGCCCGAATTTCAGCCTTGATACCTTTGGAAGAATTTAGAGAGATCAATGTATCCAAACACTATGGACTCAACCCTGATCCTGAAGTTCTTGATATGCTTGATACTGTCTCCAAGACCAGACGAGTATGTGTATATATATATATGTATACCTCTCTCTCTCTCACTCTCTCTCTACATATATATGTGTGTGTGTACGCTTATTTTTGGTATGCATATATATATACAGGTGAAGGTGGTGGCGAAGGTGTATTGGGGGGATCCAAGGGAAAAGCTCTGCGATGCAGCGGAACAGCTCAAGCTTGATTCACTTGTGGTAGGGAGCAGGGGTTTAGGAACCATTAAGAGGTACATATATATATATATATATATATATGTGACTCTAATTATATTCGTCGCTTTAATCTTTTTTTTTAATTTTTATTAAATAACGAGAAGCATAATATAAATTCTTACCATCTACCCCGAATTTAAATAGTATCGGTTATTAACGATCAATTATTGATAGTCTACAACTAGATAAAATTTTAAAATTTAGTCAAAAATTGTATTTTTTCAGGAAGGATTTTTTTGCTCATTTCACATATGAAATGGCTAAATTGCATTTAACCCCTTTATCTTACTTTTCTCAAATTTAAAAAATATACGGATATTATGCCTTACAATTTATTTTAATTTTTAATTCCGAGGTGCAGTCCAGTAAAAAACTTATTAATAATTAATTGTTTTTACCACTATAAATATGCCAAAATTGTTACATGTATATATTTTTAGAGACTTGTAATGATTAGAACACAATGTATATTTATAAATTTTGTTTTAGACACTGGTCAAATGAATATGCCAAAATTATTTACGTATACCTTTGGGAACCAAAAACTATTTTTTTCTTATTTGCTTCTCATTGACATCTAAGTAATAGCCGAACATGCATAGGTGCAATTACTAAAACAATGATTTCTTATTTATTTTTATATTGTGTATTGATTAGTTTAAAATTTAAATATTAATTAAATAATTTTTATTTTTAATAATTTAATTTTCTGATGAGGAGATCGTTTAATATAATATTAAAATAAATATTAAATAATTATTATGTTTAATAATTTAAATTTTTAAAATAAGGTGATCGTTTACTAAAAGCACTAATATATATATATATATAATATACATACAGGGTTTTACTTGGAAGCGTGAGCAACTACGTGGTGCAAAATGCTACTTGTCCGGTCACCGTCGTGAAGGGGGCGGCACCGCCGAGGCCCAAGTAATAGTCTCCATATATATTGCCTGGATACGATTAAATTTGGGTGTGATTTTCATGTGCATGGAGGTTTTGTTGTGTATCATCATCGATCAATGTTGTTTGTGTTTTGACTGAGATGATCAACATCTGCAGCACTGTATGATGATTGCAATTTTTTATTTGCTGGTTTGTATATTATTTATTCGTCTTTTTGTTTATGTTTCGTAATATTAATTAAGGGTTAATTGAAAAAACTAACCTGTAATGTACGAGGTAATATTCTAAGTCCTCTAAGTTTAATATTGGCAATTTTATCCCGTAATTATGAAAAATGTGGCAGTTACTGCTCTCCGACTAAATCAAATTGTGGATGATTTTACCCTTTTACAACTTTAGAAAGAGTAGTTTAGTCTTGTTTCACTAGTTTCACATTTTGTTGCATCATGCTCGTTTAGAATGGCATCAGAGTTTAGATTTATTGAAAAATTATTTGTTTATAGATTTAGATATTTTTATCCACTAACGGAGAAGACTTTTCAAGAGAATAGAAATAAACTAAAGTTTGAGTTACATTCACAATAGGGATTATTTCCAGATTATTAGAATATAAATAAGAGAATTTATCATGGAAATATTTGAAAAATGTTACAACAGAAACCAAGAGATTTGATTTGAATCTTCTCATGAAAGAAGAAAAACAGGTAAAGTTGTGGAATTTCTAAGTCCACTAGACACTACCAGAAAATGTGGTGAGACCCTTACATTCCATTTAAGTCCATGGTGTAATCCCAGCCAGGAGAAATGAAAAGGGTAAATTCCTACACAATTACAATTCCAAAAATTATGATTAAAGGAACTGACTCGAAAGAGCTCGAGTCGGATACCTTGAAGATCTCCTATGATCTGAGAGAAATTCAAAAGACAATTCAAAACTATGGGCATAGGTTAATTCATACACCTGTGAAAATAGAAACTTTGAGCCAAAAAGTAGATGAGATCCTTAAGATCCTTCTAAATCTACACAAGGATCTAAAGACAAAAATCGCAAATCAAAAAGAGAAACCAAAGGAAAAATCCTAACACATCCAAATCCAGACAAGAGAGAATCGAAGATGTCCTTGCCCAGTATCCTTTCTACATCAATAAGGGAAGGCGACGGAGATTCAAAAGCCAAACACCAGAGAAGATTTGATCATCGTATCCATCAGATTTATAAAATAATGGAGATAACAAGGACAGATATATCAAATCTACAGAAATTGGTTGAATCCTATTCCCAACTCAATATTCAAACCCATGAAATCGCTCCAGCACTACCACCGCTCGAGGGAAGTACAAGTTCAAATGATCCTCCACAAGATCATCCATTGAGAGAAAGTACGGATTTCCACACTAACGCGACACTAATGTTTGTGGGAACAGACTTAAAGAGGATCCAGGAAGAAATTCAAGAAGAGTGCCAGAAAATACACCTCGAGTAAGTATCATGCTCTAGCCCTTGCATCCATACGGTGCCATATTCAACCTGGATGTTATCGATTTTTAAAATTACCTTGGAGGGTTCTGCAAAGATCGAATGGGATAATACCCCAAAAGACACCAAAGCTAGTATCCTTGTCGGGGATTTCGAAAGCGCAATTGCAGATCGGCTAGGAAGGCTTATTTGAAGGGACAAGCAGATCGGCCTGCAACGCACAAGCGGAAGCAGAGAGAATGCGCAAAATAAAATTTTAAACCAACGAACCAAGGGATATACCCTTGGATTTCCCGGCGCGTTCGATATAGTATTGAAATAAATGAAAGCACCACAAAAATGCGAGTGGATTGGCCCGGGAACGCGCAAACGGAAGCAATAATAATAAAACGCATAAATTAAAATGAAAAAAAAATGAAATCATAATTCTAAGGGGTGTACCTTTGGAGTTCCAGTACATTCGACGTAGTTAATAAAAATAAATGACAATAAAATTAACGGGGCTAATGGTGAATGAAAAACGAGAGGTACAAAAATTGTAAATCTAGAATTACCTCTTTTCTTGATTTTCCATTTGACTCGTTCAGGCGAGGCTTCAATGTGGAAACCATATAAAGTTGCATCCACACTGCACCAGAATTTGGGGTCCCTCAATTCTCATTGTTAGAAGAAAATTAGGGAGAAAAATACATACCAAGTGTGTATTCAAGAGGGGCGACCGAGAGGTGGAATTAGGGTGTAGGAAATTATTTTCTTGCTTTTTATGTATTCATCAGTCATTCGAAATGACTAATATACATATATATATAACTTGAATGGATGTATTAGAATGTGACTAGGTTCATTCCATCATCCATAAGGTAATAAAATCTTTTATTCCAAATAAAAGGATGACTAACATAGTACTTTTCAAAAGTGAATTTGTTAGTCAAATGATTTTCTTTTTCTAGATTTTCCACCAACTTAATTAAGGGGTGCTTGGGTCGATTTTATTAAATAAAATACAAAGCCCAATGATTTTAATTGAATCCAATTTAATTAAAGCCCATTTTAATTAAGTCCATCATATATTCAATACAATTAAATATATGAGCTCAATAAGCCTTTATTAATAAGTCCAACTTATTAAATAATAAGGGCAAGTCCAATATAAATTAATTCTATTAGTTTATTCTTGGGATCTTCCATCCAATGGATCCCTCTCATTTATAAGTAATCCAATTACTTATGGAATTAATTCTCAATTTATTCCTCATCCCTTCCTGGTGATTTGTGTGACTCTTTAGGTTCACCATTCATCTATATTTGGGCTAGTATCAATCACTTTTATTAATTAAGGTCCTTTCATCTACCGTCTCTCGGCCTTAGTCTAGGGCATAGAATTAGGTGTCGGTTCCCATCCTAAACTAGGAACATATTCTTAATACTTGAGATCGCGTTATGCCAAGTTTCTCGACATAGGAACCTCCTTTTCCTATTCGATCAATGATTGTGGCAATAGTTTTATGAAGCGTTAACGCATCTTCAAGTGCATAGAAGATACCTCTGTCATATACTGATAGGGGATGGATCCTCTTTTTGGAACTTACTGTCCTCGCTACATACTCCAACTATGCTGGATAAGGCTTATGATGATCGTGTCTATGACACAGTCACCTCTCACACAGACCCAAGAAACCGTCATCCTATGCACGTGACGGCCTTGATTCCTCAAGTCTAAAGATTACTCTCGTACTATCTGAGCTGGGGACTCAAGTCATACAAACTAAACATCTAAGGCTTCCATATGACGATCCCCACGAGTGAGTTTAGTTAGTTGACCACTTGTCAACTAACTCACTAAAATTGCATAGACGTCCAACGTCTGTTGCCAATGAAGCGCGATACTCACCAAATGAATGCAATATTTAGTGCAAGTCTTAGTAGGACTCTCAAGGCTTAGTCTCAAGGTCATTGACTTGGAACATATCAGACCCAATCCTTGAAAGTTGATTTCATGACCGCCATCCAATGCGTAGCCAACCGTTGCACAGTTGTTAAACTGGTCTGTAGGTATCTGTTGTGACGTCAAAATAGTGTTTGGCATAATTTGGTTTACACAATAGATACATGTGCCGAAGATGAATACTTATCGTATTCAACGGGACGATTACTTAAATAAAGATTGATTGAATGGTTCTCAAAACCACCAATCTAAATGGCTTTTGGTCACCTATTCCCACAATCTCCCACTTAACCTTAAAGCCAATTACTCATGTTTGCAAATTTACCTGATTATGAGCAATCTATGATACCGACTAGGTCTTATGGGTCTACTATCATTTCTGCCAATGTCTCGCGGCCAACCTACATTACATTTTACAATCATCGCTCCAAGCAGATGATGGTGTCTAAGATTTTCATTTAGACCTATAATGAGATCTTGGGCCTTTTACCTTGTGTCATTGCCCAATTTTCATCCTCCAAGGTGACCAATGGTGCGGCTATACGAAGTAGCACCCAATAATCGGGGGTTATTTTTTTGGTCCTAATCGTTTCTCAATATAACTTTAAAATTTTCATACATTCAATTTTTCATGATAAGGTTCCTGGTGGTATTCTACTTGGAACCTTTCCAATATTACCACATTATCATAAACTTCGAATGTACGCTCATCTTGAGATTAAACATTATTCATATGATCCCAAAAGCTATTATTGTTATAGCCAACCAGAATGAAGTCTCAATTAATGTGCGTCAAGGGCTCTTCTTCAATCCTTATTCAGGTATTAAACATAGCCCTTCAATAGTTGTTTGTTGCCTAGTTGTTGCACATTCATTATCCATTGTTATGCTTAAAAACCATAAGCAACATTCGGCTCAGTTCACCGAACAACATTTCTTGCTACTTACAACAAAGACGTAGGGGATATTAAACATCTAAGCCCCTCATAAGTGTACCATGACTGAGTCTTGGATAGCTTATCCCTAGATAGGAATCCAATTCCTATTATGGAGAATTTTTATTAATAATGTTAGTGTCTTAGACTTCATAGACATCTTTCTACCATTCCAAATGATCAAAGACGTTTATAACATCTAAAACACTTGGAACACAATTGACCTCCCACTGACCTTCTACCTTGTTCGACCAAGTCATGTACCTCATGATCTTGTCAAATCAAGAATGTAGGACGTTCAAACCCAGTTTGAACTCCATAGCAGATTTTATGGCTTCAAACCATTTATCTGGATCGATGTCCTACATCGCTTCTCCTTGTCCGGTTTCAAAAACTCGTACCTATCGGGTAACTGGAGTTTTCTAATCAGCCTTTAGAGAACTTCGACATGGTCAGTTAAAGTTTCGATTACAAGTGATGTTTGCATTATTCCATAACGAACCTGTATAAATTAGACACCAAGTCTAATTTTCCTCCCACTAGTCCTTTGACGTATGCAGGACCATTCCTTATATTCAAGACTTTAGTAGGTCACAGGTTTGCCAATCCATATTAAATATGGTGTCTGCATTGTGACTTCAAAAAATACTACGTTTTACAACTGGACGATTTTTTGAAAGTCCACATCCAGACGGGCCAACTGAGTTAGTGAAGCACCGATTAAACCATGTCCAATCGAGGTTCGATTTATTCCTCACCAGAGACTGCCTCTCTAAATTAGCCAACACTCGAGAGGATTGTGGAACGAGGCGTATCACCATACAATACCTCCCTCAATCGAGGGCTCCGATCTACATTGAAGTCATGTCTTCCTCGGAAGACCCCCGTCATCTAATGGTTGGAGGTGGGACTCCTTCCAAGCAATAGGTGGGAGGCTGCCAGATTTAAAACTTGAGCCTCTTACTTTCTGTTACAAGGAAGGATCCTCTACAATAAATCCTTCACACATCCTTTGCTCAGATGTCTATCTCAACTAGAAGGGATCCATGTCCTAAAAGAAATACCTAGTGGTTGTTATGGAGCACATGCGGGCACTTGGATGCTTGCTAATAAAGCACTACGGGCAGGGTACTTCTGGCCCTCCGTGAAGCAAGATGCAAAGCAACTAGTGACACAAAGTGAGAAGTGTCAAAAGATTCCTTGCTTATACATCAACCTGCAAAGCCTCTTACAACCATGCTGTCACCCTGTCCCTTTGCCCAATGGGGAATAGACATTGTGGAACCATTCTCCTTAGCACCCCAGCCAAAGAAAATTCCTACTGGTGGCTATCTACTACTTCACCAAGTGGGTGGAAGCTGAACCACTCGCCCGTATCACAGAAACAGAACTGATGAAATTCAAATGGAAAAACATCATTTGTCGTTTTAGACTCCCTCGAGAGATAATCTTGGATAACGGGCGAAAATTCCAAAGCCATAAATACAAGGCTGCAATAAGGGTCTGCATATCAAATAGAGATTTACATCAGTAGCACATCCCAAATCCAATGGACAAGTAGAGGTCACCAACCAAATACTTGTCCAATGGATCAAAAGATGCTTAGAACGAGTTGGAGGAAGCTGGACATAAAAATTAACTAGTGTCTTATGGGCATATCGCAAAACCCTTAGAGGATCCACTGGAGAAAACTCCTTCACCATGGTGTATGGGACCAAAGCAATCATCCCAGCAGAGTTGGGGATACCCTCCCACAGATTCCTACATTTCTTAGAAGAGAAATAACACGGAGTTGCTGAAAGAAAACTTGGACCTCATCGAAGAACTAATGGAAAAGGCTTTCATTTGGACCCAAAGATATAAAGCACCATTATCAATGCTCACAATAAAAGAGTAAGACACGAAGCCTTCAAGTAGGTGACCTTGTGTTACGGAAGGTAGATGTATTGAAATCAGTGGAAAAACTGGATCCGATCTGGGAAAGACCCTTCAAGGACACAGTAGTAATAAGACGAGGCACCTATGAATTGCAGGACCCCGAAGGACGTCCGCTATAATGACCTTGGAACATTCATAACCTCAAGAGATATTACTCATGAAGGAGAAAGCCCCAATTCGACATCCTATAATAAGTTCTCCTAAAGGACCCTTACTTAAAGTTTCCTCCCGCAAGACGCCTTACAATAAGTCCTCCTGAAGGACCCTTCCTAAAAATGTCGTCCCGCAGGACACCCTAAAATAGGCACTCCAGAGGGACCCCTCCTAAAAATGTCCTCCCGCAAGACACCCTACAATAGGTTCTCCGAAAGGACTTCTCCTAAAAATGTCCCCCTAAAGGACATTCTCCATAAGGCCCTCCAAAAGGGCCCTTCTAAAATTTGTCCTCCCAATGGACATCCCCTAACTAGTTCTCCTATAAGGACTCCCTTTGCCAAGTCTACCTTTACAGAAATCCTTCTTGAAGAAAGAGGTTAAGAGCGCATAAAGCAAGGAAAAGTGAAGGAGCTAACCTACCCAGAAAGGTTCCAGGGGGTACCTCCCCTAAAGAAATCAAATGAGACCTCCCTACTTAAAATTCCTAGAAGGCACCTTCCAAGAAGGATGATACGAATATCCAGCCAAGTAACACCATAGAGGCACCCTCCATGAAAAGGAAGAGTACATCTTCCCTTCAAAGAGATTTTTGGTGACCTCCCTCCAAAAACGTAAAGGAGGACCTCCTATCCCAACAAGACCTGTGGATACCAACATATCAAAAAAATGGTCTCATTTCACAAGATGAATTGCAAGAGAAGAGTAAACTGATCGAATCGCCGAACCAGGCCCCTGGCCTAAAAGCACGGCCAGGGGCGAATTAAAAATATCTCAGTGGAGCAGAAAATTAAAATTGTTTCATCCCCATTTCTCATGCGGGATAGCAAGGAAAGCAAAGAAATAAAATTATTTTCGTCCCAGCCGAGATGATAAATCTTTCGTCTGCAAATTCAATGAATGAATTACCTCTTGATGATCTTGAATCGGATCAATATCATGAATAACAATATCTAATCTATCAAATCAATTCGTCGTCGAGACTAACTGTCAGATTACATCAAACTTTCTCCCCACAGGTGGGGTCTTCTACTTCCTTCTCCAGAGAGACAGCATCGGTAGGCAAGGGGGTAGTAGGAAGAGCTGTGTCACTGGGTTAAGGAAGCTCTTCTCCCGTCTCTTTAGAGGCACCTTCTTCCTGGAGATCCCCCGTTGTGGCATCAATTGCGGCTTCATATAGAGGACTCCTCACTTCTACCACGGCCTCCCCTAGTAAATTGCCCAAATCTTTTTTTGTTAGAGATTGAGAAGGATCACAATAAAGCCAAAAAAGTATGAATAGAAGATGAAGAAGAAAACTAACCTGAGTATGGGGGAAGGATTCCATCTCCTTGGATGGAGGGTTCGGCAAAGGGATCAGGTGCGTTATATAAGGCAGTAGCAAGATCAAGGAAAGAGAGCTCCTCTCTTGGGGAGAAACCCTTAAGCTCGGAATTGCTCTTTGCAGGCCGAGAAGCCATGTTCGGAGAAGGGTCCACTCTCTTAACTACTTACTGTTGGTACTCTAGGGATCTCTTGAACTCCTTCAAGCGGCTCTCCCAGTAGGCCTCCAAGAAGTTTTTGCCTTCATAAGAATGGGGGAAGTCCATCAATACCTTCTCCACTATTTTCTTAAGGGAACCCTCATAGCCGACCACCTTCTTCTTCAACTACCTCACCTCCCTCTCCAATTGTTGACAGCGGCCCATTACCTCCTTTTTAGCCTTCCTCAGCTTTGCATTGTCATTCCCTAAGTGCTCCAGCCTATTCCCGAGTATAGCTCTGGGCTTACTAGAAGAAATAGGAGTGGTTCCTTGGGGGTTTGGAGGAAAGTTCTTCATAAACCGTGGTTGTCTACCAGGAAACAAAAACTATCAAAAGCAAACACACATACATAGGCACCAAGCATAGGCAGGAAGGTACCTTGAAGATATAGAGGTCCCCCATCCCTTCTAATTCTTCCTTGGAGAGAGGAGATAATAGTTGCCTATCCCCAGAGGACAGAACCCCCTCCTAAAGTCTGCCACCAAAGAAGCTTTTCCTTTATCCTGTTCAAGCAAGTGGCGACTATGGAGACATGCAGAGGGTGTGTGGGAAGATCGAGGAGGAGTGTCCATTTTCCCTTTGGAAGGAGGTGCGAGAAGGAGGTGCCCCTGTTAGAGGTTTCTTGGAAGAGCTCCCTGCCCAAGGACCTGGCAAGAAGGAGGAGACAGGGCGCTTACCCTTAGAGTCGCTGGAAGCAGGAGCCCACTTTTAGGCTCAGGAGTAGGGGCCCCCCCGGAACGACCTCCCAGCACATGATCTTCCATCAGTTTGCTAAATATTATGCTCTCTACACATAGACAAATAAGATAACTCAACACTCCACAAAAATATAAAGAATGAGAGCAACAATAGGGAAAAGACTAAAAAGAAATACCCATAGAATCCCCTAAGGGCTCTGTCACGGGAGCCAACCCAAAATGCCCCAACAACCTTTCGCCAATTAAAGATTAGCAGTCATAAGGAGGGGCATTCAACTTTTCTAGCAAGCAAGACAGCGCCACTGTCCTTGTCCCTACATCCGCAGGACGAGGGGCCTCATGAATCCATTGCCTTACGGAAGACCAAGCATGGGGAAGGAGGATAAAGAAGTAGCTGACTTTCCAATGTTTAGGAGCGTGGGGGAGGTACAAGAAGGATAAACCCTTCTTAGCCTTCTTAAGGCGATAACACATGGCAAATACATGAGCAGTCACAGGGTAACCATGAAAATGAAGAGCCATAAAGAACCTGGCCAAAAGTTTAAAAGAATTTGGAACTAGTTGATTTAAAGGAACTTGGAGAATGTGGGCAATTTCGGAATAAAAAAGAAGAACAGGAAAACGAAGGCCTGACCTCAGTTGGGTGGCAAAAAAGCATAAACAGTTAGGGGGAGGAAAGAAAGGACGACTTATAGGGGAGAGTGGTATATACGACAAACTCAGGAGAAACATGACACTCCTGGAGGAGCAGGCTTACGGAGGAGGTCCGTAGGATAGAAGGCCCCCAGTGCAATGGTGACTGGGAAACCTTCTCTTCCTCCCCCTCCTCCACTGAAGGGATTTCTCCTGGAATAGACCCAGAACGTTCACCTATAGTAGAAGACTCCGGTGTCTCGGCCTCCTCTGGTAGAGACCTCACCCTCTCTTCCTTAAGAGAAGAACCCTCTCCTTCATTTTCCCCTCCTCTTCCTCATTGGTGGCCACATTAATCAAGCGACGAGCAGCGGCAGTGGCCTGCCATAAGCTTCTCCTCAAGCCCTCCCAAAATGAGGCGGAACAGGGTCCGTCCTTTTGGAGGTAGCCTCCAAGGGATCATCGCGCAAGAAGACCTCCTTAAAAAAGTGCACAAATTCACTAGAGGAAAATATCTTTCAGAAAAAATGAAGAAACTTTCAA
Source organism: Sesamum indicum (assembly GCF_000512975.1). Classification (NCBI taxonomy): domain Eukaryota; kingdom Viridiplantae; phylum Streptophyta; class Magnoliopsida; order Lamiales; family Pedaliaceae; genus Sesamum; species Sesamum indicum. Next base: position 5,717,696 of record NC_026152.1, read on the forward strand.
GAAAAGGAGGAAGAGATACTTACAGAAGAAAATGAAGGCTTGATAGAGAGCCTGGTGCTTTGAAGAGCAACCTTTTGGAGGAAAAAAAGGACTCAAGAGGTTGCTGAGGAAAGGGTTTTTAACCCACATCTTCGATAACTGCGACATTAAGGAGCAATTACCACACGCATGCAGTTACATCAAAGACGCGCCCTTCTTGCCATCATTACAGTCTTCAAATTAGCCTGCCAAAAGTTGCAGCCTCGTTTCCCAATAGGGCAAAGTTGCAGCAGTTGAACAGATGGATGGATGCAAGACAGGAAGGTTCTCCCTTTCCAAGAATACCAGGGCCTTCCATTCAGAGTACGAGAGATTACCTTCCTCCCTAAAAAATGAAGACGGGTCCTCCCTCCCGATGAAGTGAAATTTTCTACTCTAAGGATTTACGAGACATCCTTCCTCATGGGGGGAGGGGGGGGGGCCGAATTGAGGGTATGGCCCCAAAAG
>NC_026152.1:5718191-5772343 GCF_000512975.1 Sesamum indicum
GGGGGGGGGGGGGGACTGAATGATGGGTATGGCCCAAAAGGGACTGATCCAAGAAAAAGCGCTAGGCCCAGATATACCCGCTAGTCCAGGAGAGAGTCAGCCCGCCCAAGACTCCAGGCTTGACCCAAGAAATGGACATCCTATAATTTGGTTTGCCCACTAGGCTCAGCTCAAGAGGGCACCCGCCCCACACCAAAGTCCAGCCAAAGAAGGAAGCCTACCTTGTCAAATATGGCCCAAGGAGGAAGCCAAGTTCGAAGACCCTCAAAGCCAGCTTGAAGGAAGGTTGGCGCCCTCAAGAAGTTGGACTCTTCATCTTGAATGGACTCCTCATTAGCTAGGAGTCTACACAAAGAAGAAGTCTCCATTCATCAAAGACTTGCTGCTCAAGGAAATGGATAAGGAAGAGCCTTATCCACGAATCCCACCTTTCTTGCTGGTTATGCGAATCCCCCTCAGCAGGACTCCTAAAACTGGGGAACTCCTCCTCTATTATAAAGGAGGTAACCCTGGGCAAGCACCCCTTCAACACTTGAGAACCTCTCTTGCTGATAATCTACTCCTCTAATTTCGTGCTTTTACATACGAAATTCTCATTTTTATCATAATTTCTTATCATAATTCATTTTTATATTTATCTATTTTTAAATCCGGAACTAACTTAAGCATCAGAGTGCTAACCTTTTGTTTTCTAGGTCCTCTTTCTCAAGAGCTTTCACTCAATTAGCCCAAATCCGATATCAAGATCCAAAAACTTTGGACCCATGCTAAAATCGTGCATATCATATATATTCTGATAAATTATTTTTATTTTATACATTCTTAAATTTAATTTTGTGTTTCTTTGTTAAATTTTTTTGGGAATTATTTTGTTGTTGCTAACTGAATAAAATTTACTTCAAATTTTTTTAACTTTCTTATTTAAATATATTGTCTTTTAACATAATCAATTAATATACAATGTGTATTAAAGAAAATTTTAATTTTTCATCCAATAATATAAGGCTTTTCCACATTTAATTCTCACTTTAATTTAGTCTTGTATCCTTAAAAAAATAACAGTTTTGGTCCCATGACACCTTCGCCTTAAATGTATAATGGAAAAGGCCGTCTGGCCATTAAGTGTATGGGACCAAAAGTGCTACTTTTTAGATGTTATGGGGTCAAAAATGAGAATTCTGTAATCAATGAAACAAAAAATAGAAAGACCCTAAATTATGGGCTGAAAAGTGCTATTTCTCTTGTGTATTAATATGGTGTATATATATGACATTTATAAGAATATAGCATGGTCCCAATCATTTGATTTCATTAATCCAGTCCAATTGGTAGCACAACTAATCCAGTAATTCAGTTACTTGTTTGATTTAATTTATGATCAAGTTTTCCTAACATTAGTTTCTAGTCTTCCACTAGTCCCACCTACGTCTCAAACAACAAATAATTTGAAATGGAAGTTCATGAGGGGTAAATGGTAATTCTATTTCCTCACAATAGTATTAAATACTAAGGGGGTGTCAAGGTTATCTACAATTGGAAAGATTTCCTATTCAAGCTAGGATAGCTCTAGAGGGAAAAAAGACAAAATAAATTTGGTGCCTAAAGATTTCTTGTCTTTTCCATTACTGCGGGAAAGATTAAATATGTGTAGTAGATAAAAGATATTGTGACAAGTGGCGTAATCTAATTTATTAGGCATATACCATTAAAATGGCATTTGTCCTTTCCCTATCTTTTATTTTAAGCCAATAATAATCGTTCAACTTAGCAGGTCTGCAGAAGGCATTAAGTTGGGCACAAGATTGTTTTACGAGCTGCTTGCAGAATTGGGCTTTCCTCCATCAATATTTTCACTAGTCTCGTCAAAAATTGGCCTAATAGTTGTATCATTGCGTGACCGATCAAGAAACACCTTATCCTCAAGGTGGAATTGGGGAAAGGAGGATTGAAACTTTGTCAACTCGATCCAAGTGGCGTCTCACTCGTTCTAACCATCGAGTGAACCAATACTTGTCGGCCAGAGGGAGCATCACTGCGACGACTTGAAAGGATGCGCAGGGGATGGTAGGCAAAGGTAGGGCTAAAGGTATTTGGCAGTAGAGTGCCCTAGTGGGAGGAGGGTCGCCGCAAAATGGTTTTAATAGGGAAATGTGGACGACTGAATAGATCCAAGAGCTTGCCAGCAGCTCCAATTTATATGCAACAGGACTGATATGGCACAAAAAGTGAAACAACCCATAATACCAGCGACTAAGCTTCTCGGATATGAGTCAAACAATAGAGTGTTAATGATAAGGCTCGAGACGCAGGAGCACCCAATCGCCTATAGTGAAATTGCAGTCAAGGCGGTGCTGGTTCACTTAGGATTTCATACGAAATTGGGTGCGGGACAAGTGGAAATGAGCCCGATCAATGATAGCCTTCCGCTGGTGGAACTGGTCATAAACGGTAGCGATTGGGGAATCGCCAGCCACATAATCGACAATAGATGGAGGAAAGCAACCATACAACGCCTGAAATAGGAACATTCCGACAGAAGAGTGATGGGAAGAGTTGTACCATTACTCGGCGAGATGGAGCAATCAATGCCAACATTGGGGGTTTCCTCGTTGTTCCTCGTTGATGAAGGAACTTAGGTACATTTTCAAAATCCGATTGAGGACCTACATTTCGGCATCAGATTGGGGGCGATAGGTGTTGCTGTAAGCCAAAATGGTGCCACAGAGTTTAAAGAGCTCCCACCAGAAATGGTTAACAAATATCTTATCGCGGTAGCTGATGATGGTTTCGGGCATGCCGTGCCAGTGATAGATGACCTTGGTGAAAACAGTTGCCAACTGGAGTGCCGTAAACCTAGACGGAAAGTGAGCTATTTAAAGTGGTGGTCAATGATAACCCAAATCACTGACTTGCCACTTGAAATTGGTAACGGGGTAATAAAATGCGTTGTAAGATCCTCCCGAATGCGTCATGGCATACGCAGTGGTGGGAGGGTTCCCAGGGGCTTTTGTGTTGAATATTTGCTTTATTGGCAAGTCGAACAGGTGCGGACGAACGCCTTGATGTCAGATAACATTTTCGGCAAATAGAAGGAGGTTGCGCATGTTGGAGTGACCATAAGGCAGCAAAATTCGGCACAAAAAGGTGACTCTTGAAGAAAACAAACCTGTTTTTGGGATAATAGCTGAGTGGAGACGAAGTGTGCTAAAGTACCTTAGCAACTAGTGACTTTCGCTCAGACAAGGTGTGCAAATAATCCTGCAATTAGTCTAAGACAGCTGGTGTGGCTGAGGACATACCCTCAAAAAGCAGAACTAGATTTTCACAGCCCATGTGTAGTGGATCTCAAAATCATATCCCAACAACTGGGTAAGCTATTTCTGCTACGCTAGTATCTGTATTGTTTGTGAAACTAAGCCCTTCAGGCTGCGCTAATTACTATAGATGTTGAATTTGCGGCCTAGTAAGTATTGACGCCATTCTGGGACGACCTCAAAAATGGAAAACATTTTGCAATCATAGGTTGACGCTTCTTGCATTCGGCTACTCAACTACTTGCTAAAGAAGGCAATAGATTGGCGCTGTAGAGAAAGAACGGCGTCAATAGTTACTTGAGAGGCGTCCGTAATCTCGTCAAAGGGCTAGGAAAGTCCAGCAATAGAAGTACGGGTAAGAAAATCATGGCCTGTTTAAGTGTATCAAAAGTGGAAGCAGCAGCCAGCTACAACAAAAAGTCTAGCTTTTCAGGAGGTGTGTGAGAGGGCCCACAATAGAGGCCTAATGACGAACGAATTTGAAATAGAATCTAGTCAACCCCAAAAAAGCTCGTACTGCTATTAGTGACTGCGGAAGCGGCCAATTGGAAATTGCAAGAAGTTTTGATGGATCAGCAGCCACGCCAGCCACCGATATGACATGTCCTAGATAATTGGTGGAAGGGACCCTAAATGTACAGTTGCTGCGCTAGGCAAAAAATTTGTTGTCCTACAAAAGATGAAAGACCTGCGTCAGATGAGACAAGTGAGAAGCCCAAGAATTGCTATAAATTAATTTCAACACTGCCTGAAATGTAGATGGGGCATTAGAGAGCCCGAAAGGCATCACAAAGAATTCGAAATAGCCGTCAACAGTGTGAAATGTTGTTTTGTACGTGTCCACGAGCGCGACACGGATTCGGTGATAACTGACCCGCAGATCAATTTTAGATAACATAGTAAAGCCATGCAACTTATCTAATAATTCATCCATCGTGGGGATTGGTAATCTATCCCAAACAGTAATAACGTTCAACCCTCGATAGTCAACACAGAAGCGCCACGAGCCATCCTCTTTTTAAACGAGCAAAATAGGCGAAGAGAAAGGGTTGTGGCTGGGTTATATAATCCTATCCCGCAGCATTTCGTGAATCATTTGAACCATGGTCTCCTTATTGGAAGTGAGGATAGCGGTATGGTTTAATATTGATGGGGGAGTGGTGGGGCAGTAAGTGTATGTGATAGGAATGTTGATGGGGAGGGGGTAGGCCGTAAGGGACAGAGAAGACTTGTGGTGAGGACACGACAAAGCTGAGAGAATGAGGCATATTGTGGTGTAGAAGTGGGGGAACCAGTAAGTATAACAAGGGCATTGTTGTGATAAAATTGTATAAACAAAAAAATTGGATAAGAAAGGCCCAAGAGTACAAAGCTATTACACACCCAAGACTATATCAGTGCCAAATATAGGAGTAACGTATGAAAAATTAGTAGGAATGCAGAGTGAGGGCAACATTGTGGCAAACACCGGAGCAATGCAGGGCGACGCCATGCCCCACTAACACCGAAAAAGAAGAAACAGGTGTGATGGGCAGCACGAGAAAGGTGGCAGCCCGAGAAAGGTGGCAACCCGAGGCGGATTAATATTGTGGACCAAGATCCAATGCTCTCGAATGTAGCCCCATAAGCAAAGGGTACGTAAAGAATTGGAACCCAAAGCAGGCTGGAAGTGGATATTATCATTGGATGAATTTGACAACAAGAATCAAGCTAGAGGCGGGGGCAAGGTGATCGAGGTGTTGTCAACATCCTGCGAAGTATCCACCGGATCAGGGGGTTCAGAATCATCAAGAAGCAGGAGCATAAATTTCTCGGCCTTACTATGATAGCCCGACCCAAATTTTTCATCATAGTTGAAGCAGAGACCCTGAGCTCTGCATGTCTACATTTCCAAAGGAGAAAGGCAGCGAGGCGAGAAAAGGGAGCAGACACAAGGGCTAACAGTAAAAGGGGGCGCGCGACCAAGGAAAGGCGGCTGGGGTTCGTGAGCTGCGAATGTCCTTGTACTTGGCCTTGAGGAGCTTAGCCAAGCTAATGGCCTGACTGATGGATGACGGCTACAATACGTCCATCTCACACCAATATCAGAACGGGTCCCGAAATGAAGCAATTAAGGATGGCTCTCAGAGAGAGAACCACTATACGACTGCAAAGTTGTTCAAAATCGGCCTGAAATTCAATGACAGTGCTACCCTGGCGTAGCTTGAATAACGTTGCCTAATGATTAGAGAAGGAGGATGGCCTAAAATGCAGCTCAAAGGTACGAACAAAGGAGTCCCACGAGGAAAGTTGATGGCTAGTGTGCATCCATTTAAACCAGCTCAAAGCATGGCCTTACATATAAAATGAGATGATATCAAGGCGCTGACATGGGGGTATTTGGTGGTAATCAAAGTATTGTTCCGCCTGAAAAATCCAATCTAGGTGGGTTGAACCCTCGAAGGGCAATAAATTGATCATTGGCGGCTTGACAGAAACAGAGGGAGGTTGCGGCGTAAGGGAAGTTGTAGGAGGAGAAGGCGGTGAAGGTACAGCATGGAAAGCCGGGGAGGGAAGCAAGGCGGGTGGTGGAGAAATGGAAGTAAGGTGTTGTTGTATATTAAACACGACAGCGACATAGGAGTCATGGAGTTCATCCATCCATGCATGGAGATTGGAGAGGCACCCGGAAAGGGCCATAATAGCCTCTTCAAGGGCCTTTGTGGACTTGGGAGGTATGGGAAATGAAAGCACCAATTTAAGGTTATCTGCAATTGAAAAGATTTCCTAATCGAGCTAGGATTGCTCCAAAGGAAAAAAAAAAAGAATAAGTTTGGTGGCTAAAGATTTCTTATCTTTTCCATTACTGCTGCAAAGATTAAATACATGTACTAGATAAAAGATCTTGTGCCAAGTGGTGTAATCTAATTTACTAGGCATATACCAGTAATGGCATTTGTCCTTTCCCTGTCTTTTATTTTAAGCTAGTAATAATCCTTCAATTTAGTAGGTCAAGAGATGGGCCAGCTGGATCTCCTTAATATTGGGTCTCCCCTTTCTTCTGCATAAGGCATTGTGTTGGGCTCAAGAGTGTTTTTGGGGCTGCTTACTGAATTGGACTTTCCTTCATAAATTTTTGCATTGGTCTAGCCAGAAATAGGCCCAATAGTTGTATCAGGGGACATTTACTTCAATATATTAGTTTGGGTCGGGTAATTTGTACAACTCAATCTACCATTTACATTAACGTATGGGAGTCCGCACTTACACCAAAAGTCCGAGCCTATTTACTGTTTTGCTTAGATAAGCCAACCCACCCTAGGTGGTGGGTTAATTAATCAAGCTTGAAGGCCCAATCGGACAAGATGTTAATTTTACCATCTTGTTTTCTATCAATTTACTACATACCTTTTAATAAGTTTTGCGCTATTATTCTCCCCTTCTTCATATTTCCACCAATCATTTCCTCTCCTTCACTAACTTCGATGCGAGAAGATGAGCTAATGGTATTCTAGTTCTTGTCTTCTATTTGGCAAACTGAAAGGGTCCTTGTGTTCTGCCCCTGCTGCTGCCCCCTGTGCTCTTCCATTTGTCAACACCAACACCCATATTCTTCACAAAATAACTTTCACAGAAATAAGTGAAGTACAAGTAAACATGTTTTTTTGTCACACACTACAAAAAAAATACAAGATTTGGTGCAGTTTTAGAAGTGGTTTTTTTTGGCATTTGGAGTGGTTTGAAATCAAAGAAATTACTTTGAAGTGGAGTTTGGAACTGTTTAAATTCCATCGTTATAGACAGCATTCTTAAAATTTAGGGATGGTTGGTAAAGGACCGCTCACAATAGGACTGGTATTATAACACAGTGTTGTTGGTCGTTCCTTACGAAAATTTCTTTTTCTGATTGGAACACATTGGATAAGATTTGGAATAATTATGTAATTTCATTTAGGATATTTTTGAAACAATTTTTGTAATACACATGGCTGAATTTTGGAACTGCATTTATTTATGTTGATAATATATTTTGGAACGATCAATGGAATTGTATAGTGCTCAATTTTTTAAATAATTTACGCACAATTTATTTTTTATTTGGAATAGTTTCTTGTAACTCTATTAGGAATATTTTATGGAACAAAATATGGTATGTGCATTAGCTTGAGTTGTAATACTTTTAGGAACAGTCAATCTTTTTTTGGAACACTTACTTAGAACTGTTTTAGCAATTGCGTTTGGAACGGTCTAAATTTTGAAATTTATAACACTTTCTTTACAATTATTAAAAACGATTCTTAATTTTTTAATTTAATGATAAAATTTTAAAAATATTTTAATTTATATAATTAATTATTAAATTTAATTATATTTATAAATTTAATTAATTGAATAAATATTAAATAATAGAATGTAATAAACATTATGAAACATGAATAATTAGGAGAGAATATTTTCCAATTAAAAAAATTTAAAAAAAAATAAAATCTAATCTAAACCCTACTCATCAGCAATGTCTATATCATCTTCGTTCAGGGCGGTGAGGTTTGTCGGAGAGCATGTTGGAGCGCTACTTAGGCGATCGGCAATGACGACCCCATAGTCGAGGAGTTTGCCTGCATTTCCATCATCATGGCCACATGTCGACCATCACCATCTCCAGCCGGCTCATGCAATCCTCCATGGCCGAGTTTGGTTGTGTTGGTGGTAGTGGTGGTCGTCGTGGCAGTGGCGATGGTGACGAGTCTGGCTGGAGACGTGGGCCTCAAATCCAAGGCTGAATACACGACCCTTATTTTTGCCTCCAACAGCACCCAGCCACAACTGTTGCTTGGTTCGCTACCAACGCCTCCAATTCGATTGGGGTATCGTGGTCCTCGGCCATGGGTTAAGGCTGATGATCCTCCATCAACTTCTGGAACATCTCCTGTAAAACAGACAAAATTATTAGAACTTTACCCCAAAATTACTTTTAAAAAAGATTATTATTGTACATACTCAGCTTACCTCGCTCGCTCTAGCCGCCATCGTCCTCCTTCTTGTAGCATCTAACGAACAATTCCATCTGCTTGGGCGGCCAATCCAGCTCTACCTTCTGTAGAACAATAAAACAGTTAGCATAATATTTATAAAATAATAATATATCTTAAAAAACAATATAATTTACTTACCATCTTCCTCTTGTACATGCCGACATAGGAAGATCCGCTATGGTAACAGTAGAGGATGCAACGGGGTTCGTCGCTCAATTCACCTTATTTTTTGCAGACTCGTCCTAGAAGTCCGCATTGGTCTAGTATGCATGGAGCTAGAGCCATAACTCGGCGGCCACCCAAAGTGCCTTGACCAGCTCCTTCCGGGCAACAACAAACTATTTCCAGATCAGTTGGCCCACCCACATATCGATGACCCAAAGCATGAACTCATCATCACAGTCCCACCCGTCAATCACCCTAAAAATATCAAATTGAAAAAATGATTTGTAAAATTCATTAAACAATTTAGATTATAAGATAAGACTATTATTTTACATTATCTTCATACTCTCGAACAAGAACTGTTGGTGCTCTGGAGGCGCCTGCCTCAAACATCCTCAAGGGTGGGGAAAGTGTCCTGTGACACCCCCTACATAATTAGAGCTCATCTCATAAGCAATAACCATTTAACTTAATGAGATAAATCCTATTTTCACTAGTACATTATATAATTCTTATGGAAATATTCAATCCTCAAATAATCTAATCCCTGCTTTGATACCATCAAATATGACGTTCATTTCCTAACCAATAACCATTTAACCGGATAAGATAATTTCTATTTTTACTAATACATTATATAATCCTCATGGAATGATATATCTCATTGAAATTTTATATTTAATCCTCAATCTTAGTATTTATGAACATAAGGAAATGAGAGAAGTGAAGTTTCTAGTTATTACAAATTTTAATGCAAATTCACTGAAATCTAACACATAAGTAATCATGTAGCCAGAGCTCCCAAGTCAAGAATTCCACTGCTGAGCCTCCTATTAATATAGATGATCGTCTAGTCACTATGGCCTATTTCAGGAAAAAAAATTATGTAGCAAGAGATGAGTTGCCAACTCCAGTAAGTGTAGCTAATTAGCCTTAATAATATATATATATATTATATATTATTTTTAATTTAATTTAAGCTTTTCTAGAAAGTTTCATTATGTCCTATCTAATTTCTTAATTAATATAATTTTCTCCCAAATACTATAATGAGCTCCAATTGACTCCATTCAAGTTTTGACATATTCCAATTTAAACCTATAATTTATTTATAATTAAATCTAAATTTTCTTAATAATTATAAATTATTCTCTCAATTATTTAAAAAAAATCTATTGGTCTTACATGTCTTCGTACCACCTCATTGATGTGCTCATGGAATATTCAGTCAGACCTAAAAGGGACATACTAATTAGTGACTTTGAAAATAAAATAATACTAAAAGAATATTTATAAACAAATTTACCTCGTGTCATCGAGGCTGATATGCTGGCCAGTTGATGATGGGGGGCGAGTATTGGTGGTGGAACACCCCACGGACGGGTAGGATCAACTGGTGGTGTGGCAGACGGGTGTCCGACCTCCTCAACTATCAGTGCCATAGCAGATGGTCCAGTATCATCTGGAGTCTGCACGGTCGCTGAAGGTTCAACCCTGTCAGATGCTGGGGGTGGTCGAAAGATTGCTTCCCCAGCATGCGATGCATCAAACGACACTGGTGGAGCTTGCGGGCCACGACCACAACCACGTCGTCTACATGGTAGAGGAGGCGTACTACTAGACATAATCTATACAAACAATAAGTATTAGTTTTTATAATTGTTGAAAAAATTATCCTAATTTCATAACTATTGAAAACGCACGCTTCAATTTGTGATTATTGGTATTATTATTTTTAAATAATATTGTAATTTGGAATATACTAATTATTTTATTTTAATTATTAATTATTTATTAAAGATTGTATATATTAGCCTTATATTGTGATTATTGATATTATTATGCAAATAATATTATTATTGAAGATATTAGACTAAATTTTATGATTATTGCCATTATTATGTGAATAATATTATTATTTAGAATATTAGTCTAACTTTTTTATTATTGAAATCATTATGTAAATAATATTATTATTGGATTATAGCCTAATTTTATGATTATTGACATTATTATGTCAATAATATTATTATTTGGAATATTTGTCTAATTTTGTGATTATATATTGATATTATTATGTAAATAATATTATTATTGAGAATATTAGCTTAATTTTATGATTATTGATATTATTATGTACAAAAAAGTATTATTATTGAGAATATTAGCCTAATTTTATGATTATTGTCATTTTATGTAAATAATATTATTATTTAGAAATTATATCTAATTTTTTGATTATTGACATCTTATGTAAATAATATTATTATTTAGAATATTTATCTAATTTTGTGATTATTGATATTATTATTGAAAATATTGTCCTCATTTTGTTATTATCAAAATTATTTATAAAATGAAGGAAAAATCATTCCGGACATGTTAGTCATAAAACAAAAAGTAGACCATAAATTAATTAATATCATTAAAACACATAATTTTTTTCATTAAATTGATAAACGATCAGTAGATCAAGTATATTTGCATATCTAAAATTGTTAGTCTTACATAGATGTAAGTAGCATCTTATGTTGTTATACTTGATCGCCTAATCATACAGTTAAAATTTTAATCAGACCATCGGATATGATCAAATCGACAAAATACTACATTTAATGAAGTTTTGGGTATTTTTGTTATATGGATACTATGATATCGTATTTGTTTCACAATTAATGAGGTTCAAATCTATGCAACTGTCAATCAGATCATGTGATTTAACATCAAACCGCGTCATATATTCACATATATGTAGTATTATAGGTGTTTAAGTTTGGAATTAATCGGGTTCACAGATATAGCGATATCGTAACCGAGAAGTTAACTAGGAATTTTTTGTTATAATTAGGAACGGTTTGATTATACTTTCCAGCACAGTTTGCTTTAAATTCATATTAGGAACGGTCAAATATTTAACAACCTTTCTGAAATGTAAATTTCCCTCCAGTTTTCATTTGGTGCCAAAATTAAATTTGTTTGGAGCACCTGTAGGAACGATAATTTTATTTTGATCGTTCTTAGGTTTTGAATTTTTCTCGTTTTTCCTGTACAATGTTGTAATATTTTCATGTACGGTTGTTATTTATTTTTCCATTTCAACTTGATATTTAACATTATTCACTTACAATGGGAATAGTTTATTTGTGGACTATTCCTATTTGGTAATGTTAAATCAATAATGTTTACAAAAAATTTTAGGGATGTTTGATTACAAAATTATCTTCTTCAGTCTCGTAATCCTTGTCAAAGCTATCTTCGTCAAATTCACCATTTGTCAAGTGGGATGTACCTGCTCCTTATTGATTTACAACACAAAGATCAACGACTAATTGTATAGCATTTGGATCATGCAAGTCATAATTATGATTCCCCGAACAACTTATGGAGTAGGTATTGTTTCCTCTTCTTGAAATGTGACTTGGGTCTATCGACTGTCATCGATAACTCTTCGAGCTTTGATTTTGCATACAATCATCCAGTCAACTTTGTTCTCTTCATGCTAGGATACTCCGTGTAGTATACATATACTACTTGCTGCACTAGAATGAATGGTTCGTCCTTTTGATTCACCTTTTTGAAATTTACATCAATGAGGTGATAATGAGGATGTATTTTCATACCTATCATAGGATCGACCCAGTAGCATTTGAACAAAATGATGTGCATGTTCGGAATAAGTGGGTAATCTAACTGAATTATCTCTTCGAGTATCCCATAGAAGTCATTGTCTGCGTCTGTATATGATGAGCTTTTAACACACACCCCATAATTCATAATTGACTTTCCTACGCTGTGACATCCAGTGTGGAAATTGTAACCATTCACAAAGTAACATGAGAATGTTGTGACCTCAACAGTAGGACCCTAATAATGCAACTTCAACATCTCGTTGTACTTGTAGTTCAATTCAAATTTCACTTGCAATGCACATATTAGAAAAGAAATAAACGACTGACCATTTTACAATTATGACATAATTCAGGAGGTACTGCTGACGCGAAGATTGATCCAATTCTTGAATTCAGTAACTACTAGTAGTTTAATATTGGGGTTCGATGGTAGTGCTCGTCGAATTAATTCAAAAATGACCTGTATGTAACAAAAATAGAATACATAGATTAGAACTCTGAATAAGAAATTTATAAACTATTGAATATTTACACTCACTCTTAGTATGACGTGACTACTTTATAATTGCACAAGATGTATGTGTCGATTATGTGATGCTCTAAGCCGTTGAGCCACCACTTCTTTGATGCGCCACTTGCTCATCCAGAGTGTTTGAAAATAGATCGTTAAATGCATTTGTCATTCATCATGAGGTTTTCATTTCTACTGGGTCTGTTTTGTTTGCAAAAAATTTGCAGCTCGAAGTAGTGAGAAGTGAATAGACCATTTTTTCGATAAGGTATTCCTCTACAATTGACGCCTCAACCTGTGCTTTGTTTTTTTATCCTTCATTTTCAAGTCTCATAGAAATGTATTCGGACGAACATTTATTAGAAAACATATGCTACTAAAACTATTTCTAAAAACTAGAATAACTTGTATACTTACCTCTCAAATGGGTACATCCACCTGTATTTTACGTGCGGTTCATATGGATAATTAGATGTTCCATTGAGTCGAAGAAAGCTTGCGAAAATATTTTCTCGAGGTTGCACAAGATGGTCGCAACACTATCTTCTAATTCTTGTACCTTCTTGATATCTAGCATCGTCGAACATAGAATTTCGAATATAAGGTTGGCCTTTGTCAACGCACTCCACATAGGCTCAGGAAGCATTTCATGGAAGGCAATCTGGATTAACTTCTGCATAAATACGTGACAAGTATGGATCTTCATGCTATGCATCTTCAATTCTTTCATGTCGACACAATGGGCTAAATTAGATGCGTAACCATTAGGAAACTTAAGATGACTAATCCATTCACATATCCTCCTTTTATGCTCCTTCATATGGGTATATATTTCTTTGGGAATCACATTCAGCCACATTTCGTCCACCTCAAGCTCTGGTCAATTACATATGATCTTCACGTCCTTCCATGCATTCAGATTGTCCTTTATTTTTCCCATTATGTCCATCATGGTATTTATCATATTGTCAAACACATTCTTCTCAATGTGCATGACATCAAGATGTTGTTGTATCAGATGCGTCCCACAGTACTCGAGCTCCCAGAAGATGTTTTTCTTTATCCATTTATGCTCGCTATCATAGCCGGGTGGGAGTGACAACGTTACTTCAACTACAGGACTGAATTCTTCAACCCAATCGCAAATCTGTTCTCCCATCGATCTTAGACGTGCAAGCTTCCTTTCTACTCGGTTCTTAGAGAATGCTTTCTTGTTCGTACCGTACGATTGGTCTTGGGAGAGGAACTGTCTGTGGCTGTCAAAGTAGCACGTGTTCCTACCATTCTGCAAATAGAATGCATGTGTGTCATCCATACAAACTGGACACTCCATAACACCAGTGGTACTCTACCCAAACGTCATCCTATAAGTGGGGATCGTTCACGGTCCACATCAACGCAGCGTGCATCAAGAATATCTCGTTCTTTGTGCTGTCGTACATTAGTACAACCACATGCCACAAATTCTGCAACTCCTCGATCAATGGCCCTAGGTAAAGATCGATGAGACGTTTCGGATTGGAAGGGCTAAGGATGAGTATTGTCAGGAACATATAGTCAGAACTCAAGCATATTCCTGATAGGAGATTGTACGGTGTAAGTATAACGAGTCAACATGAATACGTACGATAGTACTGCCCGTGCGGTGTGAACCCACCCGTGCACAAATCCAGTCTAACATTACGGGGCTCTACTGAAAAAGCTGGATATGTCTGGTCAAAATGCCTCCATGCCCCGCATCAGATGGATGGCACATGGATCCATCTTCTGTCTGATGGTTGGCATGCCACATTATTTGCTAGGCATTCGCTTTTGAAGCATACAACCTCTACAGGTGAGGGGGTACATGGCAAGTACATAAGTATGGCATATGGAATCTTCTTGCGATTAAGTTTTCGCTCCCTGATTGGTTTGTACCTAGATTCTCCAGAAAAACTTATAGTAGTCTAGATGAATGTCGTCCTTCTAGTACAACATGCAACCGTTCTTACACGCATCATCTTCTCAATAGGTAAATTCAAGTCTCTTATCATCTTCTTCGTACTATAGTAATCGAGGGGCAGGATGTTGTCGCGGGGCAATATATTATCAGTTTGCTAGAATATTCGATCATATATTTGCTTAGAAAAATGGACCTCGACCTTGATATCCACCAATTCAGCAACAAATGCCAATTGAGATTGGGTGCAACTGCTCCATAGTAGCTACTCGACAGCATTCACTATATCATAAAATTGATCTGCCAGTCCAAACATATAATCATAGGACCCCCATCGTAATATGAACTCGGCCCGACATCAGTAGTATATGACATTGTACCATCATCAAGCACACCATCCTAACTATAATTAAACCAGAAACCTGGTCCGGCAGCATCGCAAATCATCCTTTGGGCCCAATTCATCTACGCCACATCACCCAATGCATACTGGTACCCTCCTACTTATGAGGAGTAAGAGTTTGCTCCTCTTGCAAAAGGGGTGCAGTGACGGCCTCAAAGTACTTCTACATACTTTCCTCGCCATGTGAAATTCAATTATAATATTGCGGCATAAAACCTTTCATATATAAATCAAAATTTACCTCATCCGGAGTTTTGAAAACTTCATTTTAGCACTTCTGACAAGGACATTTGATTTTCTCACCATCTATATATGCATGTTGAGACTTGCCCATTCTATAAATACAATAACACTATCCTCAAACTCTGGAGTAAGTCCCGCCCTCCTCGGCAGGTTCTTCTTATACATTCATCTCCTCAACTGTCTTAACATGATGAATCCTACACACACCACACACATATATATGATTATAATATTAAATTTAATTAATAAAAGTACAACAAATTTAATTAATTGACAAATAAAGGGTTCAAGTTGTTACCTGATCAAAATAACTTCAAATATCAACAAAATTTAGAGAGAGATTGACAAACAAATAGTATAAAAATATTAGTGGGATAGTGATAGATCAAGAAAATTCTAGAGAGATTGAGAAAATAGAGAGATTATAAGAAGAATGGAAGAGGATAGTGAGATTAAATGGAAAGAGTTGAATATATATATATATATATATATATAGAACATTTTGAAATGATCTTTGTAATGGTTCCTGGCACACAAAAATAGCCGTTGAAAATTAGTCGTTAATATGCAATCTGTGACGGTCTCAACACCATATGTAGGTACGGTTTTGTATCCTTTAAAATATAGCCATTGTACTATTGTTTGAATGGTTGTAGTAATACAATATTGATAATACATACAAACTGTTATGGATTGCAACAACTGTAGTCACGGTCATTGTAACACATTCTGTTTGAAAGAAAACTCATATTTAGGAATGGGCTTTGTACCTCATTTTAGAATGGATTTACCAACGTCATTTTTTAGACAAAAATTGTCTCATATCCTATAGACCATCTCTACCTTTAATAATGTGTTCCAAAAAGAGTTTCAAGTTTTTACCGTTATAAGTTTCGATTGGTTTTAAAAACACGAATTATAAAACTTATTTTCGAACACTTTTGGTAACGATTTTGCTATTCCAAAACCACAAAACATAAAAAAAAGAAGAATCATAAAGTCATCGACCAATTTCCGTTCTTTAAGAGTGCCAATAACCGTTCCAACATAATATAGGATTTGGAACGATCATCTCATACGTCCCAAATTCTAACTTTTTTTTGCAGTGACACTAATAATTTATGCTATAACCCAAATAATTCATGCTTGAAGTAAACGCAACCTAAACATAAAAGAATATAGCCCCAACACGTCTCCCTTGATATACAGAGTGCATTATCATCAGTAAATTTTATGCAAAAAATTTATATAGTAATATTAGTTTATTATTGTACGTACTCGAACTTAAGAATCTACTTAACATTTTTTCTTTAAAGAAAGAGATGATTGTCATCTAATTTATATAAATTAAACTTATTCTAATTTTATTAATTAATATTGATGCATTACAATTGAAAAAATTTAATTTGCTTTTATATATCAGCTAATTAATAAAAAAAATTTATTGGCTTTCATATAATTTAAAATTTGTATAAAATATAATTTTAATCATAACTAAATTATCCTGTGCATATCACGTACAGGTCACACGCTAGTGCATATATATTTCGAAACATGAAATTTTCCTCTTCAGACAAGCCAAGAAGGCCCGAGCCAATATTCATCTTCTGACTTTGAAAGTTGTGATATTCTTTGAAGGTGTCTTCTAATTCATCAGTCGGAATCAGTTTTATCAGTTTCTCTCTGTTCAGACTCTTGACAGGTTTTTCACGTGTAAATAAATTTGGGAATTAACAGGAATCTAAATTGATTAATCTCTGTTACTGGATTTTTAAAAGTGCAATCTTGTTTCTTATTAGATTTCTTGATTTATGCTTACTGGGTTCTCTTATTCACTGAACCATGTGATCATTGATGGGTTGATGTTTTTTTCTTAATGGTAATGACATACATAATTATATTAATATATACTAAACAATACATCAATATAATTAAAAATTATTAAAAAAAATCATATCGAATAGAACAAACACTCACAACCAGAAAATGCAAACTAGTCCTATTATTTATTCATTGAAGTAAACATCTGACAAACTCTATGTCCAATTTAATTAACCACCTATCTGCATGGATAATATATTCCCATGCACTTTGACGTGCATCAGTAAAACATATATTAAATTATAAGGGTAAAAGAATAATTTAATATGTATGAGACATACATTAAACAAATGCAACTTATCACACTATATAACTTCCAATACTATTAAAAATACCAAAATATTAATATTTTAAGGCGGGTTACTAGTTATTGAGTGAGGCCCATTTTCCTTGAAAATAGAATCTCTTTCGAAAATCACAATTCACCCGGTGTACAATTATATCAAGATAAAATTCCTAATTTTATTTCTTAGTAAAAATCTTCGACCACGTCACACTTATTTTATACATCCATGAAGCAAATGCGGCCAGAATACGAGGATGATCAATAGTATATATATCACACTCAAAGCTTAGTGCGACCTATGAAAATTGAACTTTTCCGAGCATCACCCAAATCAATATCATCCTTTTTCACTATCGTCTCAAGCTCTTTCACAAATACTTCCATGGCATTCGCCGGTAAGCAAATAGGAACTAGTTTTCCCTTCTCACCCTTGTTATTCTTAAAGGGTATGTTTAAACTCCCAAGCCCGGGAATCACACCAACGCCAGCTTTCGCCGGACCGCAGAACACAGGACTGCCCCCCCCAATCTCCAAATTTTCAGAGCCTAGATATGCCACATCAGATACTACATAAGTTCGCATATCGAATGCAAAATGTGGCCGTCCTCTGATCACCATCAAATCTGCCACCGATTTTATGTAGTCTTCTGTTACCTTAGATTTGGCCTTCATCACGAGCTCCAGTGCAAAATCTAAGGGTTGTTTGCATAAGTTTCCGGCGGTGGAGATCGCGAGAGGGGTAGCAACAACGTTGCCGTAGTAGCCAGCGGGGAGCGGCGGGTTGAATAGTTTCCGTCCGTTCACGAAGCATAAGATTCTAACCTCTTCGTTAGGGTCTGGAGAGATAGCGATTGTGCGGCAGCGCCAGATGTAAGCTGCTAGAAGTTCGAAGGTGGTGCAGCGAGAGCTGGTGACGAAGGGCGGAGATCTCGCCTGGCCCAAAGAAGAAGCTGCGTTCAACCATGTTCTCAAATGGGATGAGAGTTCCCTGAGTATCAGGTATGTTTTCGTACTCATCGTGCATGTACGACACGTGTGGCGGGTCACGCGCGCTGAGAAGGTGTCTTTGCCAAACTGGGAGGACAGAAGGGATTTCAGCGCCGCGGGCGAGTTCAGCCATGGTGGATGTTCGTTAGGGTCTGGAGAGATAGCGATTGTGCGGCAGCGCCAGATGTAAGCTGCTAGAAGTTCGAAGGTGGTGCAGCGAGAGCTGGTGACGAAGGGCGGAGATCTCGCCTGGCCCAAAGAAGAAGCTGCGTTCAACCATGTTCTCAAATGGGATGAGAGTTCCCTGAGTATCAGGTATGTTTTCGTACTCATCGTGCATGTACGACACGTGTGGCGGGTCACGCGCGCTGAGAAGGTGTCTTTGCCAAACTGGGAGGACAGAAGGGATTTCAGCGCCGCGGGCGAGTTCAGCCATGGTGGATGCGAATAGAATAAGTCCAAAACCATCGCACATGGTGTGATTGACGCGAAGAGCCAAGATAAACCCACCACATTTTAAGCGCGTGGCCTGCAAGTGAAAAGCTCTAAAGAGTAAAAAGTCTTTTAGACAAAATAATATTTGAATTTTATTTTTTCCAAAGACAAAAGATGGTATACACTTAGGGGTGGCATATGAATCGAGTTGGCTCACGATCGACTCAATTTTGAGCTTCACTCGAGCTCGAATATTGTGTCTGTTCACCAGCTCGTGAGTTTTTCCTATTTTTTTGTTTTTTTATAAATATTTTTATTTTTGAATTTTTTTATATATCTAATTTTATATTTAATATTTGATCAATTTTATAATTAAAATTGACCATATATTATAATTATTAATCAATACCATACATTTTATTTTGCAATGATAATAAATTATGGTACTTTTATTTATACATTTAATTTTTATACAAAAAGAATTTAATCAACAACTTAGTAAATTATAATATTTTATGTAATTCAAATTGTTATTTAATATGACATATATAAACTTTTGTTATATTTTAATATAAATTTGTATTACGTTATAAATTTTTTAAATTGACAAGTAATTTACTTATGATATTTTTTCTATTTTTAAGTTTTATATTATATCAGGATACATACTATGCATTATGCAATCTATTTTATTATTTATAAATTTATATCAAAATTTAGTGATTTCTATGAATCAATCTAAAAATAATGATAATGATAATAATAGTGATGGTTGAACAATTTTAATTATTATTTTATTGTATATAATGAGATCAAAAAATTTAAACAATAATTACGATATTGTAAAATTTGGGCACCCGATTCACACCAAATTTAAATATATATAAGACCGTGTCCATAGATCATATCGGACGGTTTGATTTAAAATTACGTGGCCGGATTCTACGATACACCGACTGGAATGATTATTCTTAGTATGATATCTTGCCATTAGTATATCCAATAAGATATCTTGACATTCGTATATCCAATAAGTCTAAAATATTACCAAGTGTATTTTTGTGTAAGTATGATCATATCGATCTGATCTAAATTTTGATAGTTCGATTAACCCATATTGTTTAACAATATAAGATAAAAGTTACGTCAATGTAATACTAATATTTATAAATATATAAATTTACTGCAAATTGTGAACATATATTAATCTCTACTATAAAATATTTTTATGTATTTCAATTGCATTATTTCATATAATTGATACTTTTCTATAACTTAAAACTATTCAGAATGATTTTATTTTTTTTGTACATTTTACTAATTATATTACTAGTAAACTAATGAGTAGTTTATATTTATAACAATAAATTAAAATTTCATACTATATTTTCGTATATTTATAATATAGTATACATTATACAATCTATTTTATTACTTATAAATTTATGTAAAAAATTGGTGATTCTCATTATTTAATCTAATAATAATAATAATAATAATAATAATAATATAATATGCATTATACAATCTATTTTTTTAATTATAATTTATGTAAAAAAATGATGATTCCCGCATTTAATATAATCATAATAATAATAATAATAATAATAAATAAATAAATAAAATTAAAAAAAATCAGATTGAGCTCGATCTCGAGCTCGACTCATTGCCAGTCCTAGATAAACTTACGGGTTGAATTCATTTTGCCGCCTAATTGTACTTATATTCTTTAAATTAATAGATGTAACACAATCAAATAATAAATAATATTGCTCTTATATTATATACATACACGCATATTTCTATAATTTAACCTTTTTAATGTATTTTTCATTTTACAGTCAATTAAAGATATTTTAATTGATAATTATTCTTAGGATCACTTCTTAATTTAATAATGATAACTTTGAATTTTGTGAACAAAATAATAGTATTGCTTAATTTAAAATAATCATTCACTCTTTTTTATTCATTATGAATAAATTTTATAAAACTTATATAATCTAAAAATATAATAAGAAAACTAAAAGTATATTCCACCAACTTTTTGTTCAAAATCCTAGTTGTTAATATTTAATAAATATTATTAAGATTTAATTTTTTTTAAACTTATCTTTAAGTCCTAAGATTAAAAACTATTGACTTGGATTTTTTATTATATTGTCATATTGGATTAAGTTTATAAAATTTATTAATATTTTTAACTTCTGAAAATGCAAAAGAAAAAAAAAAAGAGAGAGAGGGAGACTCTTTTATTTTAAGTTAATTAATATGTTACTATTATGTTCATAAGAGTTTAAAATTTTCAATATTTAATTAGAGCATATTCATCATATAAAAATATAAAAAAAATAAAAAAGATAATTTTCTGCTTATAAAAGGTTTACTTGATAATTTTACAAACTTAAGGGGACTAAAGTGAAAGTATCAAACTTAAATTGACCATTTTAGGGTAAAAAAATCAAAATTCAGCCACATTTTTGTCGAAAAATGGTTAGAGGGATCAAACTGAGATTTTTATTAATTTGATAATAAAATTAAATTATTAAGTATTTAATTTTTTTTTAGATAAAATTAAGTAATTAGATATCAATATTTTAAATATATTTTCTTTAAAATCATATGACAAAATATTTTAATTATTTTTTCGCAAACAAATTAATAAAAAATCTTTTGAATACAAATAAGTTATATTGGTAATCAACTAGATATACAGTTGGTGAAATATTATGTTTCAATTATAAAAGGTATAGATTTAAGTAATAATGAATTGACATTGAATCTGGCAAAAATGCAATTTTGCTCCTCTACGTATTTATGGGGCTGGCAAATTTTGTTCTGCACAAATTAATTTTCAAAGTTTAATCCTATAACTTTAATAATTTTGTAATTTCATTTTTTTTTGGTCAATTTGGCTAGAAAATTGCATATAACTTGCACATGATCCGATTAAATTACAATTTTAGTCATTTAACTTAGGAGGCATTGGTATATTTAGTCCTATAACTTGAAAGAGTTGGCATTTTTGGTACTTCATGAATTTATTTACAGAACTAAATTGTAATTTTCGGTCAATTTGGCCAAAAAGGACTAAAAATGCCAAAATTATAAAGTTACAGGACTACAATTGTAATTTTTTCTTTGAATAAATAAGTAGTGAATCAATTATTTAATTGTTAGCAGTAATTTTGCGAGTGTGACTAAAATATTTATCGTGGCTAAAACAAAAAAATTATTTATCACGGGGTGTAACCATGGTAAAACATACTTTCCATAGTAGATAAGCTAAATTTATTGGTTTATCTAGTTAATAATAGTTATTTACCATAACTTTTAATTCATAGCCATTAAAAGTGTAGGAAATAATAATTTTTTAAGTAACATTATGTGTATAAAGATGACATCATATATTTTATTTATAGATACATTTATATACGTGATATGTGTATGTTGAATGAAATAAAAATAAAATAGATACTCTTTGTAATAAAAAATCCAATCAGAGCAAACAGTTGGCGTATACATATATATATATATATATATACACACGTTCTTTGGTCTATTTTGGAAAAGCAAAAAAAGATATTATCTTTTAAAGAAAAGTAAGATTAAGCCACCTTTTGTTATAAGATTTTTCAAATTCTTTAATCCACCTAAATTTTATAATTTTATTTGAAAAAATATAATTTTAGTCTTGTAACTTATAGAGGTGGTAATTTTGGTTCTAGAAAAAGTGATTTTCTCAATTTAGTAATGTAGCTGTAAAAATTTGGCAATTCTCATCCTTTTCCAGCCAAAATTACATGTGACTTGCAAATAAGTCAATTAAATTGCAATTTTGGTCCTGTAACTTAGAGAGCGTTGATATTTTTAGTCCTATTACTTGAAAGAGTTATCAATTTTTGTCCTTCATGAATTTATTTTACAGGACTAAAATTGCGAGTAAATTGCAATTTTTGGTCAAATTGACTAAAAAAGGACTAGAATTGCCAAAGTTATAAAGTTTTATAACTAAATTACGAAAATCAATTTGTACCGGATTAAAAAGGTCATCCCCTAAGTTACATGACTAAAATTATAATTTTTTCTTAATATTTTTTCCTAAATAAAAAATATTTATTTGTATCATTTTAAACTCTAAATATTTGATGATTATTTCGATAATTGTTATATTTTACAAAAACTTCTAATATTTTATAGATTTTGACATTATATATATACCTGAATAAGCAACAAAGGGCAATTCACCACACCGCCGGAGCCCGGGACATCGTAAAGAAGCTCCTCCAGGCATGGGAACGGCGGCTGAAGGGTGTCGCCGAACTGCTGCAGCCTCACGTCCGCATCTGCTTCAATGAACAGTGCGCCCTCGCCCGTGCACTCCACCACCAGCTTCCTACCGGCCGTCTCCCTCAGCCGCCCGGCCAATGGGTAGTAGAAAACCAAGGCCTTGGCCAGGGCATCGCGGAAAACCTTGACCGGATCCTTTATGTCCATGGCTGGATTTTTTGGGAAGAATGCGATGAGGGGAAGATGGAAGCGGAAGGCCTCTTGATCATCGATGTCGGAGAGAGTTTTGAATTCATGGGGTGTGGGTTTCGCTGGAGGGATCAGCTCTGTATTTTTCCTTGTAACCTTGAAGGTTAAAGCATTTGGTGATGCCATTTATGGAAGTGTTTATTGTACAAGGAGAGAGGGTTATGATTACATTGGTTTGAGAATGAGATGTATGTATAGAAGTTTAGAGGATCTTAATGAGTTGCGGGAAGTTGCATTCATATGTCTGATAAGTTAGTCATATTTTAGATTTAGTTTTATTATTTTTGAATCACTATATTCGACAATATCTTCCAAAGACTTGCGATTTAATCCCAAATATTAGCTTCGTTAGTTTTCTAACATCTCGAATGATGAGTTTAAAAAATAATGGAATCAAAATAATAAAAACTAATGATAAGGGAAAAGTATTATTTTAGTCCGCTAAGTATGTCTAATTTTAATTTTAGTTCGATAACTATATCCATTTCTTTTAGGTTCAGTAACTTACAAAATTGCTTACTTTTAGTCCTATGTCAGATTTTCGGACAATTTTACCCCTACGTAACTTTTGAAAGACAGATTTAGTCCATATGCATTCATAGGGGTAAAATTGTCCAAAACCTGTCAGATGACTAAAAGTAAGCAATTTCGTAAAGTTACTGAACCTAAACAAAAATGGACATAATCATCGGACTAAAATTAAAATTAGGCATATTTAGCGGACTAAAATAATACTTTTCCCCTAAAGATAATAAAAAGAACATCTCGAATGTTTGCAATTTTTTTTAAGGCATAATACAAGGTGTTTTTATTGGGTAAAATGCTTTTTCAGTTTCATAAAATAAAGACAGAATTTGTTTTGATACCATATCTATGGTAGGTGCCGCTTTTAATACCATAAAACTCATAATCACGTATTATTTGTCACAAAAAGTTATGTGTATTCTTTTGGGACTAAAAAGATATTGTTTGAGACTAAAAGGTGTTGTTTGGGACAAAAAAGACATTCTGATTTTGCAACTATGGAGTTCCAAAATCGCATTTTTTGGGACTAAAAAGGCTTAATTTTGAGTTTTATGGGACTAAACTCGTTAAATGCCATAGTTGTAGTACCAAAAGAAATTCTGCGCTTATTTTATGAAAAAAGAAATATCACTACAAGAAAATAGCCTGATAGCAATGAAAAAGAATTAGCGTCAAAGTAATTACAAGTAAAACTCTTGTTGCTAAATCACATATTTAATACAAGAATTTACTTGCTAATATTTAGAAATGAAAGTTTACTTGCTTACGAATTTAGAAACGAATTATTTACAATATATATTAAATAGTATAAATTAGCAACGAAAATTTTATTTTTTAATTTAGCTCGACACTAACTTTAACATCAATTTTTTTTGTAGCTATTGAGTTATTTTTTTGTAGTGTATTTATCTCTATTTTATTATTTTGGATTTTTCTAATATCAATAAAGAATATAAAATCAAAAATTCTAAAAACCCTAAAAAAGAAACACGCGCATTTATTTTGATATTTCTCTATCTATCTTTAAAAAAAATTAAGAAAAAGAAACTAGTTTTTTCCTTTTTTAGGGTTTCTTGTGATTTCTTTTTTATATTTCTCTTTTGCTATTGATATTAATTTTATTTCCCTTAGGCTTTTCTTATGTTATTTAAAACTCTTGCAAACAAAATATTGTCATTTTTGTGTAGTTCAAGTGGTAAGAGGCTCAACTTATGTCTTGATAGATTCAAGTCCAAATCCAATTGGAAACAAAATATTATACTTTATCTGGGGAATATAGTATTTTTTATTTCATAAATTAGGCGAGTTTCAATTTTGATCACATTTGTTATGGATTTTGTATTTTTAGTTCTGTAATTTATAAAATATTTAACATATTTGATTCTCATTTATTTTTTCATCTACAATTTAACGGCAGAGAGCATGTGATCGTTGCGTATTTTTTTTGTAGAGGGAAAAATGATGAATTTTTCAGCTTGGGACCACTTATGGGGGCAATATAATTATATTTGAGGGGATTTTTTTTTTTTAAGGAAATTAGGACAAAGAAAGGAAAACTTCTCTCTTCTCTCACAAAATTTGAATCCCACCCTTAAAATGGAGCACTCATAAACAACTGTTGGAAGAAGGACTAATTTTTCTTCCATCCAAAAATACTTAACAACCACATTCTAAACACGTCATCTACATTGTTAAATTATAAATCGAAAAGTGAATGAGGACCAAAAGTGTTAATTTTATAAATTGCGGGACTGATTAAAAGTATTAATTCCATAATAAATTGGACCAAAAGTAAAACAAACCCAACTTATAGGACAAAAAATACTATTTTTTCTAGTCCGCATCCAATTAAAGGTATATTTTATAAATAAATTTAAACATATATAATTAAATAAGATCATATCATTTATATAATTATACACACATATTTATAGGAAGGTGAGATGGGCAGAGTTCTATGAACCTATCAAATTTTGCTAAAACTGAATTTTCGGTTCAATATTAATTGACACGAATTGTTTTAAAACTTTGGTATTAAGTTTGATTTCTATTTTGATTACAGTTAACTGAAATAAATCGAATATCGAATACTTGGCTTTTAATGTAATACATATAACCAAATTGTTTCAGAAAAGAAGTGTTTATATATATTTTTAATATTTTTAGGTGTCTTAACTCATTTGGTAAAATTAAGGCCTCGTGACTTTAAAAGTTATGGATTCGAACCCTGCTATATGCATGGGATATTGTTCTACTGCATCGTATATGTTGTTTACTATAATAGTAGGTGTTGTTTAGATTTAATTTATCTTATATTATTGAACCATGTATTATTATTATAATTGACTTTATTAAATATTAATATTCAATAAAAGTAATTAAAATCGATTTATATTTCAATTATGAATAGTTAATCACTTTCAATGAAGAAAAAAGAATTTCCAATTATGTAAAAGACCTAAACAATGAAGCATGGATGATGAAACTTTGCATTGGGTCGCATGTTGATTCAGGAGAAGGCTTTCTGGAAACAAAAGATCGGCATCAAATGGGTTAAAGATGGGGAGCGGAACACGAGATATTTCCACTCTTTGGTGAAGAAGAGGAGGTTTCGTGGTACGATCTTTGAGATATAACATGAGAGGGAGGTTTTAATTGACCCGACATCAATTAAGGTGGCCTCTTTCTTTGAGCAGCTCCTATCCGCAGAGCCGGTAATTCTAGATGAGATAGAACGAGATTGCCTAGAGGATGGCCTGACAGATGAGGATAGGTGTTTCTTGTGTGCCATGCCAATGATGGGGCAGAGGTTCGGAAGGCAGTTTTCTGCATTGTGCCGGAGAGTGTTGTAGGGCCAGATGGATTTGAGGCGAGTTTCTATTATACCTGCTGGGATCTCGTTTCAGAGGATGTTTTTAGTGCAGGGACTGAATTTTTCCATGGCATAGTGATGCCAAAGAGTTTCACTTCTACTACCATCTATCTTATACCAAAGACTGCCAACCTAGCTTCCTAGAGTGAGTATCGGCCAATAAGTTTGTGTAATGTTATGAATAAGATCTGCACGAAGCTGATGACCATCAGGCTTGGGTATGTCTTGCCAAAGGTGTTATCCCCATCCCAGAGTGG
Source organism: Sesamum indicum (assembly GCF_000512975.1). NCBI lineage: Eukaryota > Viridiplantae > Streptophyta > Magnoliopsida > Lamiales > Pedaliaceae > Sesamum > Sesamum indicum. The sequence continues at coordinate 5,745,190 of NC_026152.1, forward strand.
ATTTGTCCCGGGGCGATTATTGAGTGATAATGTCCTTTTGGCATAAGAGTTGGTTCACTCACTTGAGTCTCGACGGTCGGAGGTGAATGTAATCTTTAAGCTTGATATGGTCAAGGCCTATGATCGGGTCAACTGGGCCAATGATCGGGTCAACTGGGAGTTTCTTTTTCAAGTCTTGCGACTGAAAGGCTTCCCACAGTGCTGGATTGACTTGGTGGTTAATGCTGTCTCAAACTGTTGGGTTTTTGGTCCTTGTGAATGCGGACCATGCTGGAATTTTTCATTCAATAGCGGCCTACGACAGAGAGATCCTTTATCCCCAGTACTATTTGTGCTTGCTGCTGATTACTTATCTCGAGGACTGGATAGGCTCTTTGCGGCAAACCCGATGATGTATTACCAATCTCTGGATCGGGTTCAGGTGTCCCACCTAGCCTGTGCCGATGATATGATGATCTTTACTAACATCTGCAGTCAACACATGGGGTTACTCCGTGATTTTCTACATGCATATGAGCGGGTATCGGGACATTTTGGATTGGAGGGACCTGGGATCACTATCACTAGGAACATATAATCTAAACTCATGCACATTTTTTAGGGGAGATTATATAATTCTCGATATATTAATTGTATGTGGTATAACTCATTATAGGATATGGGGGTAAGGTAAGGACGGACAATTATTGATTGAGTAGATAAAAGTATTGTGAAGTCGAGGTAAGTAAATAATTAGAATTATTCATATATGTTTTCTTTATTTGTGGTATTAAATTTATGGTTCATGCTGATGTTGATTTATCAGAAAGTATATGAGTGGTGAATGATTTAATTTGATTGACGATATTGTGTACGTGAAATGCGAAGACGTTGAAATATTATGTTTGTTGTATGTTGTGTTGTGGGTATTTGAAATTGAGAATGTATCGATATATGATTTTATGTTACTAGTTGCTTACAAAAACGGTGATATGTGGAAATGAGGGAGTGGTGAAAATTGAATATAATTGTGGTGTGAAGACCCCTTGATATGTTTAAAAACCTATAAGGCGAAATGAAATGAAAAGAGCTATGATGCGTTATGAGAAAGAAAGAAAATAAAAAGAGTTTTGATGCGATATGAAAAAAATGTGATATGAAAAGAGCGACGTTGCGAAATAAAAGATCTATGATGCGAATTGAAAGAGCTATGATGCAAAATGAGATTGATGAGCTAGCTGTCAAGGGGATTAATTTGAACTTATTTAATGGTGAGATTGAGTTGATGGAAAAAATACGATATCACCTTTTGGTAAGCAAACTAAAAGAAAGGGAGTTTAATTAGTTGTTTTATTGCGAGTTAGCTATGTGATGTGATGAAGCTGATTATGTTGGAATTAAATTGACTGTATTTTATATATGTTGCCTACTTATCATGTCTGGGTTGTGTTTGATATACATATATAGATAGGGCTGGATATTTATTTACTGAGTGACAGGCTCACTCATCTGCTGACATTTTCTTTTAGGATAGACTTTGAGGTGTCTGCCTGTTAAAAACTAGGTCTACACGCTATACTCAGGCAGGTCGAGCCAGTATGCAGTTTTCTCCTCTTTGTCAGTTAGAGTACAAATCGTATTTTGTTTGTATAAATGAGAACGTAAGAGTGGGAATTAATTGTGATGGATTACTTGTGGTGTTTGATATGTATTGTTGGGTGGAGAGCCCATAACATTATTGCAGAAATAATACACAAAGATATACAAGATATTAATATCAATATAAAGCAGCGAAAATAATCGATCAAACGAAGGCTTAGAGAGCCAGATCTATTTCTTAGACTTTACTCACGATCACTAAGATCGACAGCCTTAAGATAAAACCCACGGTTGCACACGGTTTTGGCACAAATCCCTTACCACAAAGGCTATAACCCTCGATCACATAGATCTTCTTAGCACACGGTCACTGAGACCTTCAATCTCTCTATTTCACAAACATTTGCACTGAGCTTATCGGAATAATTTTCTCTTATAAGATAGGAGAAGGAGTCTCCTATTTATGGGGCCGAGAGAAGAGATGGAGATGGAAGATAGGGATCACATTCCAGAAACCATCAGCTTGGTTTTGGAAGGAGAATGATTGCAAGAGGAAAGTGAATCACAAAGAGGGAATAGAGAGATGTGAGATATGAGAGAATATTAGGGTTAGGTAGAAATAAGTAACCAATCCAGGTCGGATCGGGTCGTGGGTTGGTTTGTGGGTCGTGGGCTTGGGCCAAACCGTAGCCATCCAAGTGGGTGCATTGGGCCTTCCTATTTTCGGTCCTGGGCATAAATTTTCCAACATATTCCCCCTTGGACTAGGACCCAGAAAGAGCCAAAGCCCAAAGGGACAAATTAAACGGATCTGCAAACATCATAGCCGATTTTTCCTGCAAAATAAAGAGTGTTAGTAACAAAATTTAACTTATGGTATTTTAAGCACAACACATAGCAAACAACATAATTAACTTTTCCACAAAGCAAGCACCAAGCAAATAGCGACGCTATGAACTCCTAGCCACTGAGGCTAAATCAAACAGCCACTAAGGCTTAATCAGCCACTCAGGCAAATTCACACCATCAAGGCACACAAAGAACTCAAGGAGCCACTTAGGCGGCCACTAAGGCACAGTCACACAACTACATAGGCTATAAATTACCACCAAAGTAATGTCACAAAGACATACAACCACATAGGTTTATCGAGCAACTTAGGCTTATTCATGAAACCACTAAGGTTCATTCATACAACCATTAAGGCTCAATTAAATATCCACACAGGCTCATTTTAAAAAAAAAATTAGCGACTTAGGCATAAATCACAAACACTAAAAACATCCACGAAGGAACATTACTTAATGCACTAAGCAATAATATCACTCACAGCACAAGTGTACATAGCGATTATTGACATAAAGCCTAAAAGCATATCCTTCAAAAATAATGCACATAGCATACACGAAGAGAAAACCAAGGATTCCCAATACAACAATTTCAGCAGCAATTTCGCGAAAAATAAAAATGGTTAGATGTTACCGTGAGTCTTCAAGATCATAGCAACCGTGGCTCTGATACCACTGTTGGGTGGAGAGCCCATAACATTATTGCAAAAATAATACACAAAGATATACAAGATATTAACATCAATATAAAGCAGCGGAAATAATCGATCAAACGAAGGCTCAGAGAGCCAGATCCATTTCTGAGGCTTTACTCACGATCAGATCGGCAGCCTTAAGATAAAATCCACGGTTGCACACGGTTTTGGCACAAAGCCCTTGCCACAAAGGTTATAACCCTCGATCACATAGATCTTTTTAGCACACGGTTACTGAGACCTTCAATCTCTCTATTTCACAAAGATTTTCACTGAGCTTATCGGAATAATTTTATCTTATAAGATAGGAGAAGGAGTCTCCTATTTATAGGGCCGAGAGAAGAGATGGAGATGGAAGATAGAGATCACCTTCCATAAACTGTCAGCTTTGTGATCTGCAAACATCATAGCCGATTTTTCCTGCAAAATAAAGAGTGTTAGTAACAAAATTTAACTTATGGTATTTTAAGCACAACACATAGCAAACAACATAATTAACTTTTCCACAAAGCAAGCACCAAGCAAATAGCGACGCTATGAACTCCTAGCCACTGAGGCTAAATCAAACAGCCACTAAGGCTTAATCAGCCACTCAGGCAAATTCACACCATCAAGGCACACAAAGAACTCAAGGAGCCACTTAGGCGGCCACTAAGGCACAATCACACAGCTACATAGGCTATAAATTACCACCAAAGTAATGTCACAAAGACATACAACCACATAGGTTTATCGAGCAACTTAGGCTTATTCATGAAACCACTAAGGTTCATTCATACAACCATTAAGGCTCAATTAAATATCCACACAGGCTCATTTTAAAAAAAAAATTAGCGACTTAGGCATAAATCACAAACACTAAAAATATCCACGAAGGAACATTACTTAATGCACTAAGCAATAATATCACTCACAGCACAAGTGTACATAGCGATTATTGGCATAAAGCCTAAAAGCATATCCTTCAAAAATAATGCACATAGCATACACGAAGAGAAAACCAAGGATTCCCAATACAACAATTTCAGCAGCAATTTCGCGAAAAATAAAAATGGTTAGATGTTACCGTGAGTCTTCAAGATCATAGAAACCGTGGCTCTGATACCACTGTTGGGTGGAGAGCCCATAACATTATTGCAAAAATAATACACAAAGATATACAAGATATTAACATGAATATAGAACAGCGGAAATAATCGATCAAACGAAGGCTCAGAGAGCCAGATCCATTTCTGAGGCTTTACTCACGATCAGATCGGCAGCCTTAAGATAAAATCCACGGTTGCACACGGTTTTGGCACAAAGCCCTTGCCACAAAGGTTATAACCCTCGATCACATAGATCTTTTTAGCACACGGTTACTGAGACCTTCAATCTCTCTATTTCACAAAGATTTTCACTGAGCTTATCGGAATAATTTTATCTTATAAGATAGGAGAAGGAGTCTCCTATTTATAGGGCCGAGAGAAGAGATGGAGATGGAAGATAGAGATCACCTTCCATAAACTGTCAGCTTTGTTTTGGAAAGAGAATCATTGCAAGTGGAAAGTGAATCACAGAGAGGGAATAGAGAGATGTGAGATATGGGAGAATATTAGGGTTAGGTAGAAATAAGTAACCAATCCGAGTCGGGTAGGGTCGTGGGTTGGTTTGTGGGTCGTGGGCTTGGGCCAAACTGTAGCCATCCAAGTGGGTTTATTGGGCCTCCCTATTTCCGGTCCTGGGCCATAAATTTTCCAACATGTATATATCATGTTGTGGGTTGATTATGTCTGTTATGACGTTGAGATTACGTATACATATTGATTAGATGATTTTGTACATATATATATATATATAAACACAGTGATTACTTTAAATATAACGTTTAGGGAAGATATAGCCCTAGTAGCGTTAGGGGGTGCTACATTTTCCCCAAAGATGCTTGGTTGACTTGAATCATCAGGAGTTTGTATTTCCTGTGACTTAATTGTTTCCGTTTCACTAGAGTCTGGCGATGGCCTTATGTCGGCAGTACTTGAATCTACCACTGTAGGTGTAGAGTCCTGCTCTCTCAACTTGCGAGTCATCACCGAGGGAGATGCTTTCCAAATTGGTCCCATGAGGTCGTGCCATAGCGAGCTAAAAGCTAGAATGGTACTCCTAATTGCGATCTGGACAGTGTCAAGATCTGCTCGTTGGACTTGGCTAGCTATTTGGGCTTTCACCATTAACTATCCAAAATTTTTGTCAAGCTGCTCAAGATTTAACCTGAGATACCTAAGCCTTATGATGACGGAGTTTGCTTATGCTACCATCTCTTGTTAGAAAATCTACAAGAACATTTTCATGAAATTTCATAACGACAATATTATAACAATAACATTAGCATTTTGCTTGCCATGAATGTATTAAGTCAAACATAAATTAAAATAAAATATTAGTATCAAATAAAACTTAATCTTAAATATAAGATAACTACAAATTAATATTGTATTTTGGAGTTAGGATTTTGGATAAACACAATATAGATATTTTAATCAAGAAGTATTTCTTTATAATTCAAAATAATAATTAAAAATTTAAAAATAAGCTTTTAGATATATAAAAAAATCAATATTTAAGGTATTTAAATTAAATAAAATCTCTTCGTGGATAAACACAACATAGATATTTTATTATTTATCGAATGGAATAGAGAAATTCAATTCATCGTTGGATATGCTATTCTGATGTAGCAAAACGTAGATGGTGTTTCAATACAAATTTCAATAATCATTTGATTGGAAGAAAGAGGTTGAGAATTAGAAGAGGACATTCTCATTAATTTTCCAACCACCAGTCCCTCTCCAATTTCTAACACGAAAATACCATGAGAATTATTTCAATTTGAGTAGAGAAAATATCGTGACCAAATTTCTCATGAGAAAGAAAACCTTTTCATGTTATACCGACGACATAATTTTATTTTTTTAATTGTTTTTATTAAATTAAAAAATAGAAAAATATATATATTTTTGTTATCCATAATAACAACTTTATGCACAATATTTTTAATCACTAATTAAAACTATCAAAATCATATAATAATAAGACAAAAAATTCTCATAAGTTGATACATATAATTAATCACAATTTTAATATTATCACTTCAAATTTTGTCACTAATATATATACATATATATATATATATATATATATTTATACGATTATCGTAGGACACCAATTAACCTTTTTTATGCAGTTATAAAAATATAGAAAGAAGTACTGATATATGCTACATAAAAATATGACATTATTGACAAAATATCAAATAATAATTTTAACGTTGTTACTAAAAATATATATTAAGCAATTGAAGATTGAGTTATAATATCGAGTAATTTTTCAATTTTTAGGATGCAATATAATAAAATAAAAATAATTAAAATTAAATTAAAAAATATCCTAACACATAACATGCAAAACAACTGTAGCTGTTTGCTTATTGGAGGGCAAGATATATTTGTACATAATGAATAATAGGACTATTTTTTACGTTCAATTATTCTGTTTTATTGCCAACCTTTTCAGTTTCGACATGACGGGAATCCCATTAATGAACTGATATCTCAATTTCGACATTTGCCGGCCACTGTAATGTAAATACCTAACGAATTGCTTTTTTAAATTAAAATATCTTTCATAAATACAATTAGTTATGTTATTTGTTTATCCACGTACGATATTTTAAATTACATAATTGATAATGCTTAGGGAAACGTGGTCGAGTTTACCCGATGATCGAACTATTGATCTGCGATTCGACCTCAGCTCCCAAAGCGCGATCCCTGAGAACAAAAGGAAACGGTTAAGCCGGCCGGGTGCAGTCCCGGCGATGGCTCTCCGACGATCAAGTCAGTTCCTAGAACAGAGATATCCGGTGATAGGAAAGAGTATTTGTCTCTTAATCAAATGAGAACTTACCTCCAAAATCTTCATTTGCTACCCTTATATGTTTCCAAAAGATAATTTTGGTAAGAGCCAATATCCGGGTCTTGGAGCTCTAGTTATGCCCAAAATCGTAGCTAATCACTGATATGATAGCCGCAAATCTCTCCCTTTGAGCATTATGTGGGATTCTGGGATTTTCCATAGAGGCTTCCTAATTTAATGTGGAGGCTATATTTGTCCAAAGATAAAAATCCCCTCATCATTTGCCCCCCTAGTTCTGGACGCGACGGCTGAGTCGTGTGCAGAACTCAACAGGTACTTTTGCAGGCTATTTAATAACATCGATATCGAGGTCCACGTGTCGTGTGGGCAGTCTTCCATAGCATTTGAAGGGCGCGTCCTTTCTGCAAACGTCTAATCCCTTCTTGATACCAAAACTCATATAATCCGTTTTTTTTCAAAATATTTCAAACTGCTTTCGTCTTCCCCCAATCAACGCTTTCAGTCCTCCGCTGTGCGAGTCTCGCCCTATTCTCCATTCCCAGGTACGACCCTTCGCCATCCCAAACTTTGCTTCACTACTGCTACTTTCACACACAGTAGTGCGGTCAGTATGCACCAGGAAGGTCCGTCTAGAGTTATGTCTCGGTCTAGATTGCGTCATGGTGGGCGAGTAGAATCGGATTCCGACAGTGTTCCCGATTCCGATTCCGGCGATAGGCCATGGGAACATATAGTTAGTACCGTAAGGCTTCGGGTCGGTACCATAAGAGAAAAGTATTTTATCCCTCCTAGCTACGAAATTTTGATTCCTAGTTCTGCTGATCGCATGCACCGTCCACCTCGGGGGTTTTGTTCGTTTTCCCTGAATCATTTTGACGCGGGTTTGAGATTGCCCCTCGCTCCGTATGTTTCACAAATTCTCAGGCGCCTTGAATTGTGTCCTATGCAACTTTCACCGAATTCAATCCGCCACATCATTATTTTCGTCATCCTAATGAGAATCTACCGATATGAGCCCAGTTTTGATAACTTCTGGTCCTTGTACTCGTTCACTACTTCTGCAAGGTCGGCGGATAACGGTTTTTATTACCTGTCCGCCCGTAAGGAGTGCCGGTATCTGGCTCCTTTAACTTCAAACGTAGGTCCATGGAAGAAACGATTCATCTTTGTTCATCCTCCTCCGGGTCGGGGATAGCCTTTCAGTTGTGAATGGGTCTTAGAAAAACCGAGACCTGTGGTTGAGGGTGGGGGGTTAGAAGGTGATCAAATTAGGAGCCTTTCTTCCTATCGATATGACCCCAAGACGCTTCTAGTAGAAGAAGTTCTCAAGCTCGCACAACTTCTCCTGCACCCTATCCCAGTCGAGGGCTCCTTAGGTGATTGATCGATACAATTTTTATTTTCCTCTGTTATACTGAAGTCCAATGTGTTCTCATCCCATTGTTTTTTCTTTTCAGACGACATGGTAGGTCAATCACGCCTTGCCCAGCGGATCCGATCCAATCGGGTGCGACCATCAGCTGGGGGGACCGCGCCTGTGCCTTCATCAGCGACCTCACCTCATCTTGGTGACAGTTCAGCAGTCCCTCAGGGGAACCAAACCCGCAGTCCTCCTATCGACATTGGGAGTGAGGATACTCGCTCCCATGCTCGTCCGTTGAATCAGCCTGCTCCTGCTTCGCCTGATCGATCCCACACTGGAGAATCTGATTCGGGCGGCCTGTTGCCCCGGAGACGAAGGAGAGGTAAGAGCCCGATGGGTCCCAATACGAGGAGCCGGTCGCAATCCCTGGCTCTGGGTCACTCCGCGTCTACAGCCCTTGATGATCGCAGGGGCATGGAAATGTTTAACGATATTTCTGACTGCTGGAGGAAAGCTCGCGAGGATCTCCGTGCTCCGAATCACCTTATGCCTCCCCCGGTTGAAGAAAGATTCATCCCGAATTGGAATGTCTCTCCCAACAGCACTGTTCTTGGTTCACATTCTGGGCAAGTATCATGGGAACTTTTTAACGCTTCGTGTTTACCACGAGATCAGGCAGCCTTGATCCAGAGCCCTTTCACCCGACTGGAGGAACATGCCGCGCATTCGTTGATTCAGGTAAGTACCCTCTGAACGATGGTTAGTTTGTATTGTCTTCTGCTGCTGCCCTGTTATATTCTTCTCTAACGTGATCGTGCCCAGGCTTCCAATCTTGTTCGGGGACTCTCTTTGAAATGTGCCGGGTTCCGAAGGAATCAACTAATGGCTGAACGTTCCAGTGGTGAGATGCGCCTCAAGGTCGAGGAAGCCACCGCTCGAGCAGAAAATTTGGAAGCCCAACGTGCAGTTCTGGAGGCCCGCAACAAGGAGTTGGAAGCTCATAACAAGGAGTTGGAGGAAAAGATGGCCGTCGAAGTATCCAAGGCTACTGAGCTGGGGAGAGAGGCAGGCTTCTCAGCTGGGCAGGTCGCTGGGAAGGTTGAAGGTCGAGCCGAGTTTTTGAATTCCGATGAGTTCTCTACTCGTATCCGTGAGGCTCGACTTTCCGGTGCTCGCGATTTTATTCGGGCTCCATCTTTTGATACTGCTCTAGAGATTAGCAGACTACCCTACCTGGTACAAGGTTTTGATAGATGCAAAGCTCAAGTCTCAACATTGAAAGGCTTTGTACCTGGTTTCGATCTTGCCCAGCTCGATCCTAGTCTCGATGGTGACTTGCGCCCATTTCCCGAGGACCCTGCGGCTTCGCCCAAAGAAGATGAATTCGCCTCTTTGTTAGATGTCATTGAAAATATGTAGCTTCATGTTTTGAACAATTTGCCCGAACAATTTGTCCTTTGAACAATTTGCTCTTCATATCACTTAAGACAATAGATCTTAGTGCTCTCATTACTGCCAAGTGTTTTTGCTGATATGATCGCTTTTACTAATATGATCGTTTTAGAAAACCTTTTTCAGGTTTGAGTTAATATCGCATTCTGGTAAGGCCTTTCTCAGGTCTACATAATAAAAGTGCGACCATATTATTTAGCTTGGTTTAATGAGCCTTTTCCAGGCTAATGGCGGTACAGTAAATAAACTTCATACATTATTTGGCCTTTCCCAGGCATCTACGATCGCACTACTTTCATCCTTTCTCAGGCTGAGTTATGCATAGAATTTCCTCAAGTTTCGTATGTTCCATGGTCGCTTGAGAAGACGTCCTTGAGAATCTTGTAGTAGATAAGCACCTTTTCTCCGAATTTCGACCACCTTAAAGGGGCCCTCCCATTCAGGGTCCAGCTTCCCCACGTGTTTAGAGACTTCAGCTTTTTTCAAGACTAGGTCCCCCACTTGGAGCTCCCTGGGTCGAAGTTTTTTGTTGTACCTTCTCATCATCAGGCCTTTGTGGTGGAGTATTTTAGCTAGGGCGGCATCCCGTCTTTCTTCGATCACTGTTAGGTCGAACGCACGAGCTTGGTGGTTCGCCTCTGGGTCGTAACTTGCTATCCGATGTGTTTCCTCGCCGATTTCTGCAGGAAGAATAGCTTCAGAACCGTAAACAAGACAAAAGGGGCTCTCACCTGTAGACGACCTCGGGGTCGTCCTGTAAGCCCATAAAACACCCGGTAGTTCTTCTTCCCACGATCCTTTTGAATTAATGCGAGTCTTCAAGTGTTGGAGTATAGTCCTATTGGTCACCTCCGTCTGCCCATTCGATTGAGGATGGCCCACCGATGTGAAGTTCTGTTGGATTTTCAGCTCTTTCAACCAGCTCGCAATTTTCTTCCCCTGGAATTGTGTTCCATTATCTGATACGATAGCTCTGGGGATCCCGAACCGGCAGATGATATTTTTCCAGATGAAATCGATCATCCCTTTTTCCGTTATTCTTGCCACCGCTTCGGCCTCTACCCACTTAGAAAAATACTCGACCGCGAGTATGATAAATTTCTTTTGTGCTCTCGCCGGGGGAAAAGGCCCCATTATGTCGATCCCCCACTGGTCGAACGGGCAAGCGACCTTCAAAGGTTCCATTGGTGTAGCCGGGGAATGTATCCGGGCAGAGAACCTCTGACAGCTTTCGCATCTCTGTACTAACCTCTTAGCATCCTTCATCAATGTAGGCCAGAAATACCCTTGACGCGCGACCTTCTGAGCTAACGACCTGGCACCCGAATGATTGCCGCAACTTCCTTCGTGTATTTCTTTCAGCACGTATTCCGCTTGTTCGTCATTCAAGCATTTTAATAGGGGTCCATCTGCCGTTCTCTTGTATAGTTCAGACTCGATCATCGTGAATCTGGTGGCTTTTATCCTCAAATTTTTTGCCTGCGAGGGATTTTTGGGAAGAATCCCCTCCTTGAGATAGAGTGTTAGCTCGTCCATCCACGTGCAAGGTTGGTCTATCGTGTATATATCGACCTCCGCGATCGCTGGTCTGTCCTTCACCATGACCGTTATACTACGGTTTTTTATGCCCGACAATGAGGCTCCAATTTTAGAAAGTGAATCAGCTCTGTCGTTTTCTCCTCTTGGTATCTGTTGGACCGTGCATTTATCAAAACGCTCAATCAGAGATTTTGATTTCTTCAAGTACATCGACATTGTTTGCTCCTTCGCTTCGTAATTCCCCTCAATCTGCATTGCTACTAACTGCGAGTCTGTGTATACTTCTAAAATCCTTGCTCCTGCTGCGTGAGCCAGTTCCAATCCTAAGATTAAGGCTTCATACTCGGCTTCGTTGTTGGTGGCATGAAACGAAAGTCTGGCTGCGACCTCGATCTCAACCTCTCCTGGTCCTTGTATCAGGATCCCGGCTCCCCCGTTGCTAGTATTCGAGGACCCGTCTACATGTAACATCCACGGCTCGACATCCTGAGTAGGCGTGCTTGTCAGTTCCATTACAAAGTCAGCAAGTACCTGAGCTCTCTCCGAGTTTCTGGCATGGTATTCTATATCGTGTTCCCCCAGTTCTACGGCCCATTTCACTAATCTCCCTGAGACCTCCGGTCGCGACAAGATACTCTTGAGCGGTTGATTTGTTAATACAACGATCTTATGTGACTGAAAATACGGTCGTAACCTACGAGCCGAAGTTACTAGTGCAAGGACGAATTTTTCGACCAAACTGTACCTCATTTCCGCTCCTTGCAGCATTTTGCTGACATAGTATACTGGGTTCTGGACTTTATTCTCTTCTCTCACCAATACCGAGCTCACAGCATGTTCCGACACTGCTAGGTACAGATACAAAATGTCTCCAGGTCGGGGGTTTGCTAATAATGGTGGCGTCCTCAAGTAACTCTTGAGCTGGTTAAAAGCGTCTTCGCACTCTTTTGACCATTGGAAATCCTTTGGTTTTCTTAATACTTTAAAGAAAGGTAAATTCCTATCTGCTGACTTTGAAATAAAGCGGTTAAGGGATGCGATCTTACCCGTCAATTTCTGCACGTCTTTTATCGAAGCCGGCGACTTCAGCTCGAGGATTGCTTTGATTTTCTCCGGGTTGGCTTCTATCCCTCGGCTGCTCACCATATATCCCAAGAACTTGCCTCCTCCGACTCCGAACGTGCATTTTGTTGGATTGAGCTTCATTCCGTATGATCGCATGACGGCAAAGCTTGCCTCGAGGTCCTGCAAGTGTTGCTCCGAGTGCCGGCTTTTGACTAGCATGTCGTCTACGTAGACCTCCATTGTTTTACCGATCTGTTCTCTGAACATTCTGTTCACGAGCCTTTGATATGTTGCACCTGCATTTTTTAGACCGAACGGCATTACGTTATAACAGAATATACCTTGTTCAGTTACGAACGATGTTTTTGTGCGGTCCTCCTTAGCCATACGGATTTGGTGGTAACCTTGGTAGGCATCCATCATCGAAAACAATTTGTACCCGGCGGTCGCATCCACCAACTGGTCGATCCTGGGTAAAGGGAAAGGGTCTTTGGGGCACGCTTTGTTCAGGTCTGTAAAATCGGTGCACATCCTCCATTTTCCCGCAGCCTTCGGCACCACTACTACGTTCGACAACCAGTCTGTATAGCGGACCTCCGAAACGTATCCAGCTTTCAACAGCTTACCCACTTCCTCTTTGATGATTGCATTTTTTTCTGCTCCGAATGCTCTTTTTCTCTGTTGTACGGGCTGTGCTTTTGGGTCCAAGTTCAATCGATGGACAATAATTTCAGGGTTAATACCTTTAAAATCGGAGGCACTCCAGGCAAACATGTCCGCATTGCGACGTAAGAAGGCGACCATCATTAGCTCGAGGTTTCTTTCCATGCTAGCCCCAATCTTCGTCGTTTTGGATGGGTCCCCTTGCACCAATTCGATCTCTCTATGTTCGTCCATCGATTCTATCCTCTCCTCGTTCTTAATGAAAGTTTCAACCAGCTTCCTCTTTCTATCCGTCGCATCCTTCCTTAGCGAGAGGTTGTAGCACCTTCTGGCTTCCCCTTGATCGCATGCGACCTCCCCAACTCCGGCATGCGTAGGAAATTTCATTTTCAAGTGGTAAGTGGACACAATGGCCCTGAAAATATTCAAGCCGGGTCTTCCCACAATGACATTGTAAGCAAAGGGGGTGTTGACCACCAGAAATTTTACCTTGAGAGTCCTTCTCCTGGGTTCATCTCCAAGGGAAACAGGCAGTTCGATTGTCCCCAATGAGTCCACTTCACTGCCTCCGAAGCCTACTAATGGTGAGTTCATAGCCTCCAACCTAGCATCCGCCAACCCCATCTTGATTAAGACTTCCTTCAAAATTATATCAGCTGAGCTTCCGTTGTCAACCAAAACTTTATGGACAGTGAAGTTGGCTATGTCCATTTTAATCACCATGGGGTCATTGCCATCACCTGTCTTTCCTTTTATATCACTAGCCCCAAAGCTAATTTCTAACTCTGGGGATATATTCATTACCTGCCGGCTCATCAGAGCGCTCGTTCTCCGTTCTGCCTTCTTCCTTGCTCTGCTCGAGTGTTCTATTTCAGATCCTCCTGCTATCATATGTATAATGCCTTTTACAGGCGCGTTTTCCTGGGCGGTTTGTCCTGCTCCGGCTCCTCCTCCATGTCTTACCGGGCTTCGGGATCTGCTTTGTCGACCTCTGCTTTGATCCTTGGATACCAAATCTTTGAAATACCCTTGGCGGACCAGCCGTTCGATCTCGTCCTTGAGCTGGTAACATTCCTCCGTGTCGTGCCCCCTTTCACGATGGAATCTACAGTATTTGCTCGAATTTTTCTTTGCCGGGGTAGCTCTCGTGGGTTTTGGCCATCTGAGTACATCCTTCCTTTCTACCATAAGCAAAGCCCTAGCTCTCGTTGTGTTGAGTGGGGTGTATTTATTATACTTCTGTGAGTAGTGTGGTTCTTTGTTTCGATCGTGCCTCGATCGCTTATCATTTTTAACGTCATACCCGCGATCTCTCCCGTACTCACCCCTCCATTCGCCGTCCTTCATGGCATTCATTTCTTCCTCATCTATATACTTCTGCGCCAGATTCATAAGCTGTTCTACGTCAGATGGGGGGTCGCGAGCTAACGCAGAAGCGAATGCTCCCTTCTTCAACCCGTGGATCAGTATGCTGATCATCATATCTATCCGCAAGTCTGGTACCTCCAGCGTCTCGTTGTTGAAACGTCCCATGAAGTTCTTTAAAGGTTCGTCATTTCGCTGTCTTATAGTGAACAAGTGTGTCGCCGACCGTTTCTGCTTCCTTTTACTGGCGAAATGGAAAGAAAATTTTTGTATGAGTTGTTCGAGGGATTCCACACTTCCCGGTGGCAGGTTTGTGAACCACTCTGGGGCTTTTCCTGTCAGGGTCGTGACAAATAATTTAGCGTTTATCGGACCTGACTGCCCATAGAGGTTCATCACCATATCGAATGCTGCGAGATGCTCCGTGGGGTCTTTCATTCCATCATATTTCGGCAAGTCCGGCATTCTGAAGTTCGGAGCCACAGTTTCTGTCAGGATGTGGTTACAGAATGGCGAATTCCGGTGCTGGGATACTATTTCCCCCCTTTTCTTCAGTTCGTCAATCTGCTTTCCTAGTTTCTCTATCTGTTTCGATACGTTGTCAACCTCTGCGCGTGAGATTACCGGTCCCCGGGCGTGGCTCCTGTCTCTACTACTAGATCCAACTTCTGATGGCTGGCGTTTGCTTCTGTCTCTTCTAAGGGCACCTGACGTTCTATCTTGTTCCTTTTCTCCAAACAGTCTTCTTCTAGCCCCTTCTCCTTCAGCCGGAGCAGTAATCCTCCGCTCATACGCGACTATGGCTTTTCTCCCCGCTTCCTCCATTAATTGCTGTAATTCAGTTTTTGTGAGTTGAACCACGGGTTCAGCGGTTCCTACCGTGGTATCCAAGCCTAGGATGTTCCTCCCTGATTCTCCTTCCATGTTCTCAGAATATGTCGTTCCCACAGACGGCGCCAAATGATAATGCTTAGGGAAACGTGGTCGAGTTTACCCGATGATCGAACTATTGATCTGCGATTCGACCTCAGCTCCCAAAGCGCGATCCCTGAGAACAAAAGGAAACGGTTAAGCCGGCCGGGTGCAGTCCCGGCGATGGCTCTCCGACGATCAAGTCAGTTCCTAGAACAGAGATATCCGGTGATAGGAAAGAGTATTTGTCTCTTAATCAAATGAGAACTTACCTCCAAAATCTTCATTTGCTACCCTTATATGTTTCCAAAAGATAATTTTGGTAAGAGCCAATATCCGGGTCTTGGAGCTCTAGTTATGCCCAAAATCGTAGCTAATCACTGATATGATAGCCGCAAATCTCTCTCTTTGAGCATTATGTGGGATTCTGGGATTTTCCATAGAGGCTTCCTAATTTAATGTGGAGGGTATATTTGTCCAAAGATAAAAATCCCCTCATCAATAATTATCACTAAAAAAATCATTTTAACGGCGAAATTTGCGACAGCATTTCCTACGAAAGTCTTCGTCTTTTTAATTTTTGATGGAATTTGCAGGGGATTTTTGATGGAAGGAAGGCCGTCTCAAAATGTCGATCATAATTTTTACAACGAAAATTTTGATGGCTTCACATAAGCCACCGGGAAATCCGTCTAGTGACGGGAAATTTAATGATTAATTTCCGATGGATTTGCAGACGGAGTTGGGAAGGGATGTGTAAGTAATAACATACCATTTTGGGATGGATTTTTCAGCGGTAGTCGAAAAATAATGTTTTTCTTTTTTTTTTTTACTGTTTTATTTCATTTAAAATTCAAGATATTTAATTCTGAAATAAAATAAATTATAGTTAATTATAAACTATAAATAATATAAATTATTAGCGAGATTTTTACTTGTTAATTAACAACAAAAAAATGTGAAATTTGTAACGATCATTTTGAAACGATTTTTATAACCATTAAAGAATGGATAATCTTCACTGACGTCGTACAACTAATGAAATCATAAATTTAGTCTTTTTGTCACTGTAAAAGAGTTACAAAGATCATTCAGAAAGCATTTGAAATAGTTGTGTTCCAAAAAGCGTTACAAATTCTAAATTATTATAAGTTAAAACACCTTTTGTCACGACTCACATTGATTTATAATCGTGCCCCAATCCCCTCACCAATTTCTAACACAAAAATAACGTGAGAATTGTTTCCATTTGAATAGAGAAAATATCATGACCAAATTTGTCATGAGGAATAAAACCTCGTCATGTTATACAAATGTCACAATTTTATTTCTTTATTGTTATTGTTAAATTAAATGAAATCGAATAAATATTTTTTACTATCCCATGACCACTTTATGCATAATATTTTTATTACTAATTGAAACTATGAAAATCATTGTAATATATAACAAAATAAAAATTCTCCTCACTTGATACAAATAATTAATGACAATTTTAATATTATGACGTAAAATTTTATCGCTAATATATATATATATATATATATATATATATATATTTCTCCGATTGTCGGAGGACACCAATTGACCTTTTTCGTGTAGTTATAAAAAAAAATAAAGAAAGAAGTATAAATATATGCTACCAAGAAAATATGTTATTTGTCCATACATCCAGTATACAAAACACTGGATGCAGCATATATTTAACAGTAATATCAGTTTGGCAACCTCCTCCAAGCTCACATCGGTCTCTTCCTCCGGCTGGTATTCTACTTTGATGGAGCGGTGTTCTAGAGTGGTAGAGACGTGGGAATTGGGGCTTTGGCTATGGACTCAAACGGATGGGGTTATCACAAGTTCACGAGACCAGTCGATGCGGAACTAGCTCAGGTTGTAGTGGGTCGGGGAGCAGTTGATCTGGCAGCAAACCACAACTAGCCACACATTATATATGGTAGAAGGCGACTGTCTTAGTTTGATAAGTTAGCTGAACTCTAGCGATTTAGACTTCTCTAGCATGGGTCCTCTAGTTCATGACGTTACTGCTTCCTTTCCAACTTTAATAGCTAGGGATAGAAATAGATTAGTCCAGAAATTATTGAGGGGAAAATTATATTTTTAGTCTCATTTATTAGGAACTTTTTCAATTTTAGTCATCGTGTTTATTTTTTGTCAAATAATTAACCGAACCATTAGTATTTTTCATATATTTTCGGTTAATTATTGGACAAAAAATGTATGTGGGAACTAATATTGAGAAATTTTTCAATTTTTGAGATGCAATGTGAAAAAATCATAACAAATGAGATTAAATTAAAAAATGACCTAACACATAACATCCAAAACATGGTTTTTCCAACTTGGGGTTTAGTGCAATTTACTCTACTATGATATTACAAATGTGTAAACTACCCCCTATGAAAAAAATAATAATTTACCTCCTATTTTAATTAAAATAAAATAATTTACCCTCCTGTTTTGGGAGGTAAATTGATTTATTTTAAAAAACACGGAAGAGGGTGTTAAATTGCTGCATCTTAAAATATATAGGGAGTAAATTGCTAATATTTTTTTATAAAGCTATAATTTTTATTTCGATAAATGTAATTTTCCTAAATAGGAAAAGATATAGTACAACAATCATGAATCAGGTAGTGTTTCCATCGGCAGGCCAAGGGATACGCCACAATTTATAAAGTACATGT
This sequence comes from Sesamum indicum, assembly GCF_000512975.1. NCBI lineage: Eukaryota > Viridiplantae > Streptophyta > Magnoliopsida > Lamiales > Pedaliaceae > Sesamum > Sesamum indicum. The sequence continues at coordinate 5,763,290 of NC_026152.1, forward strand.
GTACTAACAGAGCTAGCTAGCTAAGGTAATGCTAAGTATACGCTCTCTAACATCCTCCACAATTAAGTTAGCTACAATATTCGGGTTCCGTTCAGTATGCTTGAATCGTCTAAGATTTCTCTATTTCCATATATGGTAGATACACGCACCCAGTAATGCGCGATAGGCCACATTGACGATATGTTTACCACTCCACCTCCTTGCAGCCCACTCAACATCCATCGTCCAATCTCTAGTAGGCCACGCAAAGTGTACAACTTGTCTACTAGCGTGAAGACATCGACGACTGTATCGACATCGAAAGAATAGGTGTGTGTGTGTCTCCACCTCATCCTCATCACATAATACACATCGACCTAAGTGAGATAACCATGATTTGTCCGTCGTAGGTAGTTTCTCCAATATAGGAAGTCATAAGATAAATATGTGGCGAGATATCTTCAAAGCGCTTGAAAGTAGTGAAACCCAACCTAGTTTCTGGCCTAGTGGATCAAATAATCGGTATAGAGCCTGGGTCGTATGGATTCCACCTGCAAATCTCCAAACAATTCGATCATTATCCCCATAAATCGGTGGAAGCGTGTGAGTAATCTTCAAGTACTCTATGTCAGTAATGAAAGGTCACTGCCACTGACCTTCCTAGAGGGCAGAGCTAAGTCTGATGGATTTATGAAGACCAAGAGTGATCTGCCCCCTCGGGAATCTCTCCATAAGAGGACCGAGATGATGCCATTGGTCCTTAAACTATAATTTATTCATTTACAATATGATAGGAGATTGTTAAGATTTTTTTCATCAGGCGACAAATGCATGTTAGATAGCTCTTGTTGTCTTCCACCAGCGGAAGCTTATTGCTTTGGCTTGAACGACTCTGATTTGAAGTCTCAATACAAGTTTTTCCTTCCAAAAAAGAAAAATGTTTGGCAGCCCTTTTTACTGTAGCTGCTTGCTTATTGGAGGGCAAAATATATGTACATCATGATACAGGTGAATCGCATGTCACTTGTTGATGCTTCGGGATTCATGTCAAACCTTTTTAGTTGAGGGTAGTCTATCCACCACGTGAATCGCATTAATGAACTGATATCTAAATTTCGACATTTTCGGCCGCTATAATGTAAATACCTAACGAACTATTTTTTAAAATTAAAATATCTTTCATAAATACAAATAGATATGTTATTTATTTATCCATGATTTTTAAATTATATAATTATCACTATAAAAAAAGACATTTTATCAACGAAATTTGCGACAACATTTCCGATGGAAAGTCATGGTCTTTTCAATTTTTGATGGAATTTGCGGCAGATTTTCGACGGAAGGAAGACCTCCTCACATATTTCCGACGTAAGAAGCTATCCATTAGAATTTTTTTTGCAACGGAATTCCGATGGTTTCACATAAGCCATATTGAGAAATCCGTCTGCTGAGGAAAATTTAATGACTAATTTCGGACAGATTTGCACACAGGGTTGGAATGGGTTGTGTAAGTAATGACATAACATTTTGGGATGGATTTTTCGATGGTTTGCAGTCAAAAAATAATTTTTGTTTGTTTTTTATTTTTATTTTTTGTACTATTTTATTAAATTGAAAATGGGAGATATTTACTTTTGAAAAAAATAAATTATAACTAATTATAAAATATAAATGATGGAGACAATAATGAGAATTTTACTTGTTAATTAGCTTGATATTGATTTCTTTTCGTAGTTGTTTAATTATTTTCTTGTAGTGAATTCGATTCCTCAGTAGTAGAAATTTTTAGTGATTTATTTTTCATTTTTACTGAAAAATTGTTATAAACCCAATTTTAAAAATTCAATATAGGAAAGATCTTGCAAACCATGGAATACAAGAATACATGTCGATAATAAACACAAGTAAACTCAACATTAATAAATCTCATAATTACTACAGAGCAAAATAAACAATTTAAATAATACTTTAATTCAACCCAAAGTAACCTCCAAACCATAAAGTCTTGGGATTCCAGTTGAGGAAAAGTGTTTCCTCAACCACTTTGCTAAGAATTCGGACAGACATCATTGTTTATAGAAGATACCCTCGTTTGCGGTGGTCTCCAATAGTCCCTAAGGATCGTCGGTCTCCAAGTGTTAACCCTCAACTGAATTCGAAAGGATTCAACCTTACCCAACTATACGGTTCTGTTGGGGAAGAAAATGACGATGACATTTGGAGTCTGCTAGTGTAGTAACTGAGCAGTAATTTCATAGTATTGCGAGAGTAATTCCCTAAAGATGGATGATCGGATGGGGCTGAAAGTTTGCAGTGTTGACAAATCTAAGCAACGATTCAAGTGGCAGATGATTTCGATGTCGGATGAGGGAGATGCCAAAAAGGTGTAATCCCCGACCACTTCAATGTCTACTATTGGAACATAGAAAAATATTTTTTAATCCTATTACAAGGGTGCATGCATGGAGAGCTGCAACGAGTCTTCCTTGTGCAGCAAAACACTAAATGAGCAATCTCTTGGGGCCTTGAAGGGCTGGCTCTAAGCATCTCAAAAGAGTGTTTAGAGTCTCTGGACTTGATTAGAATCGAATAGGCAGTGTAGGGCTAGGATGGCATGTTGGGCATAAAAGTAAGCCAGGATGTTTTGTGTGAACATAAGATTGCCCCGCGGACTGCGGGATATTAGGGGCAACACCTCTATATTAATTGGATGATCGAGGTAAGCACTCCAATGCCTCGTAAACCAACTTGTGGCATGTGCTACTAGATTCTAGCCGTGCACGAGCACGTGGGCATGAGGTGAAGTACAGGGAAGCATTTAGATGTTGAGCTAGCGAGCTTCATTGTCGAAGATACATGACAAGTAGTTGGTAAGACACGAGATGAACGAAGATTAGTCGAACGTGGTGTAATCTGAGACGCCGCACGTGCTAAAAATATATTATGTTGCAAGATAAAAGAGTCCGCCCTTGACACCACATCAGAAAGGTGCCCTACATGGTCAATATATCTTCTTCAACCACTTTAATGATGACATGTGGCACCTCTAGCCCAGAGTAAAGCCTATTAACCCTAAGATCTCAAGATTTTGGTTGGAAGAAGGCTGCACCTCAACTACATTACCGAGGATTTTGGGATGCCTTTATCCTGAAGGGCGTCTTACTCCGTAGAAAATAGCCTTATCCATAAGAAGCCTTTATCCCCAAGGAGGAGGCATCATACTAGAGAACAAAACCCTTCGAGTCTAGGGGGTCTGGCCTTACACCACCACATGGAAGAGACTGTCTATAAATTTCAAACTCCCCCATCCAAGAAAGGGTAATCTTTTAATTCTTATTGCTTGATCTTATTACTTTGTACTACTATGTCCAGACACTATCTTTGGCTCGTATTAGGATAAATTATATCGACATCCTCGAAGATTACATATAATTATATAAAATTCTCTATCTTTAAAAAAATTATAAGTACAAAACTCAATTGTAATTTATATCGAAACTTCTTCAAGGGCAAAAATTTGCAGAAACACCCATGAGGAAACATCGACATCTTTTGAGGGAATATATTTATAATTTTGCAAGGGACATGATGTATTTGTGTAATTAAACATACCCTCACAAAAAACATATTTTATTCTTGAGTAAATATTGAAGATTTAGTGTCATTATACGTTCTAAAATCATTGGTAAGGTGTGTTTTCCTTAGTATAAATTTATAATTACTTAAGAGTATTATTTTTTCTAAATAATGACTTCAGTTAAAGCACCATTCCTTTAAAATTGAAAATTAGTATTCTATTCTAAAAATTATTATTTTAATTAAAATTATAATGTGAGCCCACTAATTTTGAGCCCTACGTTTAACACTATTAATATAAAAAATATAATAATTAATTCGAATCGCACAAAAGGTAGGATGACAATAATCACAAAAATCTTTCGAAATTACTAAACGAAACAGATGAGGGAGAGGAAGGCTATGGAAAGATTTTCTAGAAGAATAAGAAGAAAGCACGAAGGCCTCTTCTAAAAGAATGTCAAGGCTCCATCTCCTAGTGGAGGCCTGCTCTAGCGATTTTCCTTCATTTTCACTTATAAAACAATTTTTATGCCTTTAATTTGGATCATTTGATCATGTTTTATATGTATATCAACTATTGAGATTTAATAAATAAATTAATGGCCTACATCTTTTTCAAATTAGATCAACTATCTATATTGATGTATAAATAAATGGTTTAAATCTATTTGAATTAGATCAACAACTCACATTTATACAAGCTATAAAAATAAAATTTGTAAAATATAGATATAAATTTTTACTAAAAATATATTATAAATTATACAAATACATTATATATAATATACGTATGGTATTAATAAAAAAATAAAATTAATACCACAATATTTGAATCGGTCTCTGATTTGGGAGGCCGGGAAGCGACGTCCATTGATCTAGAAGGGGGAGGGGGCATAGGTGAGGGAGACGGAAAACAAGAGGTGGTGCTGGTGGGGGAGCAGGAAAAAGGGAGACAAACACTGGTGGGAGACGAAAAAAGGGAAAAAATGGGAGGTGGTGTTGGAAAAATTGGTTTCAAATAATCGGAACGATGTTTTGAAATATTTCAATCGGATTTAGAAATCAAAAGCGAATAATCCACGTTGGAACAAATAACAAAAGCACAATTAGAAACGCTATTTACGACAAGAAATTTAAATCGAAAACTTACAACGAGAATTGTATCGTAACAATTCTCAGTCCAATTTGAAGAAGTTTATTTAACCAAATCACAGAATAGCTGCTTGCCTTGAATAAAATATACGCCCCATATCAGCAGTGCACCGGGTGCACGTAATTTCTCCCAGGATAAGATGGTTACAATTCTTCGATTTTAGCACTATACCGAAGAATACCTCGAACAACACTCAGAAACTTATCGAAACAAGAGACTCAAATGCCAAAATTTGAGAATATGAATGCCTAGCAAAAGGAGGGCACACGAGAGTGAATAGAGGGGAAATTGAGAATTGTTTGTTGTTTTTCCAATGCAGAAAATTCAGCTTTATATAGAGGCTGATTCCTCCAAAAATGAATGCTGAAATTCATGGCCTTAATGGCCTTCAAATCAATTTTGAAGGTCACAACACATTAAACCTCCACTAACGGCAGAATTGCAATCAAACCTAATTAAAAAAAATTTGAAACAGCTGCATCACTAATGAAATAAAACTCATTCAAATCTTTGAATTTCAAAACAACTTTTGAAAAATCTCAACAATCCCCCACAAATTCATGGATTTGATCTCAAGTTTCCATGACTTGCTTTCAACAATGGTACCTTCCAGTTTGAACCACTGTCTAAGTTATCTGACGTCAGTTATCACCAGGTCAAATGGAACTAAGCCTTGAATTTAAGCCTGTAAGTGTGACAACGTATGTGAGTAACAACAAGCCACTAGCTTTGTGTTGATCTTTAGGGTTGACACTTAGGCCATGTGTCCTGATCTTGTTCATGAATGCTTTCAGGAATAACCCAATTCCTTAGTTGCGGCCAAACAACGACATTCACTTAGTTGGGCGTCTCCAGGGATGCACTGCTAGCATCTCGTCTTATAAGACTTGACCCCATTCAGAGATGAACTCTTATTATACTTGCAGTAGCAGCACCTTTCAAAATTTCAGGGGACAGACTCCAGATACAAAGTATCAGTCTATTTGGTGCTCTGACATACCCTTACGACTTGTTGATACCACATTGAACCTTCTTTGTGGGATCTCCACTCAAAAGGTTGGGTTGCCGTCGTAGATATGTCACTCATGGGTTTTCAGTCCCATCCCCAATCTGGACTTATGAACTTGTGACAGATTCAATCCTTTCGTCAAAGGATCAGCCACATTGTCCTTTGTTCCCACAAAGTCAATGCCTATTACTCTGTCTGACACTAATGCCCTTATAGACTTCAGTCTAACTTGGATGTGTCGTTTAGTCTTTTGGTTGTATTTACGACTCCTCACCTTTGCTATTGTGGTTTGGTTATCACAATGTACAACAATCGGTGAAAGAGGCTGACTTACAATGGGAAGTTGTGATAACAACCCAAATAGCCATTCTGCCTCGGTACCAGTCGTATCTAATGCACATAACTCGGCTTCAAACGTAGACCGGGTTATCAAAGTCTGTTTTGCAGACTTCTAGGAGACTGCGCCCCCACCTAAGGTAAAAACATATCCTGAGCACCCATTACTCCCGGAGTTTTTGGCTATCCAGCTAGCATCACTATATCCCTCAAGAACAGCAGGGAATCTGCCATAATGTATGGCCAGTGACACCGAGCCCTTTAAGTACCTTAGTACTCTATCCAACGCACCTCAATGAGTTTTGTCAGGACAACTAGTGTATCTAGCCAGCTTAGAGACAGAAAATGATATATCTGGTCTCGTGCCATTTGCCAGATACTGTAAGCTCCCAATAATTTGGGAATACCTTAGTTGTGCAACCGGAACACCACTTTCATTTTTGAATAAAGCTACAGAAGGATCATATGGTGTTTTAGCAATTCTACTGTTTTGATAACCAAATTTCTCAATTATCTTCTCAACATAATGAGATTGAGAAATGGCTATTCCATCAGTTGACCGAGTCAACTTGATACCAAGAATCACATTTGCCTCACCCATATCCTTCATTTCAAACTTGTTTTTCAAAAATGACTTGGTTTCGGTAATAATAGCTAGACATGATCCTATTAACAGAATATCATCCACATACAGGCATAGAATTATTATTTTATCTCCTTTAACCTTGCAGTATATACATTTATCATTCTCATTTACAGTGAAGCCAAATGCAAGAATAGTTTTATCAAACTTTTCATGCCACTGTTTGGGTGCTTGTTTAAGTCCATATAGAGACTTAACAAGTTTACAAACTTTGTACTCGTTACCATGAGCTACAAACCCTTCAGGCTGATCCATGTAGATTTCTTCCTCGAGTTCACCATACAAGAAGGCTGTTTTCACATCCATCTGGTGAATCGGGAGATTATACACCGAAGCAAGTGCTATAAGCACCCGGATTGTAGTCAATCGAGCTACCGGAGAATAGGTATAGAAATAGTCTATTCCCTCCTTTTGTTTAAACCCTTTAGCCACCGATCTGGCTTTAAACTTATCTATGGTCCCATCAGGTTTAAGTTTCCTTTTAAAAATCCACTTACATCCAATAGTAGTACACCCCGGAGGGAGATCGACTAGCACCCATGTTCCATTGGAAACAATGGAGTCCATCTCACTTTTGACAGCTTCTTTCCACTGCTTGGCTTCTGAAGAAGCCATAGCATCTTTGAAAGTTATCGGATCATCCTCAATGTTGTAAGTGACAAAGTCACTTCCAAAATCCTTGACGACCCTAGCTCTCTTACTCCGTCTAGGTTCATCTGACTCCTCATGAGTCTGATTAGAACTACTAGAATTAACCCCCCACATTGACATCTTTTCCACATGTTCAGGAATAGATGTGGAAGCAAGTGAATAATTAAGTGAAACATTTGAAGGTATTCCTGTTTTTAAAGGAAATACATCTTCTAGGAATACAGCATCACGAAATTCGACTATTGTGTTAACCTCAATGCCTGGAATTTCTGATTTAATAAAATCTTAAGGTAAGGCATAACTTGTCTCCACATAACCCAAGAACACGGCATCAACAGTCTTAGGACCCAATTTCTTTCGTTTGTGTTCTGGGACTAGCACTTTTGCTAGGCACCCCCACACTCGAAAGTATTTCAGGCTTGGTTTCCTACCTTTCCACAACTCGAAAGGAGTACTCGTATTGTGTTTCAGAGGGCCTCTATTCAGAATAGGGCAAGCCGTATTCAAAGCCTCTCCCCACAAATACTTTGGTAACCGAGTTAGTAGGAGACTGTTAATCATGTCTTTGAATGTTCTATTCTTTCGTTCAGCCATTCCATTAGACGAAGGGGAATAAGGAGGAGTCTCTTCATGAATAATGCCAAAAGTTTGACAATATTCATTGAACTTACTCGATTCATATTCTCTTCCTCTATCGGACCTTAGTCTTTTAAGTTTCTTACCAGTTTGGGTTTCTGCTTCATTTTTAAACAAAATAAATTTGTCTAAGGCTTCATCCTTATTTTTCATGAGAAACACATAACAGTATCTACTGCAATCATCTATAAAGGTGATAAAATATCGTTTGTGGTCCCTGGTCAAAACTCCATTGAACTCACAAATATCAGTGTGAACTAAATCAAGTATTTCCGAATCCCTTTCAATTGACTGATAGGGTTTCCTAACTTGTTTAGCTTTTACACAAACTTGGCATTTGTGATTTCGTTCAATATTTTGACTAGGAATTAAATTCAAATTCATCATTCGTTTGATCGAATTGAAATTTAAATGACCTAACCTACTATGCCACAGAGTAGAAGATTCAACATTCAATATAATAGAATCAGAAACATCAATTTTATTATTATCAACTTGAACTTTGAATAAGCCATCGTCTAAGTAGCCTTTACCAACAAAAACACCAAATTGTTGAATAACAACTTTATTAAACTTGAAAACCAATTCATATCCTTCCCTAACTATTACAGAACCACTAATAATGTTTCTTCTGACAGTGGGTACATGATGAACTCTTTTCAGTGACAGAATGCGCCCTGAAGGAAACTTCAAGTCCACGCTTCCTATCCCAAGTACTTCAGCTGTACTGGAGTTCCCCATGCTTACTGTCCTTCCACTGATGGCCTGATAAGACACAAAGAGAGATTTATCAGCACAAACGTGCACATTGGCTCCAGTGTCAATCAACCAATCATACGGTTCATAAATAGTCAAGAGTTCGGGTTGTACAGATACATACCCATCAGTTGCTCCTGAGGTGCTAGCACCGCTAGAACCTCCCACAACCATGTTGACAACTGCCTGCCCAGTCTTGGCCTTTTTATTAGGACAAAGCTTGGCCCAGTGTCCAACCTGCCCACAGTTCCAGCATGGTTTGTTTGCTTTTGGTTTCTTATTTTTGGAGGCCTTGCTTTTATTGATGGC
>NC_026152.1:5772361-5797998 GCF_000512975.1 Sesamum indicum
ACTATAAGATTGGCCCTTGGTTGATGTTCAACAGGCATCTTGTGCATTTGATTTCTATGTTCTTCCTCAATGCTAATAGCAATCATAAGATCATCCAGAGACAATCTCCCTTTCTGATGCTTGAGTGTCATGCCAAAATTTTCCCAGGATTTGGGAAATTTGTCCACTATGGACATGACCAGAAATTTCTCGGGAAGTTTCATCTCAGCATCAGCCAGAGCATGCTCAAGGTTGATAATCTCATAAGTCTGTTCAGCCATAGACCGGTCCTCAACCATTTGATACCTCATGAACTTAGAAACAGAATACTTTTCGAGCCCTTGCTCTTCAGTATTATATTTCAGGTCCAACTCATCCCACAGAGACTTAGCAGTGTAAGAATCGGAACAATAGACATCGAAGAGCGTATTTGACAGGGCTGACAAAATTGCTCCTCTGCCTATTTGATCCCTTTCTGTCCACTGCGCTATCTCAACAGTTTTGGGATCGGTATTAGTAGGTTCAGGTCTGATCACCTGAATCACTGACAAAAGTCTTTCATCGTCAACCAAATTTTCATTCGCTATTGCCAGCGTTTGAAAAATTGACCCGAAAACTTGTCCAGTAAACCAGTCAAGTCGACCTTTTGTGTGATCGGAATTGCAACAGAAATCGGCTCGGCCATCTTTTAGTATTTTAGAAAACTAAAAGTAACGTTTCAAATAAAAGATTTTGAAAATAGCGTTTTCCAAAATAGTTCCAACGACAAAATCTGATTTTTCAAAACTTGTATATTTTCTTCAAGATTGTTGGAAAAATTGGTTTCAAATAATCGAAACGATGTTTTGAAATATTTCAATCGGATTTAGAAATCAAAAGCGAATAATCCACGTTGGAACAAATAACAAAAACACAATTAGAAACGCTATTTACGACAAGAAATTTAAATCGAAAACTTACAACGAGAATTGTATCGTAACAATTCTCAGTCCAATTTGAAGTAGTTTATTTAACCAAATCGTAGAATAGCTACTTGCCTTGAAAAAAATATACACCCCGTATCAGCAGTGCACCGGGTGCACGTAATTTCTCCCAGGATAAGATGGTTACAGTTCTTCGGTTTTAGCACTATACCGAAGAACACCTCGAACAACACTCAGAAACTTATCGAAACAAGAGACTCAAATACCAAAATTTGAGAATATGAATGCCTAGCAAAAGGAGGGCACACGAGAGTGAATAGAGGGGAAATTGAGAATTGTTTGTTGTTTTTCCAATGTAGAAAATTCAGCTTTATATAGAGGCTGATTCCTCCAAAAATGAATGCTGAAATTCATGGCCTTAATGGCCTTCAAATCAATTTTGAAGGTTACAACACATTAAACCTCCACTAACGGCAGAATTGCAATCAAACCTAATTAAAAAAAATTTGAAACAGCTGCATCACTAATGAAATGAAACTCATTCAAATCTTTGAATTTCAAAACAACTTTTGAAAAATCTCAACAGGTGGCGCTGTGGAGAGGAAGGGGACGGGCATAGACGATCTGCGTAGGGGAGGAAGAGCGAACTAGGCTGAGGGGAAGGGATATGAATCATAGATTATGATGGATATCATATGAATCATTGATTTGTGTTGAATTAAATCTAGCGATTGTAAAATAAAGATTGAAATTAAGGAAAAAAAAAATGTAAAGGAAATGGCATGTGTAGCACACTACTCACGTGAGGGAAGTATCTTGCTTATTCTGTTAAGAACTTGGGGAACTAATAAGGGGGTGATTACCATTTGTTTTATTAACACAGTAAGGTAAATTGCAATTTGTCCATATATATTTGCTAATAACTTTTATTACTTGATTGATCTATGTATTGGACATTTGTTGGTTACAATTTATTCTGACACAATAGAATAAATAAAATCATAATATTCTGTTTATAAAATCTTTAATTGATACAATAATTTTTAATTTTATCAAGAGTAAATATATGATTATCATATTTTATATAAATATAAAATGCTCAATTTATTTTATGCGGAAAGAAATGGAAAATCTTAGAAATAGTGATCAGAAATCCAATTGGATTGACGGTTTTGAGAATCATATAGCAATCTTTATGAATATGATAATGATTTGCTGAATGTAGTAAGCATTCATTTGTGGCACCATGTGTTTGTTGTGCTTACTATGTATGTTGAACGGTATTTTAACGTCATAAAAAATGCCCATAGACCAATTGTATAACCTATGTAGTTGGGCTGCCAATTGGATGACAACTACGAAATCAATTTCTGAGGGTTGGTTTGAAATGTTCTAAGTCGAGAACCTTGATACTGGCATCGAGAGCCCTATAGAGACTTGCACTAAGTATTCCATTCATTGGATGAGTCTTGTGTTTCATCAGCGACAGACATGAGATGTCTATGCAATTTTAGTGGATTAGTTGACAAGGTTGTTAACTGATTGAACTAACTCGCGGGAATTGTTATATAGAAACTTTGGAGACTTGGTTGACATGACTTGAATTTCAGGCTCCGAGAGATCTGGCGAAAGATGACTGTGTCGTCGATGCGGTCATTATAAGCCTTGTCCAGTGTAGTCGGAGTATGTAGTGAGAACGGTGGATTTCAAGATAGAATCCGTCTCCTATTACTATATGACGGATATATCTCCTATGCACTCTGAGGTGGTTTAGACTCTCTAAGTCTATGGCCATAGCGATTGGTCGAATAGAAAATGGTTCCTTTATCAATCAATAGAGTAAACGCATGTAAAGTATTCAACATAGTTGTCTGGTCCAAGATGGGAACCGATGCCCAATTGCATGCCCTAGACTAAGGCTAGGAGATGGTCGATGGAAGGACCGTACCTATATGGAATTAGAGAGTCTAAATGGTCACGCCAATATTCATCTAGTCTCTAGTGCTATGAACCGTTGTTAGACGGCCACCCATGGTGACGGGTGTTTTTGATTAATAGTTAATCAGAAATAATTAATTAAATTAGATTTAATTAATTATTTATGTTGGACACAATGCCCAAGTCTAGCTGAGGGTGAACCAAAAGAGTCACACACAAATCACTATGGAATTGGTGGAACTAATTGGAATTAATTCGAGAAGCAACAAATTAATTTAATTTAAGAAGAATATATTTTAATGAATGGATCATTTATTTAATAATCCATTTGATAGATGGCATAAAAATTAATTAATTGGAGTAATTAATTTTGGGCGTAACACCTTTAAATTAATTGGATTAATTAATTAGGTTTTACTTAATTAATTAATTGGATCAATTAATTAATATTTGAGCTTAGATTTATTTAATTGACTTAAATGAATCTTTGGATTTAGTTGGACTGAAATTAATTTAATTAATTATTATTCAATGATCATTCGTTGGGTTTGATTTAATTAGATTAAATCAAGCCCGATGCATTTGAAGTCCAAGTCCATTTGAGGAAGGTTGGAGCAACTTAAGAAGAAGTTGAAGCTTCTCGCCATGATGAACATGATGGAGTGGTTATTTTATCATGGTTGGAGGTTATATGCATGTGTGTGTATAGGTTGCGTTGGAGGTAAACTTGGTTGTGATTAAATTTTGAATTCAATTGTATATAATATACAGAATTACATACATATCCAGTATAACCATAACATGAGCCACGAAATTTGCTCCTTGTATCTCTAAAAAATATTCTCCTTTTTGTTCTATATTGAATTGGATTGAAATTAGAACATAAAACAATCCAAAAGCACTAAACCATAGTGTTAGGTTGGAGTTATTTTTCTTCTTGTTCTTTCTTCTATCTAGCATAAAAATAGAACTATATCTATTCCATTTTGTGGTGTGGACTAATTAGAGGGGTTCTAATTTGGATTCTAAAGTGAACTGATGAGGAACGAAAAGGGAAACATCGCACGTTGTTGATCATCTATCAGAAACAAAAGATAAAGTTACATATGGTGCTTTATGCTTTTGTATTTGTTATTATACTTTTAAAAAACACCGAACGCCTGGGAATTTGAAAGGGAACGCCCCTTTGAACCGTTTTAATTGATTTGTTTATTTCATGCTTCTGTCGCGCTCCCGGGTCATACCAATTCTTTTAGTGGTATCGGAGCCTGGTTTACTGTTGGGCTTTCAGATTAAAATGTTATTATGTGTTGAGCATGAACAGCGTGTTTAATTTGCTTTTGGAGTATGGCTTTTAAGCATGGTTATATGCTTTAGAAAATATGTATTAATTTTATTTTTAAATTATGAATATCTATGCATTTTTTGAAAATTGAATTTTCTGTAAATTCATGGTTTTATTTCAGTTTTTAACTGCAGAAATTCAAATTTTTTTTTCTGAAAAAGAGAGCAGTACGACCGTTCCTGCCTTGCCGGCCGGGGCGCCCGCAAGTGGGTAGATGACCGTCTGCTGTTCCGAATGATTGGACTGTTTTGCGCTTTTTTTTTAAAAAAAAAATTGAATTTTTCTGATTTCTGCATTTTTTTTTAAATTATTAATTTTTTGGCTTATTTTGATTTTAATTAAATTGTGCCTTAAATTAATTTGAAAATAGTTTTCAAACAAACAAAAAAATTGTACATTGGATGTATGGTTGATATCCATATTTTTAATTGCATTATTAGTATGTTATTTGCTGCATTTAATTATGTTTCTAGTAATTGATATTGATTATCTATTATTAAACACATGGATTGTATTTAGTTGTTTAACATGTTTATATTTGATATAAATATATTAATTATTGTTTATTGGATAAACAATGGGGATGATGACAAAGCCCATTGGCCGAATGCATGGTTCAATTTTATGTTGGGTGAGGGCTGCGTACCTCTTTGTTTTAATTCCTTCTTTTGGTTTTAGCCTTGAAATAATAAAACTTGATTTCTCTCTCCTTTTGTACTCCTCCAACTTTTAATTGGGGTTTTGAATTTCAGTTGTGATGAGTGTAGTTAGTATTGTGAAGTTTCATTTATTTTGGATAAATGTAAGCTTCCTAAGAGATGAAGGCCAATGCCCGTTTGATTGAGCTCACGACGAATGAAGAACAAAGAGCAAGGCCCTTTAGAGTGATAATCGGTTACTGTTTTGTAATAGTTACGCCACACCCTAGATTGAACATAGACTCACTGCGGATTTAATGGGTCACTTAGGATTGGGCTTTTGTGATCATCCAACAAGGGCGTGCTAGGCTTATTTTTGCATGTGGTGTATGTTTTAATATTTGAAGTATGATGTGTTTGGAATGCATCTGTTTATACTAAATGATTAAAACTGATGCATGCAAAATCTTATAATGATGAGGTCTCGGTTACAACCAACTTAACTCTCACTTGGATGGTCCAAGTTAAATATTAGGCCCAAAATGGATTAAAATTCAAATGGTTTGATTAAATCCAAGCTTTCCATCCACAATAATGTGGTGTTGATGCTACTTTCACCTATTCGTGGTCTCATGAGCCGTGGCATGATTGGAATGTAATAAAGCTACACTATTGTTGTGAACGAATAAAATATACTCCTGTTTCCTAATCTCACGGGTTGTGGGGGCGTTAGTTGAGATATTCGTTTGGTTGATGGGTCGGGCCTAACGTTGAGTAGCGTGATTCACTTGGAATCCTTGGGAATCACGTGAAGAGGCAAGGCAAAATGACTTGGGGATCTCTTTGGATGAGAATGGTATAGGTTGCCTCCCATAAAGCCTTTTTTCGTGTGAATTGTAAAAGCGGGGCATGGAGAATTACGTTTGTGGACCCTAAGCCCACTAGAAAATAATTTTTCAAAGATCCCACTTGAGTGTGCTGTGCTTTTTGAAGAAATAGTGGGACAGGTTGATGACTGAAGACCAAGTTAATATTATAATAATCTACTTAATTTCTATTTACATTTGATGTAAATGTCTAAGAGGCCATTCACTGCAATTCTTGAAACTAATAAATTTGACAAAACAAACTACAATGATTGGCTGCAAAGTCTAAGGATTATCCTAGATTTTTAGAACTAAACCTATGTCCTGGATAGGTTTCTTCCTCGGGCTTTGCCGGAAGGGTTCACATGCGTACAACGTTTGACGTTCAAAAAGTGGCATAAGGATAATCAAAAGGTTCGCAGTATCGTGCTGGCATTAATGACCAATGACATCCAGAAACAGTACGATAGGCATGATGATGTCTGATAGATAATGCTCCGCATGAGCTAGGTTTATGCGGTTCCAGACTGACATATTAGATATGCTGTCATAAAAGCATTTTTCGGTGCCAAGATGATTGAAGGGTCTTATGTACATGAGCATGGGGTTAAGATGCTATCCCTTGTGGAGAAGCTCAAGGACCTTAAGACTGATCTTGAAAATGAGATGTACATTGACGTGATCCTTCAGTCTCTTCCTCTCTCCTTTGACCCGTTTATCATGAACTATAACATGAATTGGCTTGACAAAGACCTTCATAAGTTGATAAACATGTTGGTCTAGCACAAGGTAACGATTGAAAAGTCTGCACCTTCGGTATTGGTAGGGGAGGCTTCAACTTTAGAAGCAACAGACAAAGGGGCCGGACGTTGGAGGAGGAAGAAAGGTAAGACAGAATTAGCTATTACAAGTGCTTAAAACACTCCTGTTGCCTAGCTAGGCATGGGCAAAGGGAAGAGGAAGGCGGTTCGACAGTCATGGATTCCAAAAGGTGTTTGCATTAATTGCCATTAAAAGAGACAATAGAAGAGGGAGTATCCCAAAGTCCTCTATAATCAAGGTATAATTTGTTATTGAGCCTTAACATGACTACTACTATACTTCTTGGGTATTTGACACCAACTGTAAAGCTCAAAACTGCAAATGGTGTGTAGGTGGTGAAAAGGCGTAGAAAGTTGAGACAAATGATCCTAAAACATAGCAATAGCAGGGCTGTTGTTACTGTGGTTAAAGGACTAGATAGTCTTAACTATTAGTGATCATGTTATGTAAAGTTGATAAGATATAATTATGTAACCTAGCATGATCAAATTATATTTTTTCCATTGTTGGACAATTTGGATTACATGATTTTGATCAATGATGGTTATTTCATTTAACAAAGAATGATTATATTTGTCTGCTGGGGTGTTTTACGTAATTATTTCAACACTATCTTGTAATTGAATTATGAGTGCTCAAAATAAATGGTAAAAATGGATAATCAAGATAAACTCACAAATTTGGCATGCGAAGCTAGATCATATTTCTCTAGGTACGATAAGGAAGTTGGTGAATTCAACGAGTCTAGAAATTGACAAGTTGAGTCTACAAGCTTGTAAGTCCTCCCTGAGCAAAATGAGGACCGAGAAGCACTTTGTAGGACAAAGTGTGTTTGTCAATAGTATATTGAATTTGATCCAATTAGACATCTATGAGTCATTGAATACACAGAGCTAGAAGGGGGTTCACAAGTCTAAGGACCTTTGGAAGGTTCGGAGGATCAAACTGGTTGCAAAATTAAATCCTTCAATTGGATCTAGGTAGTGTGTATTTAGTGGGGGTTCTTGAAGTATCTGACGAAAATGAAATTCTCAATCAGTGGAGTTATTCTTTGGAGTGCCACAATTGAACGGTGGCTCTGATAAGGGAGGGAATGAACCTTGTTGGACTTGGTTCAATTGTTCTTTCACTGAACTACCAAGTGCGGTGGCTCAGCTTTGATTTGGCCACACTTTAATAGTGTGGCCTGTGATAATTGTAGTGTGAGCTGCAATCCTTGTTCTTCACTTCAGCAACATTTCCTCAACAAATTTCATTGTTCTTGTTCTTTCTCTTCCTTGTTCTTCAACATTTCCTGGCCAATTTTCGTTGTTCTTGCACAATTTTTACACCTTTCTCGTTAGAAAAATTTAAAGTGAGTATGTCTAATTTTGGCCTATTGATACCAGTATTTGTACGGGCAATTAAATCATCGATCAGAGGATGTGTCCGAAAATCCGGATACAGCTTTATCAGTACGACGTGGTGACATAGAACCACATCATATTCATGTTTTGCAAGTATTCAAGAATATGGGGTCTCTTGGTATTTTGCAGTGTGGGCATGTTGAAATTGACACCCACTTAATTACTGCTTTTGTAGAGAGATGGCGCCCCGAGACGCATACTTTTCATTTTTCGATGGGTGAAGCAACTGTAACACTGCAGGATATCGCCATCATCTGGGCACTCCCGGTGGAAAGTAATCTTATTACCGGGGTAGATACAAGGTATAGTACCCAACGGTGGCAAAATTATTGTAATCAATGGTCGGATTTTATGCCAAATGAAGTTGCTTTTAGATGGTCAAGAATAAAACTAACAGTGTTATATGAATATTTATTAGAAAATACATGTGATGATGATAGCCCGTTTGAGGCTGTGTTACAGGAGGCACGTATATGTGCCATGTGCATTCTTGGTGGGGTGTTGTGCCCTGATGCTACGGGGAACACCGTGTCATTGTTATATCTGCGCCATATGGAAAATATACACGAGCAATATGTTTCAGCAGTGTTGGCTTATCTATACCGGGAGCTATGTACAGCATCACAACGAGGGAAAACTAATATTGGCGGTGCCATGCAATTATTACAAATATGGGCATGGTCTCGCATCATAACACTTGCACCCATTCCCTCGAGTGAAGCTTCAACTCTGGTGCCGACCATAATGGACCCTGACAACATTCTGCCTAGCCCTTCATATGCTGCATGGTATGAACATTTTTATTTATTTCACTTACCTTTTTTAATTTTGATTTTAGGTGGTCGTATCATATATCCCGTACTCATACGGTGCACAATGCTCTACATATAATAAGGAACGTGTTGGATCGTATGCAATTAAATGAGGTATATCGGTGCGATTTATTTTTTACGTTTAGTGTATATCTGATGCATTTGTTCCAAGTATATTGATTGGCGTTATATGATATTGTAGTTTATTTGGAATCTGTATGATGATAATGCACTCGACATTCGGGCATTGTCCTTTTATGCAATGCGCACACCGTGGAATATACGCTGCCCATTGATCAATTATTCCCTGGTGGAGATCCATTACCCAGAGAGGGTTCTCCGCCAATTTGGCTAGGTGCAAGACATCCCCCCAAACCCATTAATCAGTGAACGTCGTTTACACACAAGAGACAGGCGGGGACGTCATGACATGGACTGGGCAACGTTTCACGCGGACTATGTTGTGAAATGAAACAATGTGCAATCACTGGTGGAAGGACCCGTTATTGAAGGTGGTCTTGATACCGTTCCTGACTATATGAACTGGTATCATCAAATTACTCGGGTCCAGAGTTTACATAACACATTATTTACGGACATGCTGGGCTATCAACCAACTGACACCCGCGATTGGGAATATGTGGTAAGCACCTTGAAATTATGAACTTTTCCAGTTCACGGTATCCAAGTGTTCGAGTTAGACCGGTTGACACAGCTCGTGGCAACGCATTTACAGAGGCTGGCCGTTCGAGTGTACATGCCGAGGCCGGGCCATCTACTGTTTGCACAGAGGCTGGTCCGTCGAGCTTTTACCCGGAAACAGGTCCATCGACTGCTTACACTCCATATGCTCCATACATGCCATCATTTGATGATACGTTTACACATAATGTTAACCCACAAATTCGAATACAATATGTTACATCACATGTTCCATTCGAAAACACCGATGTGAACACACCTAGTGACCAAAGAGATGATAATCCTCCTCGAAGAAACAGAAGACGTCCACGTTGTGGCACTGGAGGGAATTATTAGAGTTGTGTATTACATACGGAAAGCATAAGAATATTGCATATGTAAATTGAGATGTCTATAAAATTTCTATTTTATTTAATATGATTTTATTTTAATTTTCACAAGAACAATTTAGATTTAATTTAAATTTAATATATATACGTTATGTATAAAAAATAATAATAGAAGCATGTATTTAATCTACATTCAATCTACAAAACTAAGTTATGTATATAGTGTATATATTAAACTTAATATAAAATATAACATAATTTTAACGTTTTCCATTATTCATAGTTATTTAATTATTATTAAATACAAAGTATGATTATTTAATAAATTGATTACAGAAATATTATTACAGAAATATAAAATTGATTATTAAAAACGTTGTTTAATTATTAAGTAATTTCATTTTAGTTCCCATTTTATCATTTGCAATTACAAATACTGATTATGTAATGATAATGATTATTTAATGTTAATAATTAATTGCAAAGTATCATATGCAATCCGTACGATAATTCTTGTAGTTTTTGGTTATTTGATGATAATCCGTACGGTTATATTTTTAAATTTATATGTGAGGGACCAAATTATAAATAAAAAATTGAAATGTCTATAAAAAATTTTTAAGATTTGCAATTACAAAGTTGCATTTCACCAAAGATAGCATGATACAAAGTTATTTTAACAATATGAGAAAATCGTGTATATTAAGATAGAATCATTCCCGAGCTTGACGAGCCTGATATTGTTGGAGAGCACGTACTTGTGGTCTATCTATTTCGTTCGATATTCTAGTAGAAACTTGTCTACCCGGGCCTCGACGAGCTCGCACTGTGGGATTATTCACAAGTTCAAAATCCACCGGATCCCAATATTCTTCACCGTATACAGGCTCAAACCTCTCTTGATATGTCTTCTTGTATGATTGTACACTGTAATAGTGAGAAATAAAATTTAACGCATTAACCCCAAAATGCCGACATGCCTGAATGGCATGTGAACATGGAATTTCATTTGTACCCAACTTCCCACAAGAACACATATGATGCTTCAATTTGATGACATAATTACGGGAGCCCTGCCCGATCAAGCTTAATGTTACCATTGAGGCAGATTGTTGGTTATAGTCAAATTTCTGAACAATGTGACGTACTGCCTCAGCATGTCGGGCTTCGAACAACTTGAACGCAACATCAGCCCATTGTTGATTTGCATTGATCATCCGATTACATCATGTAGAGCGCTACAAGAAATACTGCACAGAGCGGGATAACGTTATTTGCACAATAGCCATAATTGGTAAGCGTCTCGTACCTTTTAATACTCCATTTATGCACTCAGACATGTTTGTAGTTAGGATACCCGTTCTCCAATCACCATCATGCGCCAATGTCCATTGAGCCTTGTCAATTCTCCCTAGCCAGTCGTATGCTTCCTCGTTCAATGATTTGATCTCTTCCAGTATTCTATCAAATTTTCGAGGATTGTCTTCTGCCCTGCTCTCAGCACATATCCTTCAACTGGATATTCTTGAATTTGGTGTTAAAATTCAAACAGACATACCGTAAACAAAATTGATGTACTCCGCGCGGAAATTTGAATGCGGGTACATAATTTATAGCATTGATCAAACTAGCATGCCTGTCTGAAATCAAACAAACTCGATCATCCTCTGACGGCAACAAATATTTGGAAAGCATTCGGAGGAACCAACGTCATGACGCAAGCGATTCTTTGTCCACGAGTGCAAACGCTAACGGCAGCACCTGCTGATTTGCATCTAAAGTTACTGCTACCAGCATTTTATGCTTGTACTTCGTGTACAAATGTGTTCCATCTACGCTTATAACGTCACGGTAATAGCGATATCCCTCAATGCATGGTCTGAAAGCCTACAAAATATAATTCAACATGTACCACCCCGGCTATCTGTTTCCAAATGCAGCCACTCCACAACGGCCCCAGGATTCCATTTTTGCAATGCCGCCATATATTTGGGCAACTTCTGAACAGAACTCTCCCAAGTGCCGTACACTTGTTCTCTAGCGGCTTTCAAAGCAAACTAGGCCTTATGGTATGGGACTTCAAAATCAAATTTATCTTTCGCAATCTGCTGGACATGTTTTATATCACAAGATGGGTCTTGACGAACCATACCCAACAGATGTGTTGCAATCATACTCTTTCTCTTTCCTAAGTTACCGTGGTCAATAGAAATCTCATTCATCAGACATGTATGTGGTCCGACATACCTGGTAATTTTAAATAATCCCATGTTGGATTTGAATATGGCCCTTAGCATCCAACAACACCCAGTCTGTGCTTCATATTTGCAGGCGACTTTCCATAATTTTTTGTTGCTCTCTACCACTCGGTATTCTCGTCTTGCAAATCGGACCGAGTAATCTTGTACACTTGCTTTCAAATGGTCCTTACTTTTAAACACTATTCCATTGGCGAGCTCTCCAGTATTTGAGTCATAAAAATTACCCCACCTACCAGTGGGGATATCAATCGAGTCTGCAGGGACTTCTAGATTGTTGTGCTGAAAAATGGAATGACCGGATATAGGTTCATTCTGTCGGGCACGGTAGGCATGCTCAAATCAAAATGCTCTTGTGCATTCTGACCAAGAACATCCATCATAACAGGTATACTTACATCACCATTATCATCTTTATTCTGGTCAATCTGGTCTTCTACTTCGACCTCATCTGGTTCTGAGTCAGCTTGCTCAGTGTTCAACAAGCTATCAGCTTCAAACTTGGCATCTTCATCATTGTATTCAGATGAACCCGCATAATCCGATGGACATGCATAATCTGATGAACCTTATGTATTTGTCCCTGCATATGATGATGGGCCTGCATATGACGATGGACCTGTATATGATGATGGGCCTGCATACGATGATGGACCTGCACAATCTTCATTAATACCGAACCGCCCCTTTTCTTGAGTTACTACTGGTAAGCTCGGCAAATCTTGGGTTATCATAGACATATACGTTCCTCAATCACCAACAACTGAGTCATCTGGTACAACATTTTGTATAACTTTCTCCGCTTCGACAAAAATATCAATCGACACATATCCATTCACCGGATTTAAAAAAAATTGCATATCACGATCCTTCTTAATTGCCAACAACATCTCATTTCTTTGGCCAAAATTAAATGTTATGTATTTAAAGAATATATGCAATTTAAAATTATTCCTATCCATACCAATTTCTTCATACAAAATTAACTCTAACTCAGCAAATGTAGTACTACGAGAAATGTGCATAAATCCGAGTGGAGGGCGATCATAACATACAGAACCATTCGAATTGATTTATAGACCTCCAAAATTTATAACAATATCAACAGTGTTTTGCTCTGCCATATCTTCAGAAAAAAATAAAATACACATCAATATAAATTTTTTATAATATAATAAGATATTTAAAAAAGGAACAAATAACACAAAAATTTTTATAAATAACTCACTATACGCCTTTTCAATTGTAAATCTTCAAATAAAAAGTGAAGAAATTTTAGAAGAATTGCGAGGCATGGTGGTTTATGAATTTTTCGAAGGCTGATTTTGAGAGTGTAAGGGATAAGAAACTAAATGCTAATTTTTTGAAGCTGCTTCTCCCGATTTTTCAGTGTGTATGAATGTGAGAATAGCGTCTGATTTATATAGCTAAAAAAACCGCACTAAGCAATCGCGGTGCCAATGACGATAATGCAGAAAAATTGATTGTCACCGCGCTAAGATAACGCGGTGTCAGACACTGGAAAAGAAAAATTGATTGTCACCGCGTTATCTTAGCGCGGTGTCAGAGGCCGAAAATGCGAACGGCAAAAATGTGCCACCGCGGTCAGTTACCGCGGTGGCTGATTAAATTTTTTTTTTTTAAAATATCAGTGCCACCGCAGTTGCTCACCATGGTGGCTATTAAGATTTTTTTTTAAAAAAAATATCAATGCCACCGTGGTATGGCTATTAAATTTTTTTTTTTAAATATCATTGCCACCGCGGTCAGTACATTAAAAAATCTTTTTTTTTTATAAAATCTATGTCACCGCGAAATGTTTTTTTATACATAAAAATTGTGGCACCACGGTGAGTAACCGCGGTGCCACTTACTTTTCTAAACAACTCCATTTCATCCTACTTTTCTAATTTTTTTTTCCTATATTTTTTTAAATAAATTCCCCATAAAATTTGTCATAGTTGATTGTTGGACACCTTGTAGATGTGAAGCTGTGGTTGGCTGGTGTTGATATATTGACTAATTAGACATGTTTGATGTTGTTTATAGTAGTTGATTTCCTTAATATACATGAACTTGCATTAAGTTTTAACTAGTACTACGTATTAAGTACAATGACATTATTTATTTTTTTAGAGAGTATATTATATTTAATTAGTCACATTTTACATGAACATCATTCAATTAGTCAATACAATGTATATTTTTATTCATAAAGAAAAATGTAGGTTTTTTGAATCCGAAAAAATCCCTTAAATTAATTAATTATTAATTATGATTAATATCTCTTTGAATTAATAAAATTATATAGTTTAGACATTATTAATTTATATAGATTTTACTGTAAATTTAGAGGTTTTACACAATAATCCCCTAAACAACATTATACTACCCCTTCAAAGGGTGTAGATGTAATTTTGTAAACTACAAAAATATTTATGTATTTAATCTCAAAGGATATCAATGTAATTTAACCTTCATTTTATAGTAGTTTTCATAAACGAATTACACCATACACCAAAACAAAACTAACGAAGTACTTCTCTTTAACTTTTTGAATAATTTTAATTAATAGTTATTTTTTGTTGAATATTTGCTTCAAATTTCACCTAGAATATGTTGAACCTTACAATTTTATTTTGAGTATACTCTTTCACGAAGAGAAGAATTTTTTAAACTTATATAACGCTTAAATTCTTCTTTTCTCTCTAACATATGATGTACATGAAAAATACTCATCATAAGTTTTCAGACGAGATATATATATATATGTATATATATATTAGCTTAGAAAAAGCCACTTACGTTGTTCTTATGAATCTTGTTTTCAAAAATCTCTTTGCTTAATTAAAATAGAGTCAGCCTATAACACGAACAAATATCAAAAGAATTTGAGAGTGCTCCCAATCAATTCCTTCGTTGCCTAAGTCAATTTTTGCGAAAATAAATCACTAAAATGTTGACATGTGGTGGTATTTATTGGTCCAGATGAGGGTCTTGAAAATTGTTGTACCGTACTTTGGATGTAGCCTTAATTACATAATGTTACCGAATAATTACAGAAAACGACACAATAACTACAGTAGATTATAGAAGTAATTTCAAAAAATTACACTCATACTTATAGAGTATTACACAATAATCTATAAAATTATAGTAAATTAAAGTATTACTCTCGAATCCCGTCTTGGATGAGGCTGGTTACCACTAGACAAAATCTATAAAATTATAGTAAATTTTTGAATTATAAAATATTCATAAAAATACATAATTTACAAAAATATTTGGAAAATTACAGAATTTATACAAATATTCATAAAATTACACAAATTAAAAAACTATACAAAAATAAAAAAAGTAGAAAAATAATATAAGAAATTACAATAACACTTTCATCAAAAATAGAAAAACAGAATAAACATTTATAAAAATGACATACAATAATTCGCCCAAAAAATTATACATTTTGCATACAATAATTCTTCCAAAAAATGACATAAAATTAGTAAACATTCATTAACATATCACACATTTTACATACAATAATTCGTCCAAAAAATTGCACATTTCACATACAAAAATTACACATATTGCACACACAAAAAATTATCACAAAAATTTCACCAAAAAAAGTTACATATTTTACATACATAAATAAAATTACTAACCTTGTTTTGGGTGAAATAAAAAAAATAACAAACATATATTAACATATATTTACACATCTATTATCACAAATATTTATCGAAAAATAACCAAAAAAAAAAATTAATCAAAAAATAACTAGAAAACCAACCTATAAAAATGATGGGGCTAAAGACAGTGGAGGATGACGATGGTGGAGGCTGGCGGACGAATACAGAGAAAGAAGAGTGGAGCTGACGGTGGAGAAAGAAGGAGAAAAGAGGAAAAATGAGAAAATAATCTACTAAGGGTAGCTTATATATTAAAATTTTGGAACTATCAGGTATTAAAAAATAGTTTCAAATACGCCTAAATAAGTAATACGATATCGTTTTATGTAGTATGGACTGATCACATCTTGTACTCATTTTCGAACGGTCACGTATTAAAATAACAGTTCCTAAAAATCATTTCTATAGACACAAAACAGTGTCGTTTCGTCCAAAGACGACTTCGTTTATAGAGGGCATTTAAATGATCATTCCTATATTTAATAAACCATTTCTATTTAAGTACCAAATATATATTTTTTTTTCAACTTAAAAAATTAATAACGAAGGAAAAATCATTCCAAACATATTAATGATCAAAGAGAAGTAGAATACAAATTAATTAAGACCATCGAAAATATATTTTTTTTTTCATAAAATTGATACATGTTCATAAGGTTAAATATATTTGTATATCCACAATTGTTAATCCCATGTAGATGTAACTAGCACTACAAAGAAAAGTCGGGATTTGATGTGGATTTTGGATGATATTTTTTTGTCTTTGTAAGGGTTCTAGGACACTTAACTTATTTCTACCGGATATTGGAATGGTTTTGGAACGGTTTAAAATCCGTCCTTACAGATGACGTTACAAAAGTTGAGATACGGTTCAAGCAATACCGTTCCTATTTGCGACAGGTAATGTAACACTCATTTGAAACCATTCCTAGTATTAAAATTATCAAAATTTTTATTTATATTTGAACTGCAATTGTTTTTACGGATTTTGAAAAGGCAAGATTAATTTTGATGGGGAATTGTTGGAACGGAATTTGTAGTAATTGTGCCTAATTTGTAAAAGTTTTTGGAATGGTACTGTGCAACGGATTTAGGAACGGGTAGACTTAATAACGAACACGTTTTTAGAACTGTTTGACTAATGATACTAGGAACGGTCTTTCTTAGTTTGGGACATGTATGAGAAGCTGAAATAGCTATTGTGTTTGGCGATGGTGGTGGGGGTGGCTATGGTGATGTCAACGTGCGGCTAGAGACATGGGCCTCAGAACAAAGGCCGAATTCTCAGCCCTTATTCTTGCCCCCGACCGCAGCCAGCTATATCTGGTTCTCCGTCATCGCCACCAAAGCCTCCAATTCAGAAGGGGCATCCTGGTCTTCGGCAATGGGCTAAGCTGACGATCCTCCAGTAGTTTCTAAAACGGCTCCTACAAAACAAACAAAGTTTTAGTACTTTTAATGAAGAATTAATTTTTTTTTAAAAAAAATAATAATAATGTAGCTACTTAGTGCCACCTTCTCTGCCCTCAGTTTCCTCCAGCCGTGGTTTTCTTTTTTCTTGTAGCACCGCTCGAATAATTCCATCTGCTTGGGCGGCTGATCGAGCTCCGCCTCCTGTAGAAGAAAAATAGTTAGCATCATATTTATAAAATAATAATAAAGTATACAAAATATTATTATTTACTTACCAACTTCCTCCTGTACATGCCGATAAAGGAAGCAGCCCCCCTTCGGTACACAGTTGAGGATGTCGTGGGGTTCCCCACTTGATTCGCGGACTCCTGCTGGAACTCCTTGCTAGCACCAACCCTCGTTGGCTAACCAGATTGGCCTGACCAGATGTATTTGCCGGTCCACATGTGGAAGACCTGAAACATGGACTCATCGTCATAGTCGCACAGTATGCGATTTGCAATAATAAAATTAAACAAAACATTAGTAAAATTTATTAAACAATTAGATTGTTAGATAAAACTAAATTAATTTAAAATTCATTACCTTCATGCTCTCGAATAAAAAATATTGGTGCTCTGGCGGCACCTGCCTTAGACACGGCCACTGGTGGGTTAAATGTCCCCTCACGACCTCATTGATAGGCTCATTGAAGCGACAGTCAGACCTGAAAGGACATGTTATATTAGACATTTTTAAGATAAAATAATACTAAAAAAATTGGGTAAACAAATTTACCTTACGTAATCGAGGCTGACGTACTGGCTCACTGATGGCGAGGGAATTGATGGTAGTGGTGGTGGTGTGGTGCAGCAGCCGGGGTGGCTGACTGCTATAATGTCTCATCAGCTACCTATGCAGCTCCAGATGTTCCAGCATCATTTGGAGTTTGCGGGGTGGGGGAAGTTGCGGTCGTGTCAGGTGGTGTGGGTGGTCGAAAGACGTCTACCCCAACCATGGAAGCATCCGACGACGCTGGTGGAAGTGGCGGGCCATGACCATGTGGTACAGGAGGTGATTTTATTACCGGCCATGACCACGCGGTACAGGAGGTGATTTTATTACCCGAGAACTCCAAGGGTAACCCCTTGAAATCATGGTTTTATTACAGAAACAGTGGACTTCAATCATAACTATTGTCTTCTTTAGTCTCGTAATCCTCATCAAAGCTATCTTCGTTAGATTCATCATCATTAGTCGAGCGGGATGTACCTGCTCCTTGTTGATTTACAACAAAAAGATCAACGACTAATTCTATCAAATACAAAAAAAAATTAGAGAGAGATTGACAAACGAGAGTATAAAATTATTAGTGGGATAATGAGAGATCAAGAAAATTTTAGAGAGATTGAGAAAATAAAGAGAATATAAGAAGAATGGAAGATGATAGTGAGATTAAATGGAAAAAGAGAAACTTATATATATGAAAATTTGTAATGGTCTTTCTAACGCTTCCTGGTACACAAAAATAACCTGTTAAAAATTAGCCATTAATGTGCAATCTGCAATGGTCTCAACACCATATGTAGGAATGATTTTGTATCCCTTAAAATATAGTCATTGTACTATTGTTGAAATGGAAATACAATATTAATAATACATGCAAACAGTTACGAATTCTAATAACTGTAGTCATTGTCATTGTAACACATTCTGTTTGAAAGAAACTCATACTTATGAATGGGCTTTGTACCTCATTTTGGAATGGATTTACTAACGTCACTTTTTAGACGTGAACTGTCTCATATTCTATAGACAGTCTCTACCTTTAATAATGTGTTCCAAAAATAGTTTCAATTATTTACCGTTATAAGTTTCGATTGGTTTTAAAAATGCAAATCTTAACACTTATTTTGGAACACTTTTGGTAATGATTTTTCCGTCCCAAAACCACAAATTATAAAAAGGAGAATCATAAAGTCATCTACCAATTTTCGTTTTTCAAGAGTGTTAATAACCGTTTCAACATGGAATAGAAAACGATCATCTTCCGTCCCAAATTCCAACTTCTTTTTGTAGTGACATTAGCTAATGATTTATACTATAACCCAAATAATTTATACTGGAACTAAATGCCGCCCAAACATAAAAGAATATTATAGCACCAACACATCTCCCTTAATATACAGAGTGCATTATCATCAGTAATTTTTATACAAAAAATTTATATAGTAATATTAGTTTATGGGAAAAAGATCAATTTGGCCCTTTAAGTTTTCTCTACAATTAATTTTAGTCCTTTAAGTTTGCACATTTTCAATATAATCCTGTAAATTTCAAAATGGCTTAAATTGGGACCACAAATACATTTTTGAACATTTTTACCCTTGAACAATTTTAAAAGAGCTATTGTAGTCCATTTACACTAAAATCTTATTTATTCATCCATGCTCGAGAAAATGGTATCAGAGCCTTAGGTTTATTGAAGAAATATATGATTATATTATACTTTGATATTATTAATCCACTAACGGAGGGGACTTTTTGAAAGACAATGGAACCGAACAAAAGTTCGAGTTACTCTGAAAATAGGAAATATTTCCAGATTCTGGAAATACAGATGAGAGAATTTCTTATGAAAATTCTTGACAAATGTTGTAACGGTCCCAAGAGGATTGATCTAAGACTTCTACCGCCGGAAGAAGAAAAAGAATGGCTGAGAAATTTTAAAGTCCGACAAGTGTTACCAGGGAATGCAGTGAGGCGTCTATACTCAACTGAAGTCTATGGTAGAATCCCAACCAGGAGAAGCGGAACGGGTAAATTCCTACATAATTTCAGTCCTAAAAATTATGATTGATTAGAAGGAACTCGGGCCAGATACATCAAAGATCTCTCAAGATTTGAGAGAGATACAAAACACGGTTCAAGACTACGGACATAGGTTAATACATATACCTATGAAAAGAGAATCTTTGAGCCAAAAGGTGGACGAGGTCCTTAAGATCCTTCCCGATCTACACAAGGGTCTTACAGATCTGAAGACAGAAATTACAGATCTGAAGAAACCAACGAGAGAGCCCTGAGACATCTAGATCCAGACAGGAGCAAATCAGGGACGCCCTTGGAATAGTACCTCTTCTACACCAGAAGAGGAAGGCCACGGTGATTCCAAAGCCGAAGTCAAGAGAAAATCTGATTATTGCATCTATTAGATCTATAAAATAATGGATGTAACAAGAGCGGAACTATCAGATCTACAAGAATTGGCGGAATCCTTTTCCCAACTCGGGATCGTGGATTTAGTCAATATCCAAATAAATGAGATCACTCCAGCACTACCACCAGCGGAGGGAAGTACAAGCTCTAATGATCCTCCACAGGATCAACCGATGAGAGAAAGTGCGGATTTTCACACTAATGCCACTCCAACATTTGTGGGAACCAAGCTAAAGAAAAATTCAGGAAGAATTCAAAAAGAGTACCGGAGAATACACCTTGGGCAAGGACCATGCTCCAGCCCTTACATCCATATGGCGCTATACTGAACCTCGATATTATCAATTTCCGGAACACCAAGAAATTGATAGACGAATGGGTTGCAGCAACCAAGATAGCAGCAACTACCCTAAAGCTCGACAAAGAAAACTTCATAAAGCTTGTGGAGTTAAGCTTAGAGGGATCTGTAAATATCGGATGGTATAATATCCAAGAAGATACCAAAGCCAGCATCCTTGCCGGAGATTCAAAAGATGCGATTGCAGACCGGCTGGGAAGACTTATCAAGATACACTTCATCGGAGATGGATACTTCGAAGGAAGTAGGGTAGAAAAGGCTGGAGAATATGCACAGGCTCTTTTCAGCCTTGAATTAAGAAGTATTTGCGCAGTGGATGAATATATCTATTGGTTCCGCAAGTATTTCTTCCAAAGTGGAGTAGCAATAGAAGTAGCAGCTCCAATGTTCTTCGCTAAAATATGCAGTCCATGGAGGGAAATGTTGATCTAATCATACAAAGTACCTGAAGGACAGCTAGATTCAGTGGCACGAAGAACGTCTTTCCTTAAAGACAAACTGAAGGATTGGTGTTATGAAGTATCCGTCCAGAAGAACATGAAAAGACTGAGAGGTAAAATCAAACGAACTCTGAAATTGGGAAAGTCCTGAACCAAATAGGACTGAACCAAAGGAAGCATCACATAATCTACAAAGTAAGTTCAGGTGAGTTTGCTATACCTATGGAACTTACTGGTAATGTGATGGAGATGCAGTTAATTCCTAAAGAAGAAATTCTTGAAGAATTAGTAAGCTTAGAGAAGAAGTAGCTATTACTATGAAATAGATCCACCTAGGGACTATTGAAGTAGTAATAAAAGCAACTTAGGAAGGAATTGATTCAGAAATACATTTATTGATAACGTATAGAAGAATTAATAACTTAAGAGATGGTTGTCTTAGAACAGTGATAGGAAATTTGTATGCAAGAAAACTGATGTTTGATATTCATCCTAGGATACAACCTAGCAGACCAAGATTTCAGTAGAGTTTTAACCCTTCATCAAGATTTTAAAAGAAAAGATCTAATGAAAGAAGGAAATAGACCGTATTCTATAACCTATAGAATTGCATATGCCCTTTCCAATATCCATCATTCAGATTTGTTTCTTAGGAAAAAGTATATTGAGATTCCTGAAATTTTTAAGGAGTTCGCCATGGTAATGACACCAGATCCTATTAGGATACCTAAAATAGGTGGTGTTGATATTATTATAAAAGATCACCTAGTCTTAGATCGAACACTTAGCTCTAGGACTGAGTTTAGTAATCGGATATCCTTTTCAAAAGATAGGATTATAGGCTACAAAGGAAAGGAGAAAGAGTTACTAAAAGCTTTAACTCCTCAAGAGATTAGGGTAGATAACATAAAACTTAGATACCTTGAAGGATGGAATGAAATACAAGTTATATTTGACATCACTAAGAAATAAAATTATTTCCCTTGTGATGACTTATATCATTTGCAGCAACCTGTTGTTGAAAAATATGGGGGTATGCTAGAAATAGCAGGCCATGAAATTTTAGTTGCAGGTATTGCAGGACGAGAAAATGGGAGTATGACTTTGGGGTTAAGTTTCCTCGAAGATCATAAACCATGGGGAAGAAAAGGTAACGGAATGGAATTCAATCTTGATGGTGTTACCATAAGAATTGAATGACGAGTCCCTTTTCCATATACATATCTATTAGTATGTTGTATGATCAATATAAGACAGAATATTTTGTAGCTTATATTGATTCAGGATCAGGAATTTGCACGGCAAAGCCTGGAGTTTTCCCTAAGAAAGCAAAGGAAACCATACCCGTTATCGCATGAAGGGATTTTTCGCAAAAGATCCTGATACTCAATAAGGGAATACGAGAAGCCAAAATCATGATTGAAGGAGCATTTGGATCACCCTGGTTTAGGGTAAAAACACCTCCTATATACTTTCCTGATACAAGTGTCGATATCTTGCTACGTAACAATTTCATCCAAATATTTGCAAGATATATGTAGGATAATCAGAGGAATCTGTTAATCTTTACTACTAACTATGGAGTGAGATACAGGTGTTGCAAAGAGAAAAAAGACATTTAACAGGATAATGCCAATAAACTTTCGCAGCAAATGTGGTGATTTTGATGCCAGATTAACTCATCCAAAAATGCAGGATAAGAGAAAATTTGGTAAGGTCCTGTTGTCTTTCAGGCAGCAGGGACTCATAGACAATGATAGCTTCAATAAGAAATCCAAGGAGGAAATTTTGAACCTTAAAGAAGCACTATTGGAAATGAAATTGCTAGACATCAGCGAAGAGAGCAGGCTTTTTATTGAGAATGTCAAGAGGTTTATCCGGAGGAACTTCAGTGAAAATCCTCTAGCTTGGTGGGATAGGAACAAGATCGAAGCTACTCTGAAGGTCAAAGATGAATGCAAATACGAGTATGTTCAATACAAACCTAGCCAAATGAACATGGAGGATAAGAAGGATATGCAGATGATAATAAAAGAGCATATCAGTCTTGGACTCATTGAACCCGGAGTCTTTACCTACAGTAGCCCTGGATTTCTGGTAAGAAACCATGGTGAGATTAAGAGAGGTAAACCCATGTTGGTTATTAACTATCAAGGTATTAATAAGATATTAGAATTTGATGGTTATTACATTCCTAGTAGAAAAAACTTAATCGATTGCATTAAAGGGGCAAAGTGTTTTCTAAATTCGATTGCAAATCTGGTTTTTATCATATTAAGATGGAGAATGAATCAAAAAAATTTACTGCATTCTCCACACCACAGGGACAATGTATCTGGAATGTGCTTCTAATGGGTTTAGCTAATGCACCTCAGATATTTCAAAGAAAAATGGATAATCTTTTCAAAGATTATTTTGAGTTCATGTTTGTCTATATTGACGACATACTAATTGCATCCAAAAATATGAAAGAACATATTAAACATCTTGAAATATTTTTTGATGCATGCCATAGAGAAGGTTTAGTACTTTCTGAAAAGAAAGCTACTATTGCTGTCAATAAAATTGAATTTCTAGGAATTCTTATTGACGAAACAGGGATTGAGTTACAGGAGCATATTGTGAAGAAAATCCGCAATTTTTCAGACGTGCTCAAAGACAAGAAGCATCTGCAGAGCTTCTTGGGAGTTGTTAATTTTGCAGGTATCTTCATTAAGGATCTTGCAAGATATAGAAAGGATTGCCAACCACTCTTGAAAGAGATGGAGAGTTCAAAGTGGAAATGGGAAGAAATCCAAACAAAAAGGGTTCGTGAGCTGAAACAGATTTGCAGTAACCTGCCAAAGCTTGCTATACCACAGGACGAGAATGAATTGGTAGTCTATACAGACGCAAATGATTACAGATGGGCAGCAGTGCTCATGAAGAAGATAACTACAGGGGAAGAACCTTGTAGATATACAGGAGGGTTATTCTTAGAACAACAAGCCAAAATTTGGCACATCAACGAGAAAGAATGCTTTGCGGTTTGGAAGGCTTTTAAAAAATGGCCTTTATTTTTACTTGCTAAAGAATTTATTTCAAAAGTTGATAATACTAATGTCAAAGCTTTCTTAAAGAATAAATTAGAATAAAAAATAGAGAAAGCTCGTATTATCAGATGGCAAGCTGAATGCCAATATTATTGTTATAATATTATCGTTATAAAATCTCATTAAAACATTCTTGCAGATTTCCCGACGAGAGATGGAGGCATCTGAAGCAAACTCCATCATGTTGAGACTCAGGCACTTTCGGGAAAACCTCGAGGAGCTTGACAGAAAGTTCGGACAGCTAGCAGTTAATGCCCAAGTTGCGGGACAAATTCAAAGAGCCGATCTAGACACTGTCCAGGTTGCAATAAGAAGTTCCTTATTAGCATCCACCTCTCTATGAAACGACTTAAGAGAACCAATTCGAAAGGCGTCACCTTCGGGGATCACTCACGAGTTTAGGGAGCATGACCCAAAACATGCCTTTAGAGCAAAGGGCTCTACACCTGTAGTGTCGGATTCAAGTACCGATTACACAAGGCCATCACCAGACTCTGGTGAAATGGCAAGAATTGAGTCACAGGAACTGCAAACTCCTGTTGATTCAAGTCAACCCAGCACCTCGGGGGTTAAGGAGGGAGAAATTAGCCTTAGGCCGATGACAGGCACCTCTAAGTTTAATACTAACGAGTTAATATCTTCTTCTGCTTGGCAGGACTACCTGCGTATGTGGGAAAAATTAATTTCCCGCAAAGGAGTAAACCCAGGTAAGACGATTATCGAAACGTCCAAAAACTATAACAGAGTTTGGATATTAGAGGGGTCTAAACTAGAAGAGGTCCGAGAATGGTATGATTTAGGAGCTCTTGCTTTAGTTTATACTATGTCACAAAGTTTTTCGAAAATCTCAAAACTTTCGGAGTGGATTAGTGGGGCGGTCTTTGATTCATTGCAAAATAACCCCCACTTAAAGAGAGGCGACATTCTAGAGATAAAATTCATTTCAGTAGCTCCAGAAACTACAGGAAAGGGGTCTCATCCAGCATTCCATTTCATGAAGCTGCAGAGGCCAGATATGGTAGCTTTCAACAAAATCAAAGCTTCCTTAGGCGAAGCTCCCCTAGTATCGGCAATTACTGAAGATAGTATCTCTACCAGAAGAGCTTGGGGTTTATGGGTTTGTCTCACAGAGATGGACAAAGTCAAGTATCCGTTCAAAATCTTCTCAAACAAAGTGAATGGATCGTTCCTATTAAATTCCATGACAGGAAAAAGCACTGAGTTCGCAGAAAGCTTATTCGAGAAAAAGAGGATGTTAATTTGGGAAAATAAGCTGCCAGCGATCGAAGCCACAAGAATGAAGACGTGCAACATGTTGCATGTTGGGCAATAGCATAACCATTTATGCCCTTGCTGCGAGAAACAAGAAAAGCCCATGTTCGGAACAAAGATTCGGGTCACAAAAAACAAACTCGAACCCCGA
>NC_026152.1:5798008-5891367 GCF_000512975.1 Sesamum indicum
GAGAAGATTTTTTACCAAAAAAAGTAAAAATTAAACGATGTAAAAAATCGAGAGGATAAGACTGTCGACAGAAACCAACAAAAGCTAACACTCAGCAAAGGAGCCAGCTGGAAATCACAGGCGATGACGAACGCAATGACATCATCACAAAACAAGTTTGAAGTCCGATTTTCAAGTCTGCAGACGACTATAAATAAAGATGCAATGAAGCAGAAGGGGGACATCAGAAAACTTTTCCTACTCTTCAAAGCATTAGAGTTCTAAGTATTTTTCAATCTTCTGTAGTATTTTAAAGTTTCAGTTTATGGGGGTTTCCCCAACAAGTCAAGTCCTCTACACCATGAGAGGCTAAAACAGTTGTCTCCTCCAACGGAGGAATAATATCTTTGTAATATTCTCTATATTTTTTCAATAAAAGTTAGGCTTCTATTCAACCTGTTTGTCCAAAATTCTATTAATTCCCTATATTGGAGTCCCTTTTACGCCCTAAGGTAGGAAACGAAGTAGGGTTGTGCTGTTTTGTTACTCAAGGAGGCAAGTTCCTACGAACCATCTGCTGCGGTAGTGTGGTTGGAAGAAGTCCGTAAAATCGAGAACTTGAAATACCCAAAAACAGAGCGGTCAAAGCAAGGTATGAAGTTATGGGCCTTAATTTATTTAAGAAGCATGTTGGGTCTTTCTAAGAGCATGAAAATGGATTATTAAGCTATTTCCTTTGAAAGGGTAAAATGGTCATAAAATAGGCTGAAGGACCAAATTTACGCTAAATTGAAAGATAAAGGACTAAATCTAATATTGACAAACTTAGAGGACCAAAATTAATCCGTGACAAAGATAAAGTACTAAAGTTTTCTTTATCCCTTAGTTTATTATTGTACTCATACTTAAGAATCTTCTTAATATTTTTTCTTTAAAGAAAGAGATGATTGTCATTTAATTTATATAAATTAAACTTATTTTAATTTTATTAATTAATACTGATGCATTATAATTGAAAAAATTTAATTTTCTTTTATTTATCAGCTAACTTATAAATTTTTTTTATTGGCTCTCATATTTTTAAAATTTTTATAAACTATAATTTAAAGGATAACTAAATTATCCTGTGCACATCACGTACAAGTCACACGCTAGTGCATATATGTTTCCAAACATGAATTTTCCTCATCAGACAATCAAGAAGGCCCGAGTCAATATTCTTTTTCAGACTTTGAAAGTTGTGATATTCTTTGAAGGTGTCT
The DNA here is from genome assembly GCF_000512975.1 of Sesamum indicum. Lineage (NCBI taxonomy): Eukaryota > Viridiplantae > Streptophyta > Magnoliopsida > Lamiales > Pedaliaceae > Sesamum > Sesamum indicum. Next base: position 5,799,250 of record NC_026152.1, read on the forward strand.
TCTAATTTATCAGTCAGAATCAGTTTTACCAATTTCTCTCTGTTCAGATTCTTGACAGGTTTTTCACGTGTAAATAAATTTGGGAATTAACAGGAATCTAAATTGATTAATCTCTGTTACTGGATTTTTAAAACTGCAATCTTGTTTCTTATTAGATTTCTTGATTTATGCTTATTGGGTTCTCTTATTCACTGAACCATGTGATCATTGATGGGTTGATATTATTTGTTTTTTTAATGGCAATGACATACATAATTATTCATCCGGGTCAAAATGTACGCGATCTTCTTGGTCGAGCGGACTGATCTCCTAAGTTGTTCGAGGTCGCTCCTCTCCCAAACTAGTGATTGGGCCATGAGAAAAGAAGCAGATCATTAGGCTTGCTGGGGTGCCCTCCAGCTAAGACCCTCCGATGCTTAAGTGAGTCCTTGGTTCTGAGGTCGAAATAGTAGGTCGCTTAGAAAGATAGCGAGCTAAAGCGACCTAAAAGTAAAATGTCGTCCAGACCATCTCTCATGAATGCACTGACTGGGGGTATTTATAGAGAGAAACTGGGGGTCTGTTGACCAAATCCGCGCGTTCCACATGTCTCGGGTCGTCGGGTCGGGTCGCGATCCGACTCGGTCAAAAGTGCGCGGATCCTGCTGGTAAACTTGTAATATTGTGCCTTATCAGAGGCAAAATTATCTTTTTTCGAGAAAATAGGGTCTTACCCATATCATTACTCCCCTACTTTTCTTAGTGTGAGTAGCACGCTAAGGAAAGTAGAAAAGTCTGTTGCTCTCAGTCTTTGAATCATCATTCTTTGAAGTGCACACAAACTCAGATCACATATCACAGCTACAGCTGAATCGACTAAAGCAGGCTTCTCTGCAGGTCGGGTCGCTGATGCAGGGGGTTGATCGCTGCACATCTCAGATTAGAAAACTGAAAGGATTAGCAGAAGGCTTTGATGCCAATTGGGTCGATCAGACCTTAAATGGTAATCTTGCAGCATTTCCTAAAGAACCCCCCACTTAAACATGAAGATGAGTTCGCGGCTCTAGTAGGCGAGATCGAGAAGATGGACGAAGATCGATCAGTGGATAGGCTTACTCTCTTTCATGTAGATCGCGGTCTTTCTCCATCACCGGGTCGCACCTTTTCCAGGTCGCGTATTTGATGCTTCTTTTTCAAATGGCAAGACGAATGCATCTTTTTCAGATGGCATGTATTGATGGTCTTTTTCAGGTTGATGGTCTTTTTCAGACACCGGATCGCACCTTTTTCAGGTCGCATGTGTCAATGGTCTTTTTCAGACAACAAGGTCGCGCCTTCTTCAGGTTGCATGTTTTGATGCTTCTTTTTCAGATGGCATGACGAATGCATCTTTTTCAGATCGCATGTGTTGATGGTCTTTTTCAGACACCGAGGTCGCGCCTTCTTCAGGTCGCATGTTTGATGCCTCTTTTTCAGATGGCATGACGAATGCTTCTTTTTCGCATGTGTGGATGGTCTTTTTCAGACATCGGATCGCACCTTTTTCAGGTCGCATGTGTTGATGGTCTTTTTCAGACACCGGGTCGCGCCTTTTTCAGGTCGCGTAGTTGATGGTCTTTTTCAGACACCGGATCCGCCTTTTTCAAGTTGCGTAGTTCATGGTCTTTTTAGACACCGAGTCGCGCCTTTTTCAGGTCGCGTAGTTGATGGTCTTTTTTAAACACCGTGTCACGCCTTTTTCAGGTCGCGTAGTTGATGGTCTTTTTCAAACACCGGGTTTAGCCTTTTTCAGGTTGCGTAGTTGATGGTCTTTTTCAGACACCGGGTCGCGCCTTTTCCAGGTCGCGTAATTGATGTTGCATCGCAACGTAAGATACCACTGGAAAGCTATTTATTTCGCGCGAACATTCATAGATGCAAATACTCCCGAACATGGTAATTTATACATGATCCATAATTTGTAACGTAAACACCATAATATCATTCCTGCAAAGCTAAAATCCGCTGTGAAAATAATAGATGTTCAAGCATACCCACTTTTCTGAGTTGTTGCCCTCACTGAAAGCATCGTTCTCCCTTTATTCTATCAAGCTCTTATTCATTCTGCTTGATGTCCTGGTTCACGATCTGCTCGGAGATATTCGATCTCGCTTTCCTGACTCGGACACGATCTCACCGAGGTATCTTTGCCAAATTAATCTTTCGGTCTCATCCTGCAGTTGGTAACAATCCTCCGTGTCGTGTCCTCTATCTCTGGAATTTGCAGTATTATGTGGAACCTCTTCTTCTGGATGTTCTAGCTCTATCACGCCACTGTAGCAGACCGCTATCTTCAATCATCATCACGCTTGCTCTCTAGAGGTGACCAACGTCGCGTACTAGTGGTACTTTGGCAGGAAAGGTCTCTACTCATCTTGCCTCTGCCTACCTCGACCTCGATCTCGATCTCCTTCCCATTCTCTGTCCTTGATTGCATTCATTTCCTCCTCGTTGATATACTTGTGGGCTAAGAGCATCAATTGTTCTATATCTCCGGGAGGATCTCTAGCTAACGCCGATGCGAACGGTCCCTTCTTTAAACCGTGTACTAATATGCTCGTCATCATATCGATCCACAGATCCTGCACCTCCAATATCTCGTTATTGAATCTCCTCATAAAATTTTTAAGAGATTCATCACTTCCTTTCCGGATCGCGAACAAGTGGGTCGGTGATCTTTTTTATTTTTCTTTGCTGGTGAAGTGGTACGCGAACCTATGTATCAATTGCTCATACGATCCGATGGTTCCATTTGGCAAGCTGGTGAACCATTCTTGTGCCTTCCCTGTCAGTCACAAATAACTTTGTGTTAATAGAATCCGTTTGCCTATATAGATTCATTACCATTTTGAACGTAGTGATGTGCTTGCGTGGATCCTTCGACCCATCGTATTTAGGTAGGTCGGGTAATCGAAAGTTTGAACCAACAACTTCGGATAGAATTTCGTTAGTGAAGGGCAAGTTCATATTCCGCCTCGCCAAGTCGCCTCGCTTCTTCAGGTCGTCTAGTTGTTGCTTCAATTTTTCTATCTGCCTTCTTACGCTTTCCACTTCAGCTCTGGAGATCGCTGGTCGTCCTGTCTTATTGTTGCTAGATGCGGTAACTGATCTCTCTCTCACCCAGCTGGTTCCTGGCATTATTTTCATTCTTTCTCATGCGAACAGTTCCTTCTACTTGATCACCCACGATCACTTTCCTCCGCTCTCCCGTCAGTCTTCTCCTCGACGGTTCCCCAACAGCAGAAAAATAGTGCTCATCCATGACATTCTTACTCGCTATCCCGATCATCCGCTGCTTCTCTCCATCGGTTAGATGCCACCTTCCCTCTTGTTCGTGCCTTGATGATTCTGACATGGCGAATTCTCCCTCAAACCAAATCCAAAAGGGGCTTTCCTCAGATTTCCACAGACGATGCCAACTGATTCGGGTCGAAATCTACGCAACCTCCTTGGTCGAGTGGACTGATCTCCCAAGCTGTTCGAGGTCGCTCCTCTCCCAGACTAGTGATTGGGCCTTGAGAAAAGAAGCAGATCGTTAGGCTTGCTGGGGTGCCCCCCAGCTAATACCCTCCGATCCTTAAGTCAGTCCTTGGTTCTGAGGTCGAAATAGTAGGTCGCTTAGAAAGATAGCGAGCTAAAGCGACCTGAAAGTAAAATGTGGTCCAGACCACCTCTCATGAATGCACTGACTGGGGTATTTATAAAGAGAAACTAGGGGTCTGTTGACCAAATCCGCGCGTTCCATGTGTCTCGGGTCATCGGGTCGGGTCGCGATCCGACCCGGTCAAAAGTGCGCGGATCCTACTGGTAAACTTGTAATATTGTGCCTTATCAGGGGTAAAATTATCTTTTTTCGAGGAAATAGGGTCTTACCCATATCAATTATATTAATATATACTAAATAATATATCAATATAATTAAAAATTATTCAAAAAAAAATCATATCGAAAAGAACAAACACACACAACCAGAAAATGCAAACTAGTCCTATTATTTATTCACTGAAGTAAACATCTGACAAACTTTATGTCAAATTTAATTAACAACCTATCTGCATAGATAATATATTCCCATGCACTTATTTTATACATCCATGAAAGCAAATGAGGCCAGAATACGAGGATGATCAATAGTATACATATATGACACTCAAAGCTTAGTGCGACCTATGAAAATCAATATCATCATCCTTTTTCACCATCGTCTCAAGCTCTTTCACAAATACTTCCATAGCATTCGCCGGTAAGCAAATAGGAACTAGTTTTCCCTTCTCACCCTTGTTATTCTTAAAGGGTATGTTGAAACTCACAAGCCCGGGAATCACACCAACGCCAGCTTTCGCCGGACCGCAGAACGCATGACTGCCACCCCGAAAGTCCAAATTGTCAGAACCAAGAGATGTCACATCAGATACTATATAAGTTCGCATGTCGACTGCGAAATGCGGCCGTCCTCTGATCACCATCAAATCTGCCACCGATTTTATGTAGTCTTCTGTTACCTTAGATTTGGCCTTCATCACGAGCTCCAGTGCAAAATCTAAGGGTTGTTTGCATATGTTTCCGGCGGTGGAGATCGCGAGAGGGGTAGCAACAACGTTGCCGTAGTAGCCAGCGGGGAGCGGCGGGTTGAATAGTTTCCGTCCGTTCACGAAGCATAAGATTCTAACCTCTTCGTTAGGGTCTGGGGAGATAGCGATTGTGCGGCAGCGCCAGATGTAAGCTGCTAGAAGTTCGAAGGTGGTGCAGCGACGGAGGTGCGGCGAGAGCTGGTGACGAAGGGCGGAGATCTCGCCTGGCCCAAAGAAGAAGCTGCGTTCAACCATGTTCTCAAGTGGGATGAGAGTTCCCTTGGTATCAGGTATGTTTTCGTACTCATCATGCATGTACGACACGAGTGGCGGGTCTGAGAAGGTGTCTTTGCCAAACTGGGAGGACAGAAGGGATTTCAGCGCCGCGGGCGAGTTCAGCCATGGTAGATGCAAATAGAGTAAGTCCAAAACCATCGCAAATGGTGTGATTGACGCGAAGAGCCAAGATAAACCCACCACATTTTAAGCGCGTGGCCTGCAAGTGAATAGCTCTAAAGAGTAAAAAGTCTTTTACACAAAATAATATTTAAAGTTTATTTTAAAGATGGTATAAAGTTAGGGTGGCACATGAGTAGAGCCGACTCGCTAGTGGCTTGATTTTGAGCTCCACTCGAGCTCGAATATTGTGTCTATACCAGCTCGTAAGCTTTCCCTATTTTTTTTATACATAAATAAATTTAATCAACAACTTAGTAAATTATAACATTGTTTGTAATTAAAATTATTATTTAATATGACTATATAAACTTTATGTTATATTTTAATATATATTTGTATTACATTATACTTTTTTTAAATTGACAAGTAATTCACTTATGATTTTTTTATCTATTTTTGAGTTTTATATTTATATCAGGATACATACTATACATTATGCAATTTATTTTATTATTTATAAATTTATGTCAAAATTTAGTGATTTTTATGAATTAATCTAAAAATAATAATAATGACAATAATAGTGATGGTTGAACAAATTTAATTATTATTTTGTTATATGTATTAGATCAAAAAATTTAAGCAATAATTACGCTATCTTAAAATTTGGGCACTCGATTCATACTAAATATAACTATATATAAGACCGAGTCTATTAGATCATATCGGATGCTTTGATTTAAAATCACATGGCGTGATTCTATGATACAACGACTTGAATGATTATTCTTGTGTTCCAAGTACGATATTTTGACATCCATATACCCAATAAGTCTAAAACATTACTGAGTGTCTGTAAGTATGATCATATCTAACGGTCTGATCTGAATTTTGATAGTTCGATCAATCCATGTTGTTGAACAATGTAAGATGATAGTTACATCAATGTAATACTAACATTTATAAATATATAAATTTACTGCAAATTGTGTACATGTATTAATCTCAACTATAAAATATTTTTATGTATTTCAATTGCATTATTTGAGATAATTGATACTTTTCTATAACATAACTGTTCAGAATGATTTTTTTTTTTTTTGTACATTTTACTAATTGTAAACTAATCAGTAGTTTATATTTATAACAGTAAATTAGAATTTCATACTATATTTTGGTATATTTATTTTATAGTATACATTATACAATCTATTTTATTATTTATAAATTTATGTAAAAAATTGATGATTCTCATTATTTAATCTAATAATAATAATAATAATATAGTATGCATTATCCAATCTATTTTATTACTTATAAATTTATGTAAAAATTGGTGATTCACATAATTTAATATATACTATTAATAATAATAATAATAATAATATACAAAAAAACAAAAAAAAATTAAAAACTCAGATCGAGCTAGCTCGAGCTCGATTTGTTGCCAGCCCTATATAAACTTAGGGGTTGAATTCATTTTGCCTCCTAATTGTACTTGATCTAATATATATTCTTTAAATTAATAAATATAACACAATCAAATAATAAATAATATTGCTCTTATATTATATACAACACTCATATTTCTAATAATTTAACCTTTTTAATGTATTTTTCATTTTACAGTCAATTAAAAATATTTTAATTGATAATTATTCTTAGGATCACTTCTTATTGTTAGCATTGTTAAAGTTTAATTCTTGTCTCAGTGTAAAAGATATGGAATTTTGATTTTTTTAGAGGATGAAATAATCAACTTAAGTTTAATTTTTTCAATTTAGTCCCTTAAATTTATAAAATCCTCAAGTAGTCCTTTTTAATTGAAAAAATAATTTTTTAAAATTTTATATATTGAATACGACGCAATTATCTTATGTCAATAATGATAACTTTGAACTTTTGTGAACAAAACAATAGTATTGCTTAATTTAAAATAATCAGTACGTCACTCTTTTTTTTTTCATAGGTAAAAGAAATTAAATTATGAATAAACTTTATAAAACTTATATAATCTAAAAATATAATAAGAAAAATCTAAGTTAGCAGTTTTTTATCTTAATAACAGTTAAAGATAAATATAAAAAAAATAAACCTTAAAATAACCTAATTAAATATTTGGAATTTCACACAAAAAATTGGTAGAACATATTTTTAAACTAGATTCTTTACTGGATTTAACTTAGAGTACATTCCACCAACTTTTTATTCAAAATTGTAGTTAATATTTATTAAATCTTATTAAGATTTAATTTTTTTAAACTTAAAACTATTGTCTTGGATTTTTTATTATATTTTCATATTGGGTTAAGTTTATAAAATTTATTCATAATTTTTTTTAACTTCTGAAAATGAAAAAAAAAAAAAGAGAGAGACACTATTTTATTTTAAGTTAATTAATATGTTACTATTATGTTCACAAGAGTTTAAAATTTTCAATATTCGTACAAGATAATTAAATCATATTCATCATATAAAAATATAAAAAAATAAAAAAGTTAATTTTCTACTTATTAAAGGTTTATTTGGTAATTTTATAAATTTAAGGGGACTAGAGTGAAAGTATCAAACTTAAATTGACCATCTTAGGTTCAAATAGCCAAAATTCAGCCGTATTTTTGTCAAAAAATAGTCAGAAGAACCAAACTAAAATTTTTATTAATTTGATAATAAAATTAAATTATTAATTATTTAATTATTTTAGATATAAAAGAAGTAATTACATATCAATATTTTAAATATATTTTCTTTAAAATAATATGACAAAATTTTTTAATTATTTTTTCGCAAACAAATTAATAAAAAATCTTTTGAATACAAATATGTTATATTGGTAATTAATTAGATACACAGTTGGTGAAATATTATGTTTGAATTATAAAAGGTATAGATTTAAGTAATAATGAATTGAGATTGAATCTGGGAAAAATGCAATTTTAGTCCTCTACGTATTTACGGGGGCTGGCAACTTTTGTCATGCACAAATTAATTTTCAGAATTTAGTCTTGCAATTATAAAAATTTTGCAATTTCATCTTTTTCGGCCAATTTGGCTAGAAAATTACATATAACTTGCACATGATTCGATTAAATTATAATTTTAATCATGTAACTTAGGAGGCATTGGTATATTTAGTCCTATAACTTGAAAGAGTTGTCATTTTTGGTCCTTCATGAATTTATTTACGGGACTAAATTGCAATTTTCAGTCATTTATCCGAAAAGGACTAAAAATGTCAAAATTATAAAGTTACAAGACTAAATTGCAGAAATTCATTTGTACATGACTAAAAATGCCATCCCCCAAGTTACAGGACTACAATTGTAATTTTCCCTTTGAATAAATAAGTAGTGAATCAATTATTTAATTGTTAGTAGTAGTTTTGCGACTGTGACTAAAATATTTATCATGGTTAAAATAATAAAAATATTTACCATGGGTTATAACGATAGTAAAAAATACTTTTCATAGCAGATAAGCTAAATTTATTGATTTATCTAGTTATAATAGTTATTTTTCATAACTTTTAATCCATAGTCATTAAAAGTGTAGGAAATAATAATTTTTTAAGTAACAACATATAAAGATGTCATCATATATTTTGAATTAAATATCCAATCAGAGCAACCTGTTGGTGTATACATATACATACACACACACGTACTTTGGTCTTTTGAAAAAAAAACAAAAATCCACTTTTTGTTATAAGATTTTTTAAATTCTTTAATCCACCTGAATTTTATAATTTTATTAGTATTTCAGTTTTACACTCTATATAATTAATATTTGGAAAAAAAAATATAATTTTAGTCATATAACTTGTAGGGTAGGCAATTTTGGTTCTAAAAAAATTGATTTTCTCAATTTAGTCCTATAGTTTAAAAATTTGGCAATTCTCATCCTTTTCCAGCCAAAATTGCATGTGACTTGCAAATAACCTGCAAATAACTCAATTAAATTATAATTTTAGTTCTGTAACTTAAAGAGAGTTGATATTTTTAGTCCTATAACTTGAAAGAGTTGGCATTTTTTGTCCTTCATTAATTTATTTAACAGGACTAAAATTGCATTCACAAAAAAAAAGGTCTAAAATTGCAAGTAAATTACAATTTTCGGTCAAATTGACTGGAAAAGGACTAGAATTGCCAATGTTATAAAATTTTATGACTATTTTACGAAAATCAATTTGTACCAGATTAAAAAAGTCATCCCCTAAGTTACATGACTAAAATTGTAATTTTTTCTTAATATTTTTTCCCAAATAAAAAATATTTACTTGTATCATTTTAAACTCTAATTATTTGATGATTATTTCGATAATTGTTATATTTTTACAAAAACTTCTAATATTTTATAGATTTTGACATTTTATATATTCAAACATCTTAGAAGAATAAAAACTTGCAAAATATTTCAAATAAACTTAACAAAAGCACACCTCTACTAAAACTACAAACACATACTCAGGACTTTCTGTCAAGTAGAATATATATACCTGAATAAGCAACAAAGGGCAATTCACCACACCGCCGGAGCCCGGGACATCGTAAAGAAGCTCCTCCATGCATGGGAACGGCGGCTGAAGGTTGTCGCCGAACTGCTGCAGCCTCACGTCCGCATCTGCTTCAATGAACAGTGCGCCCTCGCCCGTGCACTCCACCACCAGCTTCCTACCGGCCGTCTCCCTCAGCCGCCCGGCCAATGGGTAGTAGAAAACCAAGGCCTTGGCCAGGGCATCGCGGATAACCTTGACGGGATCCTTTATGTCCATGGCGGGATTTTTCGGGAAGAATGTGATGAGGGGAAGATGGAAGCGGAAGCCCTCTTGATCGTCGATGTCAGAGAGAGGTTTGAATTCATGGGGTGTGGGTTTCGCTGGAGGGATCAGCTCTGTATTTTGCCTTGTAACCTTGAAGGTTAAAGCATTTGGTGATGCCATCTATGGAAGTGTTTATTGCACAAGGAGAGAGGGTTATGATAGTGTTGATACATTGGTTTGAGATGTATTTATAGAAGTTACAGGGTCTGAATGAATTGCGGGAAGTTGCATTCATATGTCACATAAGTGAGTCATATTTTAGTTTTAATTTTATTATTTTTGAATCACCATATTGGATTCAATATCTTCCAAAGGCTAATTTTCTAACGGAAAAGAGCATGTAGTCCATTAAGTTTTTAGGAAGGCAATATTGCAATTTTCGTCCCGTATGTATAGGGGTCGGTAAATTTGATCCTCTAACTTTCGCGGTGATAATTTTGATCTTGTATCTTTTGAATTTTCACAATTTTGGTCGTTCAGCCCATTTTAGGACCATTTTGCCCTTCTAGCGAAAAATTAACCTTAGCCCCTATCATGCTCCAAGTTTGGCCCAACATGCTTCCAAAATAGACTAAACCTTCATAAATTCATACCTTTTTTCGATCGCCTTGTTCCCAAGTATTCCAAGTCTTTGGTTTTACAGACTTCTTCCAACCATACTACCGCAGCAGATGGTTCGTAGGTACTTGGCTCCTTCAGGAACAAACAGCACAGTCCTATTTCGTTTCCTACCTTAGAGCGTGAAGGGACTCCAATATGGGGACTTAATAAAATTTTGGATAAACAAGTTGAACAAAATCCTAACTTTTTATTGAGGAAATATAGGAAATATTACATGAATATTATTCCTCCATTGGAGGAGACAACTCTTTAGCCTCTCATATGATAGAGGACATGGCTTGTTGGGGAAACCCCCATATACTGAACGATTAAAATATTACAAAAGATTGAGAAATTCAGAGTTCTAATGCTTGGAAGAGTAGAAGTTTTTCTGATAATTCCCTTCTGCTTCACTACCTCTTTATTTATAGGCATCCGCGGACTTCAAATTTGGACTCCAACTTATTTTTTTATGACGTTATTGCTTCCGTCATCACCTTGTCTTTTTCGAATGACATCACATCGTTTGTCATTGTCTCGTCCTTTCCAGCTATTGGTCATTATGGCTTGTCGGCTATGTTACTTCCAGCTGTCTTTCCTGCTTTACTGACTGTTGGCTTTTGTCGTTTTTCACCGACAGTCTTATCCTCACGATCTTTTTACATCGTTTAATGTTTACTTCTCTTGGTAAAAAGTTTTCTTTTCCCTTGTCTTGGTCCGATTCGGGTTTGTTTTTCGTGACCCGAATCTTTGTCCCGAACAGGGGCTTTTCTTGTCTTTCGTAGCAGGGGCACAAATGGTTATGCCATTACCCAACATATAATATGTTGCCCGTCTTCATTCTTGTGGCTTCGGTCGTTGGCAGCTTATTTTCCTAGATTAACATCCTCTTTTTCTCGAATAAGCGTTCTGCGAAGTCAGTACTTTTTCCTGTCATGGAATTTAACAGGAACGATCCATTCACTTTGTTTGAGAAGATTTTGAATGGATACTTAACTTTGTCCATCACCGTGAGACAGACCCATAATCCCCGACCTCTTCTGGTAGAGATACTGTCTTTAGTATTGGCCGATACCAGGGGAGCTTCTGCTGTGGTGACTTTGATCTTATTGAAAGCCACCATGTCTGGTCTCTGCAATTTCATGAACTGAAATGCTGGATGAGACCCCTTTCCTGCTGTTTTTCGAGCAATTGATACAAACTTTATCTCCAAAACATCGCCTCTCTTTAGGTGAGGGTTATTTTGCCATGAATCAAAACCGCCCCACTAATCCACTCCAGAAGTTTTGAGATTTTCGGAAAACTTGGTGACATAGTATGAACTGAAGCAAGAGCTCCAAAATCATACCATTCTCGAACATCTTCTGGTTTTGACCCTTCTAACATCCAGACCCTATTATATTTTCTGGGTTTACTCCTTTGTGGGAAATTAATTTTTCCCACATACGCTGATAGGCGTGCCAAGCAGAAGAAGATATTAACTCGTTAGTATTAGCCTTAGAGGTGCCGATCATCGGCCTAAGGCTAATCTCTCCCTCTTTAACCCCAGAAGTGTTGGGTTGACTTGAATCATCAGGAGTTTGCAGTTCCTGTGACTCAATTGTTGCCGTTTTACCAGAGTCTGGTGATGGCCTTGTGCAATCGGTACTTGAATCCGACGCTATAGCGAGTCATTCCCGATGGTGATGTTTTGGGTCATGCTCCCTCAACTCGTGAGTCATTCCCGAAGGTGATGCCTTCTGAATTGGTTCTCGTAGGTCGTTCCATAGCGAGGTGGATACTAATAAGGAACTCCTTATTGCAACCTGGAGAGTGTCTAGATCGGCTCTTTGAATTTGTCCGACAACTTGGGCATTAATTGCTAGCTGTCCAAACTTTCTGTCAAGCTCCTCAAGGTTTTTCGGGAGGTGCCTGAGTCTCAACATGATAGAGTTCGCTTCAGATGCCTCTATCTCTCGTTAGGAAATCTGCAAGAATATTTTCATGATATTTTATAACGACAATATTATAACAATAATATTGGCATTCAGCTTGCCATAAAATAATACGAGCTTTCTCTATTTTTTATTCTAATTTATTCTTTAAGAAAGCTTTGACATTAGTATTATCAACTTTCAAAGTAAATTCTTTAGCAAGTAAAAATAAAGGCCATTTTTTAAAAGTTTTCCAAATCGCAAAAAATTCTTTTTCGTTGATGTGCCAAACTTTGGCTTGTTATTCTGAGAACAACCCTCCTATATATCTACAAGGTTCTTCCCCTGTAGTTGTCTTCTTCATGACCACTGTTGCCGCTCTGTAATCATTGGCGTCTGTATAGACTACCACATCCTCGTCCTGTGGTATAGCAAGTTTCGGCAAGTTACTGCAAACCTGTTTCAGCTCACGAACCCTTTTTGTGTGGTTTCTTTTCATTTCTATTTTGAACTCTCTGTTTCTTTCAAGAGTGGTCGGAAATCCTTTCTGTATCTTGTAAGATCCTTAATGAAGATACCTGCAAAATTAATAACTCCCAAGAAGCTTTGCAAATGCTTCTTGTCTTTGAGTATGTCTGGAAAATTGCAGATTTTCTCCATAATATGGTCCTGTAACTCAATCCTTATTTCGCCAGTAAAAACTCCTAAGAATTCTATTTTACTGACAACAATTATAGCTTTCTTTTCAGAAAGTACTAAACCTTCTCTATGGCATGCATCAGAAAATATTTCAAGATGTTTAATATGCTCTTTCATATTTTTGGATGCAATCAGTAGGTCGTCAATATAGACAAACATAAATACGAAGTAATCTTTAAGAAGATTATCCATTTTTTTTAAATATCTGGGGTGCATTAGCTAAACCCATCGGAAGCACATTCCAAATATATTGTCCTTATGGTGTGGAGAACGCAGTAAATTTCTTTGATTCACTCTCCATCTTAGTTTGATAAAAACCAAATTTGCAATCGAATTTAGAAAGCACTTTTGCTCCTTTGATGCAATCGATTAAGTGTTCTCTACTAGGAATGTAATATCCATCATACTCTAATATTTTATTAATACATTGGTAGTTAATTACCAACCTGGATTTACCTCTCTTAATTTCACCATGGTTTCTTACCAGAATCTAGAGCAGCTGTAGGTAGAGATTCCAAGCTCGATGAGTCCAAGACTGATATGCTTTTTAATAATTATCTGCATATTTTTCTTGTCTTCCATTTTCATCGGGATAGGTTTATATCGAACGTACTCGTACTTGCATTCTTCCTTAAGCTTTAGAGTAGCTTCGAACTTGTTCCTATCCCACCATGCCAGAGAATTTTCACTGAAGTTCCTCTGGATGAGCCTCTTGGCATTTTCAAGAGAAAGCCTGCTTTCCTCGCTAATATCTAGCAACCTCATTTCCAGTAGTGCTTCTTTAAGGTTCATAATTTCTTTTTCGAATTCCTTATAGAAGCTATCGCTGACTATGAGTCCTTGTTGCCTGAAAAACAAAAGAAACTTACCAAATTTCCTCTTATCCTGCATTTTTGGATGAGTTAATCTGACATCAAAATCACCACGTTTACTGCAAAAATTTATTGGCATTATCATATTAAATGTCTTTTCTCTTCGCGGCACCTGTATCTCATTAACACAGTTAGTAGTAAAGATTAACAGATTCTTTTGATTATCCTGCATATATCTTGCAAATATTTGGATGACATTGTTACCTAGCAAGATATCGGCACCTGTATCATGAAAGTATATAGGAGGTGTTTTTACCATTAACCAGGACGATCCGAATGGTCCTCCGATCATGATCTTGGCTTCTCGTATTCCCTTATTAAGTATTAGAATTTTTTGTAAAAAAATTCCTTCCTGTAATTACGGGTAAAGTTTCCTTTGCTTCCTTAGGGAAAACTCCAAGTTTTTCCGTGCAAATTCCTGATCCTCTATCGATATAAGCTGCAATATACTCCATCTCATATTGATCATAGAACATACCAACAGATATGTATGTAGAAAAGGAACTCATCATTCAATCCTTATGGTAACACCATCAAGACTGAATTTCATTCCGTAACCTTTTCTTCCCCATGGTTTATGATCTTCGAGAAAATATAACCCCAAAGTCATACTTCCGTTTTCTCGTCCTGCCACCTGTGACTAAAATTTCATGGCATGTTATTTCTAGCATGCCTTAATATTTTCCAACAACTGGTTGCTGTAAATGATATAAGTCATCACAAGGGAAAAAATTCTCTTTCTTGGTGATGTCAAATATAACCTGTATTTCTTTCCATCCTAAGGCATCTAAGTCTTACGTTATCTACCCTAATCTCTTAAGGAGTTAAAGCTTTTAATAACTCTTTATTCTTTTCTTTATAGCCTGTAATCCTATCTTCCGAAAAGGACATTCGACTACTAAACTCAGTTCTAGAGTTAAGCGTTTTATCTAAAACTGGGTGATCTTTTATGATGATATCAACACCACCTATTCTGAGTATCCTAATAGGATTTGGTGTCATTACCTTGGTGAATTCCTTGAAAATTCTAGGAATATCAATATACTCATTCCTAAGAAACAAATCTGAATGATTGCATAGAACCTATCTGGTTCAGGACTTTTCCAATTGCTCCAACCCTAAATCCATCGTATGGGCTAAGGTTGGGATCTTGTCGCATGATTCTTTCCATGGTCTTGTTTGATACCGTTATTCTGGAAAAGAATCCTGATAGGCTTTCGGACGTTTGAAGCCTAGCTCCTTCGTTGTAATTATTCTGACTCAGTTGAAGATCCATCCGAATTAGTTTCTATCTCCTCCTCATAGATGCTTTCGTCTGACGGAAGATCTTCGAATTGGTAAATGGGTACAAAACCGCCATAGTAGACTACATCCAGGATGTCATCTTTGGCTTCAAATTTTTTAATTTTACCACGTTTCAGCGGACAATCGGGAGATATATGTCCTTTTGCTCCGCAAGTCAAGCAATTGTAGTCTTTGAATCATTTATTAGCTTGAGTATGGGCTCTTCTGAATGTTCTTCTTGTAAGGGTTCTTCTAGTGGATCTTGCATCTGTTCGTCTAGATCCTTGGGATGAAACTCTTGTTGGTCCTGTTCCCTGTCCAGATTTATATGTTCTGGCTTTGGACTTCGACCACCATGATCTTCGCCAGGAAAAGGTTCTCCTGAAACTCGCTCGATTCTCCTATAATAGTCGAAAAATCATTGTTATCACAGCAAAGAGGAGTTCTTTTGATTTTACCTCTCAGTCTTTTCACATTCTTCTGGATGGATGCTTGATAGCACCAATCCTTCAGTTTGTCTTTAAGGAAAGACATTTTCCGCACCACTGAATCTAGTTGTCCTTCAAATACTTTGTATGACTGGATCAACATTTTCCTCCATGGACTGCATATCTTTGCGAAGAACATTGGAGCTGCTACTTCTCTTACTACTCCATTCTGGAAGAAATATTTGCAGAACCAATAGATATATTCATCCACTGTGCAAATACTTCTTGATTCAAGGCTGAAGAGAGCCTGTGCATATTCTCTAGCCTTTTCTGCTCTACTTTGTTAGAAGTATCCATCTCCGATGAAGTGTATCTCGATAAGTCTTCCTAGCTGGTCTGCTATTGCGCCTTTCGAGTCTCTGGCAAGGATGCTGGCTTTGGTATCTTTTGGGGTATTGTCCCATCCGATCTTCACAAATCCCTCCAAGCTCAACTCCACAAGCTTTATGAAGTTTTCTTTGTCGAGCTCAGGGTAGTTGCTGCTATCTTGATTGCGGCAACACATTCATCTATCAATTTCTACGTATTTCGGAAATCGATAATATCTATGTTCAATATAGCGTCATATGGATGTAAGGGCTGGAGCATTGTCCTCGCCCAAGGTGTATTCTTTGGCACTCGTTTTGAATTTCTCCCTGGATTCTCTTTTAGCCTGGTTCCTACAAACGTTGGAGTGGCATTAGTTTGGAAATCCACACTTTCTCTCATTGGTTGATCCTGTGGAGGATCATTAGAACATGTACTTCCCTCCGACGGTGGTAGTGCTGGAGTGATTTCATTTATCCACAATCCCGAGTTGGGAAAAGGATTCTGCCAATTCTTGTAGATTTGATAGATCAGCTCTTGTTACCTCCATTATTTTATAGATCTGATAGATGCGATAATCAGATCTTATCTGGACTTTGGCTTTGGAATCTCCGTGGCCTTCCCCTTTTGGTGTAGAAGAGGTACTGTTCCAAGGGCGCCCTTGATTCGCTCTTGTCTAGATCTTGATATCTTAGGGTTCTTCCTTAGATCTTGAGAGATCTTTGATGTATCCGACTCGAGTTCTTTCCAATCAGTCATAATTTTTTGAACTGAAATTATTTAGGAATTTATCCGTTCCGCTTCTCCTGGCTGGAATTCTACCATGGATTTCAGTGGAGTGTAGACGTCTCACTGTATTTCCTGGTAGTACTTGTCGAACTTCAAAATTTCCAGCTACTCTTGTTCTTCTTCCGGCTTGAGGAGTTTTGGATCAATCCTCTTGGGATCGTTGTCACACTTGTCAAGAATTTCCATGAGAAATTCTCTTCTTTGTATTTTCAGAATCTCGAAATAATCCTTGTTTTTAGAGTAACTTGAACTTTCGTTTGGTTCTATTTTCTCTTGAAGAGTCTATTCCATTAGTGGATAAATAATATCAAAATATAATATAATCATATATTTTTTCAATAAACCTAGGCTTTGATACCATTCTAGGCGAGTATGGTTGAAAAATATGCAGTAGAATGCAAAATAATTGAAACTGGACAAAACTGCTCATTATAAAGCTAGAAAAGGGTAAAATTGTCCAAAAATCAGCCAGATTTGTGCGAAGGACTGAAATTGCAACCTTTTTGAAACTTACGGGACTAAAATTGCCAGTCCTGAAGTTACGGGACCAAGAACGCCGCCCCCTTACGTACAAGACTCTTTTTTCAATTACACCTTTTTAGGAATCTAAGGTTATATCCGTTAAAAATTTAACGAACTAAAGTTTAAGATTAAAACTATAAATTTTAATTGAGTTATGGCATGCAAATGATGAGTTTAAAACATAATGAGATCAAAATGATAAAAACTAATGATAATAAAAAAAACATCTCGAATGTTTGTAATTGTTTTTAAGGCATAATACAAGGTGTTTTTATTAGGTAAAATGCTTTTTCAATTCTATAAAATAAAGACAGAATTTGTTTTGATACCATAATTATGATAGGTGCCGCTTTTAGTCCTTTAAAACTCATAATCACGTATTTTTTTTTTTGGACTAAAAAAGTATTGTTTGAGACTAAAAATGTGTTGTTTGGGACTAAAATGACATTCTGATTTTGAGACTAAGGAGTCTCAAAATCGTATTTTTTGGGACTAAAATGGTGTAATTTTGAGTTTTATGGGACTAAAATCGTTGCATGCCATAGTTGTGGTACCAAAAGAAATTCTACGCTTATTTTATGCAAAAAGAAGTATCACTATAAGAAAATAGCTTGATAGCAATGAAAAAAAATTAGCGTCAAAGTAATTACAAATAAAATTCTTGTTGCTAAATCACATTATTTAATACAAGAATTTACTTACTAATATTTAGAAATGAAGTTTACTTGCTACAAATTTAAAAATAAATTATTTAAATATACATTAAATAGTGTAGATTAGCAACGAAAATTTTATTTTCTAATTTAACTCGACGTTAACTTTAACATCAATTATTTAAGTAGCTATGTTTTTGTAGTGTATTTATCTCTATTTTATTATTTTGGAGTTTTCTAATATTAATACAGAATATAAAATCAAAAATTCTAAAAACCCTCAAAAGGAAATACGCGCATTTATTTTGATAGTTCTCTATCTATCTTTTAAAAAAAATTAAGAAGAAAAAACTAGTTTTTTCCTTTTCTAGGGTTTCTTGTGATTTTTCTCTTTTGCTATTGATATTAATTTTATTTCCCTTAGGGTTTTCCTATGTTATTTAAAACTCTTGCAAACAAAATGTTGTCATTTTTGTGTAGTTCAAGTGGTAAGAGGTTCAACTTATGTCTTGATAGATTCAATTACAAATCCAATTGGAAACAAAATATTATACTTTATTGGGGAATATAGCATTTTTATTTCATAAATTAGGCGAGTTTCAATATGATCACATTTATTATGGATTTTGTATTTTTGGTTCTGTAGTTTACAAAATTTAACACAAATTATTCTCATTTATTTTTTTATCTACAATTTAACGGCATAGAGCACGCGATTGTTGCGTTTTTTTTTTTTTAGTAGGGAAAAAATGATGAATTTTCCAGCTTGGGACCACTTTTGGGGCAATATAATTATATTTGAGGGGAATTTTTTTTATGTTAAGGAAATTAGGACAAAAAAAAGAAAAATTTCTCTCTTTTCTCATCTTTCTGTAAGTTGAAATTAAACAGAAGCAATAATTGTGTCTTGTATAAGTGAATTAATTAGTAGATAAAATGAAGCACTCATAAGCAACTATTGGAAGGACTAATTTTTTCTTCATCCAAAAATACTTAACGACCATATTCTCACGTGATCTACATAGTTAAATTAAAAATCGAAAAGTGAATAAGGACCAAAAATACTAATTTTTGTAAGTTGTGGGACTAATTAAAAGTGTTAGTTCCATAATAAATGGGACCAAAACTAAAGCAGACCTAACTTATGGGATAAAAAATATTAGTTTCCCCTACTTTATCCAATCAGAATCCAATTAAAGGTGTATTTTATAAATAAATTTAAACATATATAATTAACTAAGATCATATCATTTATATAATTATACATACATATTTATAGGAAGGTGAGATGGGCAGAGTTCTATGAACCAATCAAATTTTGCCAAAACTGAATATTCGGTTCAATATTAATGGACACGATTTTTTTTAAAACTTCGGCATTAAGTTTGATTTTTTTATGTTGATTACAGTTAACTGAAATAAATCGAATATCGAATACTTGTTCTTTTAATGTAATACATATAACCAAATTGTTTCAGAAAAGAAGTGTTTATATATATATTTTTAATATTTTTAGGTGTCCTAACTCAATTTTTAAAATTAAGGTCTCATGATTTTAAAGGTTATTGATTCGAACCCTGCTATGTGTATAGAATGTTGTTTTACTGTGTAGTATGTGTTGTTTACTGCAATAATAGGTGCTGTTTAGATTTAATTTATCTTATATTATTGAACCGTGTATTATTATTATAATTGACTTTATTAAATATTAATATTTGATAAAAGTAATTAAAATTGATTTATTTCAGCTATGAATAGTTAATCGCTTTCAAAGAAGAAAGAAGAATTCCCAATTATGTAAAATACCTAAACAATGAAGCATGGATGATGAAATTTTGTATTGGGTTGCGTGTGGACTTAGGAGAAGGCTTTTTGGAAACCAAAAGCCTGCATAAAATGGGTTAAAATGATATTTTCACTCTTTGGTGAAAAAGAGGAGGTTTTTTGGTACGATCTTTGAGATACAGCATGAGAGAGGGGTTTTAACTAATCCGACAACAATTAAGAGGTCGGCGGCCTCTTTGTTTGAGCAGCTCCTATCTGCAGAGCCGGTGATTCTGGACGAGATAGACCAAGATTGCCTAGGGGATGGCCTAACAGATGAGGATAGCTGTTTCTTGTGTGCCATGCAAATGATGTCAGAGGTTTGGGAGGCGGTTTTCTACATTGAGCCGCAGAGTGTTGCAGGGCGAGATGGATTTGGGGCGATTTTCTATTATACCTGTTGGGATCTCATTTCAGAGAATGTTTTTAGTGCAGTGACTGTGTTTTTCTGTGGCATAGCGATGTCGAAGAGTTTAACTGCTATTACCATCTCTCTTATACCAAAGATTGCCAGCCTAGCTTCCTGGAGTTAGTACCGGCCGATAAGTTTGTGTAATGTTACGAATAAGATCTGCACGAAACTGATGACCATCAGGCTTGGGCATGTCTTGCCGAAGGTGTATCCCCATCCCAGAGTGGGTTTGTCCCGAGGTGATTGTTGAGTGATAATGTCCTTTTGGCACAAGAGTTGGTTCACTCACTGGAGTCTCGACGGTCGGAGGTGAATGTAATCTTTAAGCTTGATATGGCCAAGGCTTATGATCGGGTCAACTGGAAGTTCGTTTTTCAAGTCTTGCGACTGAAGGGCTTCCCACAGCGCTGGAGTTATGGTGGTTAATGTTGTCTCAAACTGTTGGTTTTTGGTCCTTGTGAATAGAGAGCATGTTGGATTCTTTCATTTGACACGCGGCCTATGACAGGGGGATCCTTTATCCCCGCCAATATTTGTGCTTGCTGCTGAATACTTATCTTGGGGACTGGATAGGCTCTTTGCGGCACACCCGATGATGTATTACCAATCACTGGGTCAGGTTTTGGTGTCCCACCTAGCCTATGCCGATGATATGATGATCTTTACTAACATTT
This sequence comes from Sesamum indicum, assembly GCF_000512975.1. Classification (NCBI taxonomy): domain Eukaryota; kingdom Viridiplantae; phylum Streptophyta; class Magnoliopsida; order Lamiales; family Pedaliaceae; genus Sesamum; species Sesamum indicum. Next base: position 5,820,093 of record NC_026152.1, read on the forward strand.
GCAGACAGCACATGGGGTTACTCTGCGATTTTCTACATGCATATGAGCAGGTGTCAGGACAGCTAAGAAATAGCGCAAAGAGTTCTTTTAATCTCGGCCGACAGGTGCTGTCGTCACAATTGCAGGAGGTGCAGCACGTTATAAGTTACCAGTTGAAATATCTCCTAGTTACATATATGGAATCCCTCTGGACAAGAGCAACAAGAAGGCAAGCTTGTTTGATTCGCTCATCTCCCGATTATGTGTCATGCTACACGGGTGGGCAATGACGAATCTATCCCATGGAGGGAGGCTGGCCTTGATGCAAAGTTTATTGCAGGCCACGCCCTTACATCTGCTTCAAGTAATTCATCTACCTCAGTTTGTCTTGAGAACTATTGAGCGCATATTCAATGGTTTCTTTTCGGGCCCATACATGGCCGCCGGCATATTCTTTGGTCTTTATGGGACAAGATGTGTAGTTTATTGGCAGAAGGTGGTTTGGGTATTCAGAGTTTGGCAAATTATGTTCGGGCTTTCTCCATGAAGTTTTGGTGGCAATTTCTGCTAAAATCATCCTTATGGTCGGACTTTTTGCATGACTGCTACTGTAGGACCCTTTATCCTACTCATGTGCCGTATAATCGCAACCATTCCTCTGTTTGGCACCGCCTGTGTCGATGTGGCGGAACCTCTCATCTTCTGTACTTTGGGACATGGGTCAGTATCTTTCTGGCATGATAATTAGTTAGGTAAGAAGCCTCTAGCCCAACTCGTGCACGGGGCTCCCGACACTATGGAGCTGGTATGCTATTGTTGGCATGAGGGAGAATGGAATGTCCCTACAATCTTCAGAATAATCCGCCACAGATCGCACATGTCATTTGCCACATTCCTATTGCAGCGGGGCAAATAGACAAAATTGTGTGGACTGTGGACTGTGGCCAATAACGGGACATTTTCCACGACATCGGCCCGGGAGCCTATTCGAGTGGCTTCTCCTTGGTGGCAACTTTTTTATAAATATATAGCACCGTTCCTTACGGCCAACGATGTCCATCTTATTGTGGAGACTATTTCAGGACTAGATTCAGTAGATGCACGCATGAAGTGGAAAGGCTTTAGTTTCCCATCTAAATGTCAATTTTGCGAGGTAGAGGAGAATATTTTGTATCTTTTTGTTGAAAGTGCAGCAGTGCGAGATGTGTGGCAGCACTTTGCTAACATCTTTGGGTTTAGGCTTTGTGAAACAGGGGACCTGCTTCGTATGGTGCACTTTTGGCATTACTCCACTCCGTTTCACTCGAATTTGCATATTCTCATTTCGGTCCCATTTCTGATCCTATGGTCTACATAGACGCAACATAATGCTGCAAACGTGGGGTACAATTTACGGCCACAAGCATTATATTTGAGGTTCAATGCCATCTCCGCACAGGGTATGTAACACAGATCTTAACGAGCATATAGTGGAATGGTGACTTGTACCGGGCGTTGGCTATGGGCTTCTACTTTAGACCGATGGTGCCTTAGGTACCTAGAGTGTTGCGTTGGAGTACCCTCACTCCAGCGTGATTCAAGCTTAACTCGGATCGGTCCTCACTTGGGAACCTCGGGCCGGCTGCAGCGACAGGCATTATTCGTACGTTGTTGGACAGGTGCAACTAGCATACTAGTTTGCTTTGGGCACAGCCACTAGTATGGTTTCAGAGCTTACTACTGTCTGGCGTGGTTTGGAGCTTGTCCTGATGCACGGTTTAGCCACTATAGTGGTTGAGGTGGATGCTACCGTAGTTCTCCAACTCTTACAGTCACGAGCGTGAAGCATTTGATCATGCACATTATTCAGCTCCAACAAGAATTAGGATTGAACGTTCGACATATTTCTCGAGAGGCTAATGGAACGACTGATCATCTTGCAAACGACGCCGCTTCCCGACAATTGACTCGAGGAGTACTGCGAGGACATTGTCCGACTTGATAAACTGGGCACTCCCTAACTTCGTCGGTGAGCTTGTGTGACGCTTTGGGATTGTCTTCTGGTTGGGCATTGGGGGAGAGATTGGTGGGGGCCACTACGCAGAAGGTCCGACCACCATATAGAACATATGGGCACGCTTGTAGGTAAAGTTCTTTTTTCCTAGACTCAAATAGACCTTGTTTTTAGTATTACTCACTGATGTTGTAAATAAATTAGAAATTCTGACTATAAAGGGAGTAAGTACTCCTTGTTTACTGTTTTTCAATTCTAAACATAATTTTTTCTGAAGTAATAAACTGGTAATGGTCCTTGGGCAAGGAGGCCAAAAATGACTTGCGGAGGACGTTCGGGCGGGTCGGGGATGCCGATCAGTACACAGGTGCGAAAACGGCCATCGAGCAGAGTTTGTTACAAATTGGGGATTGTAATACTATTCAAATGGGAACTTCCTTCATGTGTGGGGATGCTATCCGCCAAGTATGAAGTCATTCCGAGGACATTTGGGCATGGAGATATAAGGGCGATGAAGAGGCGCCACCCTACATGCAAGCAGGAGATAAATCTGTGAAGAGAGGGCTTTATCCTTGGAAATATGCAAAATTGGTTCTATGGAGAGATCCGTAGGCAGTTAGGAAGAAATCCAAGATGTTTCAGAGTTAGATGGTTCCGTTTGAGTAGAAAACGACGACGATGTTCAGAGTTTGCTAGTGCAGTGGCGAGACTATAGTTTCAGAGTATTGCGCGGGCAATTCGTCAGCGATGGATGATTGGATGGGGCTGAAACTCTAGAGTTATGATGTGGAAGTCGTAAGCTATGCAACGGTTCAAGAAGCACGTGATTTGGATATTAGTTGAGGGAGATGCGAAAAAAGTGCGCTCTTCCACCATTTCATTGTCTTCTCTTGGAACAAGGAAAAATGTTTTTAAGCCTATTATAAGCAGAGCGTGCAATGGTGGGCTACAACCAACCCTCCCCAAGCATAACAGTAGCGACGGTAGGCAATGTTGATACTAAATGTGCATCTCTTTGGGGCATGTTGGGGGCCTTCAAGATCCAGCTTTAGGCATCTCAAATGACTATTTAGAGTTCCCAAAAGGCCTGGGAACCGGACGGACAGCGTAGGGCTAGGATTGCCTACGTTGGATACAAAAGCGGCTGAGAGGTTCCATGTGACGTGCATGGTTGCTCGGGCTACGAGATATCAAGGACAATACATCTCTTGGGAATGGGTGATGGAGGCAAGGACACTAAGACCTTGTGATTCAACTCATGGCACACGCTATTGGGTTCTAGCCATCCATGGGCGTCTGTTAGCTAAGATATGCGGTCGGAGCGACGTTGCACTGTTGTCAAATTGTGAAGCCACCCAAAAAGGCAGGAAAGCATGTCGGGCATGCCGTGCGGGATCTAGGCAATATATCGGCATATCGAATGAGCTTTGAACTTAAGATGCGGTCCTACTTAGGTGAGGCATAGAAGACGGTCACGATGAAGGCGTGCGCCGAGGATGAACAAAGTGAGCATTGGACATGAGACGGGCATTGCGGGCGCATTCAGAGCGCTGTAATGCTGAGGCGGAGCGAGGATGGTCCTGTACCGAGGAATGCGTCGGTAAGTTTGGAGATTGTGAGACGCACGGCGGCAGACTAGCTAGTTGGGGCCGGCCGCTAAGAGATGCAAAGGCGTGTGTGCCGAGAGCCTTGACGAACATAGGTATTTTAGATAGGCGAGTGCACGGGTACGCGGTGCAGCGTAAAGAGGTGTTCAAATATCGTGCTAGCGAGCTACAATGTTGATGTGTGCTAGCGAGTAAACTTTGAGATGTGTGAAGGCTGGTCGAAGGTTGGGTGTAACCTGAGACGCTATATGGGCGAACAATACATTCCGCTGCGAGACAAAAGAGTCCGCCCATGACAGTTGGTATTTGAGCCCGGATGATGTCGAGCTATAGAAAAAGAGTTGTGTTCAGTTGAAGATCTAGATTGGCACATGAGCTCTACGCTAGGTAGAGGCAGATTGGGTTGAGCCATGCTTTTGAGACAAGATCATACCGGATTACGGCATAGTGGTGTAGGCTTTGTCGTCTTGGGCTTTAAAATGCTTCAACTAGCCGATTGTGAGACAGAATGGTTTTGGGTGATGTCTGTCACAGAGATTATGTTGGGTAGAGTCCTTCTGTGTGCGTTTGGGTTGCTTCAGAGACCAAGCGGCCACGGTCCAACTTTGGTGTTGTTGGTTGGCATTTGGGTGAGTGTCGCAGATATGTTGAGCGAACTGTCAATCGTGTTTCAAATTTTTTTTTGAGGTAGTATGATATCAGATTTCGAATTTATCTTAGCTTCCCTGAGCATGAGGGGGACATGCCGATGCATCGGGTGGACTTCGAGGCCGCGATTGCGATATAAGCAACCATATGTAAGGAATTGCCAAAAGTTAGGAGCTGATCAAGGCGTTGAGGCTGTTTTGGTGGGCGAGATGCCACCTTATGCTAAGAGTGGTGGATGAAGGGCAACCTTATGAGATTTTGAGGAACCTTCTACTGGGGAAGGATGAGCATAATGTTAAGGTGCCGAGGTACAATTGCCCATGAGGTGCTTGGAACAAGCCACCTTTGGGGTTACAAGTAGTGGACGTTGAGACCCCTTCCTTTTATTTGTAGTTGTCAGTGAATGAGTCGTGTCTGGCCGAGCAAAAATGTGGGATGAAGTGTTGTTGTGGTAGATGATGGTGTGTCTAGAGGAAAGACAGCACACTTCAAGAACCAGGGGGCATCAACATCCATTATGAGTAAAGCGGCAACTTGTCCAGAGCTTGAGTGGGGCAGTCCACTAACCTATGTTGGGTGCTCGTTAGGAGCACAAGTTTGAGCTGAATTAAGAATGTACTTCGAGGAGATCCTGATACCATATTATAGGTTCTTTGATCTAAGGATTTTTTAGGGGGACTACCGTGTGGAAGAATGTGGGGAGCATCGGGCTCCATTGGCACCATGGACGACATGGTGCAATTGGGCGAGGATTTGAAAATCGCAATCTTATTGTTGATGTTAGGCCGAGACTTCAAATTGAGTTGTGCGGCCGGGCTGGGGACAAAAAGCTTTGTTTTCGGCCAGAGTGGGGGCAAAGGTCCCATTTTTCATGCTGAGTCAAGAGGGATCTCTTTGGAAAGATGTTCGGTCCACGAGCAGGATGGTTCCGACTGTTTGGGGCATCTGGCCCACATGCTTGCAAGTATTTAAGTGTGGTCAGTTGCAGAGGCGAGTTTTCGTGTTTGCCAAGGACGGCAACACCATGAGTGGGGGAGAGAGTGCGAAACGTGCGCACAGACTGCACACGTCATTCGTTTTAGATCAATTCAGGTGTATTTAAGGCACTGTTTTGAGGGACATCAGAGTTCAGAGGCGCACTTGATAGACTTGGAGCACAGTTTGCTACCCACCACTTGAGAAAGTTGTGAAGAGAGTACAGAATGTGTGTACAGACTTCCAGCCTACGGTATTTGCGTTGTGAATTGGGTCTATTGAGACACTATACCTGAGGGCAAACAATAAGTTAGCAACAATTGGAAGAGAGTGTAGAAGCGTATACAGACTCCATTACTAGTTCAGCAATAGCTGGGAAGAGAGTGTCGAGAGAGGCAGGCACAAACTTCCAACAAAGATTGGGCAACAGTCAGGAAACGAGGCACAGATTTTCGACTTCAGTGAGCTACACTGGGGAAGAGAGTGTAGAAGAGTACAAAGACTTCCAACTTGAGGCGATCATGCGATATGCAGTGTATTGAGGCACTATATGCAGAGAGCTACCCACCCATTTGGGGAAGAGAGTGCAGAGAGAGGCACAACTTTCCGCTTTGAGTTTTCATGTTGAATTGAGTGCGTTTGAGGCAGTATATATTGTGGGGAAGTAGACCACCATTTGGGGAAGCGGGTGTCAACGAGTACACGGACTTCCGCTGGTGTTGATTGATCTCATCATGTGCAGCAGAGGCACCATTTGCGGGAAGATCATGTAGGGTGCTGAAGAGGCACTTCACGACTGAAGCACTCGAAAGAGCAGGAGGTTGGTCTAGTGTCGCGTGATACTAAGAGAAGAGTATTGGGCACCGCATAGACTCGAATCCTTCGTGTATGTGTTCATTGACCGCTCCTTGGGCAAGACGACTGGCAGTGACTTGCGAAGGACGTGCACGACACGCAGATGCACAAACGGCAGTCGAGCAGAGACTGTTACCAATTAGGAATTGCAATACTGTTCAAAAGGGAACTTCCTTGCTATGTGCAGATGCTATCTGCCAAGTATGAAGTCATTCCGAGGATGTTTGGGCACGGGGATATAAGGGCGACGATCAGGCGCCACCTTGTGCGCGAGTAGGAGAACAATGTGTGAAGCAGAGTGCTTTATCCTTAGAGATCTGCAAAACTGTTTATACGGCGAGATCTTTGGGGTGTCTGCAACATCTCTAATATATTTCAGAGTTAGACGATTCTGTTTGAGTAGGAAATGACGATAATTTTGTGAGTCTGCCAGTGCAGTGGCGAGATTATAGTTTCATAGTATTGCGTAGGCAATTCCTCAGTGATGGATGATCAGAGATGGCTGAAACTCTACAGTTATGATTTGGAAGTCATAGGCAACTCAACGGTTCAAGCAACACATGATTTGAACGTCGGTTGAGGGAGATGCGAAAAAAGTGCACTCCTCGGCCATTTTAGTGTCTACTCTTGGAATAAGGAGAAATACTTTTAAGCCTATTATAAGGGGGGAGCATGCAGTGTTGAACTCCAGCAAGTCCACCCCGTGCACGATGGCTACGACAGTAGGCAATGTCGTCACTAAATGAGCATCTCTTAAGGTTATTCGGGGGCTTTCAAGAGCTGACTCTAGGCATCTCAAAGGAGTGTTTAGAGTCCTCGAATGACATAGAAACTGGACGGGCAGCGTACGGCCAGGATGGCCTATGTTGGGCACGAGAGGTTTCGTGTGACGGGCGAGGTTGCTCCATGGGCTGTGAGATATCAGGGGCAACACCTCTCGTGCGAATGGGTGATCGAGGCAAGCGCTCTATGACGTTCTGATCCAACTCATGCACTCACTTTTGGGTTTTAGCCGTCCATGGGGGTCCGTTGGCTAAGATAGGCAGCCGTGGGGCGACACTGAATTGTGGACAAATTGTGAAGCCATGCCAAAAGACAAGAATGCATGTCGGGCATGCCTTGTGGGATCAAGGCGAGACGTTAGCATATCGAATACCCCTAGGACTTAAGATGTTATCATAATGGGGTGAGGTATATAAGACGGCCACGACGAAGGCATGCATCGATGATGCACCAAGTGAGAGTTGGGCATGAGACGGGCACTGCGGGCGCATGCGGAACGCCATAATACTGAGGCGGAGCGAGGATGCTCCTTGCCATCAAAGAATGCATCGGCAAGTTCCGTGATTATGGGCGAGATGCATGACGACAGACTAGCTAGTTGGGGCAGGCCGCTAAGAGACGCTTAAGCGTGCTTACCGAGAGCCTTAGCGAACATGGGCATTTTGAATAGGCGAGCGCACTGGCACGTGGTGCCGTGCAGGGAGTAGTTCAGATGTCGTGCTAGTAAGCTTCATTGTCAAATATACGTGACAGACAGTCGGTAAATTTTGAGATGTACAAAGGCGGGTCGAAGGTTTGGTGCAACTTGAGACAAATGAGTCCGCCCATGATACAACGACACCTCCTTCTTTTCTTCCGAAGCAAGTCTCCCGGGAATAGCAGACTGCTTCATCACTTTCCAAAGATTCTTAGATAGCTAGCTCTCTATCTGTTCCAGGGTTTAAGCGTGCTTACCGAGAGCCTTAGCGAACATGGGCATTTTGAATAGGCGAGCGCACTGGCACGTGGTGCCGTGCAGGGAGTAGTTCAGATGTCGTGCTAGTAAGCTTCATTGTCAAATATACGTGACAGACAGTCGGTAAATTTTGAGATGTACAAAGGCGGGTCGAAGGTTTGGTGCAACTTGAGACAAATGAGTCCGCCCATGATACAACGACACCTCCTTCTTTTCTTCCGAAGCAAGTCTCCCGGGAATAGCAGACTGCTTCATCACTTTCCAAAGATTCTTAGATAGCTAGCTCTCTATCTTCCTCGTTCCAGGGTGACTTAAACTACCTCTCTTTCCTTCTTTCTGGTATCTAGCTCCGTTTTTGGTCTCCTATCTATAGACGTGTGCTGTCATGTCTGTCGCCGGGAATCGCAGGACTGAACTCTTCAACCCATTCGCGGATTTGTTCTCCCGTCAATCTTAGCCGTGCAACCTTCCTCTCTACTCGATTCTTAGTAAATGCTTTCTTGTTCCGACTGTAGGGATGGTCCCGGGGGAGGAACTGTCTGTTGCTGTTAAAGTAGCGCGCCTTCCTACTATTATTTAAGTAAAATGGACATGTGTCTTCCATACAAATTGGACACCTATAACACCTATGGAACTCCAGCCAGACGTCATTCCATAATTGGGTAGGTTGTTTACAGTCCACATCAATGCGATGCGCATTGGGAATGTCTCGTTCTTCACACTGTCGCGCGTCAATACACCCACATGCTAAAAATTCTGCAACTCCTCGATCAGCGGCTACTGGTAAACATCGATCAAATATTTTGGATTGGAGGGACTCGGGATCACCATCACTAGGAACATATACTCTTAAGCCATGCACATTTTAGGAGAGATTGTACAGTGTAAATATAACGGGCCAACACGAGTACGTACAACCGTACTGCCCGTGCAGTGCGAACCTATCTATGCACAAACTCAGTTTAATATTACGGGGCTTTGTGTCAAAATCGGAATATGTTCGGTCAAAATTCCTCCATGTCTCTATATCAGATGGATGACATATGGATCTCTCCTCCGTAATGCGACGTCATTTGCTCAGTCGTCGCTTCTGAAGCATACAATCTCTGCAAGCAAGGGGTAATCGATCATATATATACTGAGAAATATGACCCTCGGCTTTGATATTCACCTACTTAGCTACATCCCCCAATTGAGATCTGGTGCAACCGTTCCATAACGGCAGCTTGGCAGCATGCACTACATCCTGAAACCGATCTGCCAGCCAAGATATATAATTTTAGGGGCCCCAACCCTAATATGAACTAGGCTCTACATCAATAGGACACGATGTCATACCATCCTGGTTATAATTGCAGGACCCCACCGTAATATGAATTATGCCCGACAGCAGCAAAAACTATCATCTGCGCCCGATCCATCTGTGCCTCATCACCCAAAGGCATACACATCCCCCGCATAACATGAGAAATGAGAGTTTGCTCCTCCCACAATAGGGGTGTCGTTACGGCCACAAATACTCCCTTACCCTCTCCATGCCATGAGAAGACCAATTATAATATTTCAGCATAAAATCTTGTTCGTGGTTTTTAAAACTTCATTGTTACACTTCCGACAAGCACACCTACTTTTCTAACCATCCTTATATGAATGTTGACACTTTGCCGATTCTATAAATGTTGCAACACCATTATGAAACTCCCGAGTGAGACCCTCTCTATTCAGAAGATTATTCTCATACATCCATCTACTCAACATGATATTAGTCCTACACACACACGTATATATTATTATAATTAACATTAAATTTAATTAAATATGACACAATTACTAAAAAATATATATAATAAATTGACAAATAAAGGGTTAAAGTTGTTACCTGATCAAAATAACTTCAAATATCAATGAAAATTTAAGACACAATTCTCGAACAAGAGTAAAAAAAATTAGTATAGAGTATAAAAAATTTTGAGAGAAATTTGGAAAAAAGAGAGAGATTAAAAAGAACCGAAGAAGATAGTGAGATTAAATAGAAAGAGAGGAACACATTTATATAGAAAAATTTGGAGCGGGCTTTGGAACGGGTATAGAAACACATATCTAGCTGGTAAAATTTAGCCGTTAATTCTTACTTTTACGAACGGTGTTGGAGACAGACTTTGGAATGATTTCCCGACTGTTGAAATATAACCATTCATGTAAGTTGGAACGGACTCAGCAATACATACGAAATAATTAAAATAAATCGTTCCAATTTGTATTACATTTTGCCGTGGTTTTAGAGACACATTGCTTCTTAAATTAAACTCATTTTTTGGAATGGGCTTTGGGATATTATATAAACAGTGTACAGTGACCATTCCAAATTATATCTCATTTAGGAGTATATTTTTTACATGTCAATTTTGGGACACCTTTTACAGTGGATATGGGAATGGTTAGGTTGTTTCCGTTCCTAAATATAATATGGTGTTCCAAATATTTTCCGTTACCATTTTAGCACGGTGTTTTAAAGGGTGCAGTAACTGTTCCTTTGGAACTCAACTTGCAACTGTTGAACCGTTCCAAATTTATAATCTAAAAAAAAGTTCCACCTAATGTTATATTTCAATATCCGTTCCTCATGTGTTTCAAAAACCGTTTCAAGATGGAACGAGCTTTGGAACGGGTACCTTGACCGTGCCAAATTCCATCTTTTTCTTAGTGTTATGCCATTGCCCAACATGCAACATATTGAATGCCTTCATCCTTGTACCCTCCGTTGCAGGCAGCTTATTCATCATATTAACATTTTGTTTTTCTCGAACAAGCAGTCTGTGCACATGGTGCTCTTTCCTGTCATAGAATTTAACAGAAACGATCCATTTAATTTGATCGAAAATATATTAAATGGATACTTGACTTTATCCATCTTAGTGAGATAGACTCATAATCCCCAAGCTCTTTTGACAGAGATGCGTTCTTCGCTAATGGAAGATACCAAAGGAGCTTCTCCTAGGACAGCTTTGAATTTGTTAAACGCCACCATATTTGGCCTCTATAGCTTGATAAAATTAAATGTTGGATGAGACCCTTTTTCTGCGTTTTCTGGAGCTGTTAAAATGAATTTCAACTTCAAAATATCTCGTTTCAAGTAGGGGTTATTTTACTATGAATTGTAAACTGCCCCACTAATCCACTTCAAAAGTTTTGAAATATTCGAAAACCACGGTGACATAGTATGAACTGAAGCAAATGCCCCGAAATCATACCATTCTCTGAGATTTTCAGGTTTAGACCCTTCGAGCACCCAGATCCAGTTGTATTTTCTAAATGTCTCGATAACGGTCTTGTCTAGGTTTACGCCTTGGCGAGAAATCACTTTTTTCCACATCCGTTTATAGACCTGTCAAGCTAAAGATGAAGATATCAAATCATTAGTATTAACCTTAGTGGTGCTGGTTATTAATCTAAGGCTAATCTCTCTCTCTTTTCCCCAAAGGTGCTTGGTTGGCTTGAATCATTAGGAGTTTGCACTTTCTGTGATTTAATTGTTTTCAATTCACTAAAGTTTGGCGATAGCCTTGTGCAAGCAGTACTTGAATCTACCACTGCAGTTGTAGAGTCCTGCTCTCTCAACTTGCGGGTCATCACCGAGGGAGATGCTTACCAAATTGGTTCCGTGAGGTCGTGCCAAAGCGAGCTAGAAGCTAGCATGATACTCATAATTACGATCTAAACAGTGTCAAGATCTGCTCGTTGGGTTTGGCTAGCTATTTGGGCTTTCACCATTAGTTATCCAAACTTTTTATCAAGCTCCTCAAGATTTAACCTGAGATGCCTGAGCCTTATGATGACAGAGTTTGTTTCATATGCCACCATCTCTTGTTAGAAAAAAATTACAAGAACACTTTCATTAGATTTTATGACGATAATATTATAACAATAATATTAGTATTTTGCTTGCCATGAATGTATTAAGGCAAACATAAATTAAAATAAAATATTAGTATCAAATAAAACTTACTCTGAAAATATAAGATAACTATAAATTAATATTGTATTTTGGAGTTAAGAATCCGGATAAACTCAATATAGATATTTTAATCAATAAGTATTTTTTTTATAATTCAAAATAATAATTGAAATTTTAAAAATAAGCTTTTGGATATATAAAAAATCAGTATTAATTTTCCAACCACCATTAATTTCTAACCACCAGTCCCTCTCCAATTTGGAAGAAAGAGGTTGAGAATTAGAAGAGGACATTCTCATTAATTTTCCAACCACCAGTCCCTCTCCAATTTCTAACACGAAAATACCGTGAGAATTATTTCAATTTGATAAGAGAAAATATCGTGACCAAATTTCTCATGAGAAAGAAAACCTTTTCATGTTATACCAACGACATAATTTTATTTTTTTTTATTTTTTTTTGTTAAATTAAAAAACAGAAAAAAATATATTTTTTTTGTTATCCATAGAAACAACTTTATGCACAATATTTTTAATCACTAATTAAAACTACCAAAATCATGTAATAATAAAACAAAAAATTCTCATAAGTTGATACATATAATTAATCACAATTTTAATATTATCATTTAAAATTCTGTCGCTAATATATATATATGTATGTATATTTATACAATTATTAGATGATACCAATTGGCCTTTTTTGTGCAGTTATAAAAAATTTAAAAGAAGTGCAGATATATGCTACAAAAAAATATAATATTACTGATAAAATATCAAATAATAATTTTAAAGATGTCATTAAAAATATATATTAAGTGATAAATTCTATATAATTACTAGTATTACAAATTCTCCTTTCAAAACGGAAAAATGTTTGGCAGCCCTCACTGCGGTAGCTGTTTGCTTATTGGAGGGCAAGATATATTTGTACATAATGAATAATAGGACTATTTTTTACTTTCATTTATTCTGTTTTCTTGCCAAACCTTTTCAGTTTCGACATTAATGAACTGATATCTCAATTTCGACATTTGCCGGCCACTGTAATGTAAATACCTAACGAATTGCTTTCATAAATACAAGATATTTTAAATTACATAATTATCACTACAAAAAATCATCTTAGCGGCGAAATTTGCGACCGCATTTCCTACAGAAAGTCGCTGTCTTTTCAATTTTTGATGGAATTTGTGGCAGATTTTTTACGGAATGAAGACCGTCTCAAAATGTCGAATAAAAAAATAGGCTTTAAAGCAATTTTGGTCCCATAATTTTAGGAATTTTTCGATTTGGTCCTGTATCTTTCAAACCTGTTATGTTTCGGCCCTTTAGCCAAATTAGTGATCATTTTACCCTTCTAAAGAAAAATGAATATAGTCCATACACATGCCCTAGTTCAGCCCATCATGCTTTCGAAATAAAATTAAGCCTCCATAAATTCATACATTGGTTTGACCGCCTTGCTTTCGGGTATTCCAAGTCCTCGGTTTTATGGACTTCTTCCAACCACATAACCGCAGTTGATGGTTCGCAGGTACTTGGTTCCTTCAGTAATAAAATAGTATAGTTCTATTTTATTTCCTACCTTAGGGTGTAAAATGTGTTTCAAAACAGAGCCTTAATAATACTTTTTGGATAAACAAGTGGAACAGAAGCCTTTCTTTATTGAAGAAATATAAAAAATATTACATGGATACTATTTCTCCCTTGGAGGAGACGACTGTTTTAGCCTCTCATAAGATAGAGGACTTGACTTGTTGGGGAAACCCCCATAAACTGAAAAATTGAAAATAGTAAAAAGGATTACAAAGACTCGGAACACTAATGCTTTTGAAAAGTAGGAGAAATTTTCTGATGATCCCCTTCTGCTTCATTGCATCTTTATTTATAAGCGTCTGCGGACTTCAATTTGGGACTACAAACTTGTTTTTTGATGACGTCATTGCCTCCGTCATCATCTTGTCTTTTTTTATGACGTCATTGCCTCGTCTCTTCCAGCTTTTGGTTATAATGGCTTGTCAGTCATGTGATTTCCAGCTGGCTTTCTTGCTTTCCTGACTGTTGGCCCTTATCGTCTCTACCGACAGTCTTATCCTCTTGGCCTTTTACATCTTTTAATTTTTTCTTCTTTTGGTAATTTTTTTTTCTTTTTCCCTTGTCCTGGTTCGGTTTGGGTTTATTTTGCGTGACCTGAATTTTTATTCCGAACAGGGATTTTTCTTATTTTTCACAGCAAGGGCATAAATGGTTATGCCATTACCCAACATACAACATGTTGCACGTCTTCATCCTCGTTGCTTCGGTCGTTGGCAGCTTATTTTTTCAAATTAACATCCTCTTCTTTTTGAATAAGCTTTCTGCGAACTTAGTGCTTTTACCTGTCATAGAATTTAACACGAACGATCCATTCACTTTACTAGAGAAAATCTTGAACGGATACTTGACTTTGTCCATCTCTGTGAGACAGACCCATAATCCCCAATCTCTTCTGGTATAAATATTGTCCTGAGGCAGCTTTAATTTTATTAAAAGCCACCATATCTGGCCTCTACAACTTCATGAAATGAAATGCTGGATGAGACCCTTTTCCTGTTGTTTCTGGAGCAACTGATACAGATTTTATCTCCAGAAGATCGCCTCTCTTTAAGTGGGGGTTATTTTTCCATGAATCAAAGACTGCCCCACTTATCCACTCCGGAAGTTTAGAAATCTCTGAAAAACTTGGTAACATAGTATGAATTGAAGCAAGAGCTCCAAAATCATACCATTCTCGGACAACTTCTGATTTTGACCCTTCTAACATTCAAACCCTGTTATATTTTTCAAATGTTTCAATGATGGTCTTGCCTAGGTTCACTCCTTTGCGGGAAATTAATTTTTTCCACATGCGCTGATTTTCCTGACAAGAAAAAGAAGATGTTAATTCGTTAGTATTATCCTTAGAGGTGTCTGTCATTGGTCTAAGACTAATCTCTCCATCTTTAATCCCAGAGGTGCTGGGTTGAACCCCAGAGGTGCTGGGTTGACTCGAACCTAAAGGAGTTTGCACTTCCTGTGATTCAATTGTTGTAGTTTCACCAAAGTCTGATGATGGCCTTGTGCAATCAGTACTTGAATCTGATGCTACAGGTCTAGAGCCCTGTACTCTAAAGGTATGTTTTGGGTCATGCTCCCTCAACTCGTGAGTTATCCCTGTAGGTGATGCCTTCCGAATTGATTCTCGTAAGTCATTCCACAGCAAGGTGGATGCTAATAAGGTACTCCTTATTGCGACCTGGATGGTGTCTAGATCAGCTCTTTGAACTTGTCCGACAACTTGGGCATTCACCGCTAGCTATCCGAACTTCCTTTCAAGCTCCTCGAGATTTTTCTGGAGGTGCTTGAGTCTTATCATGATGGAGTTTGCTTCAGATGCCTCCATCTCTCGTCAGGAAATATGCAAGAACATTTTGATGAGATTTAATAATAACAATATTATAACAATAATATTGGCATTCCGCTTGCCATATGATACTACGACTTTCTATATTTTTTATTCTAATTTATTTTTTAAGAAAGCTTTGACATTAGTATTATCAACTTTTAAAGTAAATTCTTTAGCAAGTAAAAATAAAGGGCATTGGAATTCTTTCTCTTTAATATGCCAAACTTTGACTTGTTGTCTGAGAACAATCCTCCTGTGTATCTACAAGGTTCTTCCCATCTAGTTGTCTTCTTCATGAGTACTGCTGCCCATCTGTAGTCATTGGCGTCTGTGTAGACTACCAATTCATCCCCATCTTGTGGTATAGCAAGCTTTGGCAGGTTAGTGCAAACCTGTTTTAGCCCAGGAATCCTTTTCGTGTGGTTTTCTTCCCATTTCCACTTCGAAATTTTTGTTTCTTTAAAAAGTGGTTGGAAATCCTTCATGTATCTTGCAAGATCCTTAATGAAAATACCTGCAAAATTAACAACTCCCAAGAAGCTCTGCAATTGCTTCTTATCCTTGAGTATGTCTGAAAAATTGCTGATTTTCTCCACAATATGGTCCTATAACTCAATTCCTATTTCATCAATAAGAATTCCCAAAAATTCAATCTTATTGACAACAATAGTAGCTTTCTTTTAAGAAAGTACTAAACCTTCTCTATGGCATGCATCAGAAAATATTTCAAGATGTTTAATATGTTCTTTCACATTCTTAGATGCAATCAATATGTCATTAATGCAGACAAACATGAATTCGAAGTAATCTTTAAAAAGATTATCCATTTTTCTTCGAAATATCTGCGGTGCATTAGCTAAAGCAATTGGAAGCACATTTTAGATATATAGTCCCTGTGGTGTGGAGAATGCAGTAAATTTCATTGATTCGCTCTCCATCTTAATCTGATAAAGACGAGATTTGCAATCGAATTTAGAAAACACTTTTGCTGCTTTGATGCAGCCAATTAGGTGTTCTCTACTAAGGATGTAATAACCATCAAATTTTAATATTTTGTTTATTCCTTGATAGTTAATTACCAAGGGCTTACCTCTCTTAATCTCACCATGGTTTCTTATCAGAAATATAGGGCTGCTTTATGTAGAGATCCCAGGCTCGATGAGTCCAAAACTGATATGTTCTTTGATAATCATCTGCATATTCTTCTTGTCTTCCATGTTCATCTGGATAGGTTTGTATCGAACATACTAGTATTTGCATTCTTCCTTGAGCTTGAGAGTAGCTTCTATCTTGTTCCTATCCCACCATGCTAGAGGGATTTCACTGAAATTCCTCTGGATGAGCCTCTTGATATTTTCAAGAGAAAGCTTGCTTTCCTCGTCTAGCGATTTCATTTCCACTAGTGCTTCTTTAAGGTTCATAATTTCTTCTGCGGATTCCTTATAAAAGCTATCGCTGTCTATTAATCCCTGTTGCCTGAAAGACAAAAGGACCTTACCGAATTTCCTCTTATCCTGCATTTTTGGATGAGTTAATCTAGCATCAAAATCACCACGTTTGCTGCGAAAATTTATTGGCATCACCCTATTAAATGTCTTTTCCCTTTGCAACACCTGTATCACACTGTCATAGTTAGTTGTAAAGATTAACAAATTCTTTTGATTATTCTGCATATATCTTGCAAATGTTTATATAAAAATTGTTACCATAGCACGATATCGGCATCTGTATCATGAAAGTAAATAAGAGGTG
The DNA here is from genome assembly GCF_000512975.1 of Sesamum indicum. Classification (NCBI taxonomy): domain Eukaryota; kingdom Viridiplantae; phylum Streptophyta; class Magnoliopsida; order Lamiales; family Pedaliaceae; genus Sesamum; species Sesamum indicum. The sequence continues at coordinate 5,837,021 of NC_026152.1, forward strand.
TTTTTACCCTAAATCAAGGCGATCCGAATGCTCCTCTAATCATGATCTTGGCTTCTCGTATTCCCTTATTGAGTATTAGGATTTTTTGTGAAAAATCCCTTTCTGCAATAACGGGTAAGGTTTACCTTGCTTCTTTAGGGAAAATTCCAGGCTTTACAGTGCAAATTCCTGATCCTGAATCAACATAAGCTGCGAAATATTATATCTTATATTGATCATAGAATATACCAACATATATGTCTATAGAGAAAGGAATCGTCATTCAATCTTTATGGTAATACCATCAGGATTGAACTCCATTCCGTTACCTTTTCTTCCCCATGGTTATTGATTTTCGAGGAAATTTAACCCGAAAGTCATACTCCCATTTTCTCATTCTGCAATACCTGTAACTAGGATTTCATAGCCTGCTATTTTAACATGCCTTCATATCTACCAACAACAGGTTGCTGCAAATGATATAAGTCATCACAAGGGAAATAATTTTCTTTCTTAGTGATGTCAAATATAACTTGTATTTCTTTCCATCCTATCTAAGTTTTACATTATCTACCCTAATCTCTTGAGAAGTCAAAGCTTTTAATAACTCTTTCTCCTTTTCTTTGTGGGTTGTAATCCTATCTTCTGAAAAGGACATTCGACTACTAAACTCAATTTTAGAGCTAAGTGTTCTATCTAAAACTAGGTGATCTTTTATGATGATATGTACACCACCCATTCTGGGTAGCCTATTAGGATCTGGTGTCATTACCTTAGCAAATTCCTTCAAAATTCTAAGAATCTCAATATACTCTTTCCTAAGAAACAAATCTGAATGATGTATATTAGAAAGGACATAAGCTATTCTATAAGTTATAAAATATGGTCTATTGCCTTCTTTCATCAGATCTTTTCTTTTGAAATCTTGATGAAGGGTTAGGACTCTACTAAAATCTTGGTCTGCTAGGTTGTATGCAATCCTAGGATGAATATCGAACATTAATTTTCCTGCATACAAATTCCCTATCATTGTTCCAAGACAACCGTCTCTTAGGTTATTGATTCTTCTATCCATTATAGATAAATATATTTTTGAATCAATTCCTTCTTTAAAAGTTGTTTTTATTACTGCTTCGATAGTTCCTATGTGGATCCATTTCATAGTAATAACAACTTCTTCTCTAAGCTTACTTAATTTTTCAAGAATTTCTTCGTTAGGAATTAATTGCATCTCTATCACATTACCAGTAAGTTCCATAGGTATAGCAAACTCACGTGAATTCACTTTGTAGATTATGTGGTGCTTTCTTTGGTTTAGACTTATCTGGTTCAGGATCTTCCCAATTCCTCCAATCCTAACTACATCGTATGGGCTAAGGTTGGAATCTTGTAGCATGATTCTTTCCATAGTTTTGTTGGACACAGTCATCCTGAAAAGAACCCTGACAAGCTTTCGATGGTTTGAAGCTTCTCTCCCTTGTTCTAATTATTCTAACTCGATTGAAGATCCATCTGAATCAGTTTTTATTTATTCCTCATAGACACTTTCGTCTGACGGAAGGTCTTTGAATTGGTAAATGGGTACTAAGTCGCCATAGCAGACTCCATCCAAGATGTCATCCGTGGCTTCAAATTTTCATAATTCACCACGTTTCTGCGGGCAGTCGAGAGATACATGTCCTCTTGCTCCACAGGTCCAGCAATTGCAGTCCTTGAAACTTTCATTGGCTCGTGTATGGGCTCGTCTGAAAGTTCTTCTTGTATGGGTTCTTCCGGTGGATCTTACATTTGTTCGTCTAGATCCTTGGCATGAAGCCCTTGTTGGTTCTGCTCTTTGTCCAGATTTGTATGTTCTGGCTTTGGACTTGGACCACCATGATCTCCGTCGAGAAAAGGTTGTCCTAGAACTCCTAGGGTAGGAGTTACTATTTTGCTTCTTCCTTTTCCTTGGCTCGCTTGATTCCCCTATAATTGTTGGAAAGTCATTGTTATCACAACAGTCGAGAAATTCGTTTGATTTTATGTCAGTCTTCTCATGTTCTTCTAGATGGATGCTTGATAACACCAATCCTTCAGTTTATCTTTAAGGAAAGACATTCTTCGTGCTACTGAATCTAATTGTCCATCAGATACTTTGTATGACTGGATTAATATTTCCCTCCATGGACTGCATATCTTTGCGAAGAACATTGGAGCTGCTACTTCAGTTGCTACTCCACTCTGGAAGAAATACTTGTGGAACCAATATATATACTCATCTACTGTGCAGATACTTCTTAGTTCAAGGCGAAAGAGAGCTTGCGCATATTCTTTAGCCTTTTCTGCTCTACTTCCTTCGAAGTATCCATCTCCGATGAAGTGTATTTTGATAAGTCTTTCTAGCCGGTCTGAAGTGAGTGCATATGGACTAAAACTGCCTTTCAAAAGTTGCATAGGGGTAAAATTATCCGAAAATCTGCCAGAGGACTAAAAGTAAGCAATTTCGTAAGTTACTGGACCTAAGCAAATATGGACACAGTTATCGAACTAAAATTAAAATTAGGCATACTTAGCGGACTAAAATGATACTTTTTTCTATCTTTTTTATAAAGGTACAATTTACTCATTTACAATAACATAGTAGCTCAGTTACATTTTATTTAACCTACGACACATGCATGTTAGATAGCTTTTGTTGTTTTCCACCGGTAGAAGCGTACCGCTTTGGCTTGCACGACTCTGATTATCTTAATACGAGTTTTCCTTCAAAAGGAAAAATGTTTGATAGCCCTCTTTATTGTAGTTATTTGCTTATTAGAGGGCATAATATATGTACATCATGATATACATGAATAATAGGACTATTTTCCGTTCAATGATCCGGGATTCATGTCAAACCTTTTCAATTGAGGGTAGTCTATCCATGACGTGGATCGCATTAATGAACTGATATCTCAAGTAATATCTCCTAGCCAGTTACGGTTAGGCCAACAAAAACGTACAAACCGTCTAAGCACTTGTAAGCATCATTGAGAATACCGACATCTCAAGAACAAATGATGATGTGATTTGGCTGCTCCTTCATCACATAATATACAGGCGCATACGCGGGAGAGTCGTCGTTTATCGGCCGTGGAAAGCTTTTGCCAGATTGCGAGCCATAGGATGAAGGTATGTCGCGGAATCTTCAAGGAACCCCAAAAGTAGTGAGGACCAGCCTACCTTTGGGTCCTAGTGGGTCAACGTATCGTAAAAGAGATTCTACAGTAGGTAACCCATCCTTATACCACCATATAATGGAATCATTCCCTCCATGAATCATAGATAGCGTCTATAGAATTTCCAAATACTGAAGGCGACATGGATTGATGGGTTAGTGCCATTGCCCATCCAAAATAACGCAACTGAATTTTTCCTGAGTCCCTAGACTCAGGTATCGTGGTCTCTTGTGGAATCTGTGAATTAAAGGGCCAAACGCATGCCATGGATCCTGCTAAAGATAGGCTGAAGACCCATCTCAAACATGATACTCCACCATCATCCTCATTAAGGTACGCAAGCGAAGGAGCTTTCTCCATCCCCATGAACCTCCGCGTTCGGGAAATGTCCAAATAGATGCTTCTCGCAGACGCCCATTATGTAACCACTCTACCCAAATGGATGTGCTATCACATTGTATCACATCACTTTGCTTTTTGCACATGAGTGCATGGTAGTTGCAATATCACGTAATCCCTGACCGCCTTCCTCAATTGGTTTACAAACGTCCCTCCAGGCGAGTTTTGCATATCCCTGATTTGTCGTTCCTTTCCATAGGAATGTGCGCAACTGCTTCTCAATCTCCCGAATAACCCCTTTAGGAAGGATAAAAGTGCTGAACAATAGACGCTTAATGCCATGAGAACGGATTTAATGATTTGAATACGACCTGCATAAGATAAGGCTAGACCTTCCCAACCTTTATGCGCTGATCAATCTTCATAAGAAGTGGTTGACAATCGGCGATGGATAGTCTAGAGGACAGAAGTGGAAGTCCCAAATACCGCATCAGAAGATGACCCTCCTAAAAGCCGAGCACTGCAAGTAACTGGTCTCTCATCTCATGAGCCGACCGAGAAAGAATAAGGTGACATTTCTATATGTTAACCCGAAGTCCTGACAAGAATACAAATAGATCCAACCCCTGTTTAAACACATTAGTAGATTCTAAGTCGGCTTTACAGAACAGAAGCATATCATCAGCAAACCCTAGTTAGAAGACACGAGAAGGTTCAGATTTCCAATGGAATGTGAACTGTCCATCCTGATCAATCCTCTACATAAGCATCAAATGTAGGACCTCCATTACAATTACAAATAAATATGGGGGTATAGGGTCACCCTGTCTCAATCCCTGAGATTCTTGAAAGAAGCCATGCGGTTTACCATTAATGCCCACCGGATAAAAGGTGGTCGTGATACACTCGTTAATCCATCGAATGAATGGTGTCGAAAATCCAAAGAATTGAAGCACCGCCAACATGAAGTCCCATTCCACGGTATCGTAGGCTTTCCTAATCTCCACTTTGAGGGCACATCGTAGAGGAAGGTGCCGCTGGTTGTAGCCTGTGAGAAGTTCCTATGCTAATAATACATTTTCTCCAATACTACGCCCAAGAATGAATGAAGTTTGGCATGGGCTAATTAATTTATCCAGTACACTACTCAATTTCTGCACTAGGATATTATTGATCATTTTATACAACACATTACAACAAGAGATAGGCTTAAAATCCGCAACTAGTGTAGGAGAATGTACCTTGGGGATAAGCGTCAGAAGTGTATTATTGACTTGTTTAAGCAATTTTATGGTATTAAAAAAAACCAAAATTGCTTGCCTGACTTCGTTGCCCATAATGGGCCAAGCTGCATTATAAAATCCCAATGAATAGCCATCTGGACCAGGGGCTTTATCCTCAGCAATATCAGAAATGGCCTATTTGATGTCCATCGTAGTGACCGGTTGAAGTAGTTCATGAGTCTCCTCTTCATTGATAACATGCCGTGCCAAAGGTCTCAAATACCTGAGGTCAATTCCTTGCTTAGGTCGCTCTCCCCCTAATAGAGTCTGATAAAATGAGATGAACTCAGAAATCACCGCTTTTGGTTTTGAGTGGGTAGTCCCATGCTCATCATTAATTTGTAGGATGGGCTGAGATGTTTGTCTCTGGGCGATCTTGCGAAAGAAAACCCAAGAACATTGATCCCCCCCATTTCATCCATTGCATCTTTGCCCTTTGTTGTAGCATAATTTGTTCAAGTTTCAATGCTTTAGCATACACCAACAGACAACAATGCTCCAAGTGGATGAGGAAATCATTCTGTCTGTCCATGCTGACCAAGGTCTATGCCGTCTCAAGAAAGCCTTTAGCGAGTTTGACATTTAAAGATAAATCCCTCTTATGCCTCCTTTATTGCTGGAACACAGGTTTTAACGCCTTGAGTTTGCGAGTGATCGTATACATAGGCACACCCATGATGTCATGACGCCATATATCAAATCTGAACATACCTTCGAATTGTTGGTGGTTGTCCCAATTCTGTGCTAGTGGTGATTGATCGGATGTCCGCGGCGTGAGGATAGTATTTGAGTGCTCCTGTTGCCCCGATGGAGATGGGCAAAAGTAAACGGAAGGTGGGTTCCAAGTCAATAAGGGCAAATGATGTCTGTATGTATTGCCGGGAAAAGGGCCATTGGAAGAGGGAGTACTCCAAGCTCCTCTCCAGTGCAGGTACATTTGTTATTGAGGTTTACATGATAACTAACTCTGCTTCTTGGGTATTGGATACTGGCTGTGGAGCTCACATCTACAATGATTTGTAGGTACTGGAAAGAAATAAAAAGCTAAGTAAAGACGATCTGGTCCTGAAACTTGGCGATGGCAAGGTTGTTGCTGCTGAAGCTGTAGGGACAGTCTGCTTAACGTATTTAAAATAATTATATTAATATAATTTCTTTTTTTTTACTAATAAAAAAATAATTAACTCTGTGTGTGTGAGTAGTGTAGCAAGAACAAAGAAAAAAAAGAGAGAGAGAGTGAGGTGGTGGGGCCCCCCCTTCCACTCTCAATTCTCTCTCCTCCCTTTATATATATATATTATTTAGTAATATATATAATAAAATTATTATTATTTTATTTATTTAATTAGACTTTTCTCAAAATACTCATACGTCCTTCTTGAATTTTCTTAATTAATATAAGTTGCCCTCAAATATTATAACGAACGTCAATTTAATTATTTCAAGTTTTATTATATTCCAATTATGACCTATAATTTATTTAATAATCACTAAGTTTCATAAATATTTACCAATTAATCCTACAATTATGTATTATAATCTTTGGGGCGTCACATGTACAACATGCAACTATTCTTATACGCATCAATTTTCTCAACGGGAAAATCCAAGTCTCTTATCAACTTTTTCGTACTATAGTAATCTAAGGGTAGGGTGTGGTCTTGAGGCAATATCTTATCAGCCCACTACAATATTCGATTATATGTTTACTTAGAAAAATGAGCCTCGGCCTTGATATTCACCAACTCAACAACAGATGCCAATTGAGATTAGGTTCAACCGTTCCACAACGGTTGCTTGGCAGCATGCACTACATCGTCAAACTGATCTGCCAGAACAGACACATAATATGATCTAGGCCCAACATCAATAGGACATAACCACGTACTATCATCAGTTGCACCATCAGTTGCAGCATCGAAAACCATCCTCTATGCCCATTCCATCTGCGGCGCATCACCCTAGTACGTACTGATACCCTCTTCCTCATGAGCCTCGGTACTAAGCTCTTTCTGCAAAGGGGGCGTGTTTGACAGCCTTAAAGTACTCCTACACCCTCTCCTCGCCATGTGAAGTTCAATTATAATACTTTGGCATAAAACCTTTCAACAAGTCAAAATTTATCTTGTCTGAGGTTTTGAAAACTCATTTTTGCACTTCCGGCAAGGACACTTAATTTTCTCACCGTCCATATATGCATGAAACTTGGCCAATTCTATGAATGCAGTAACACCATCCTCCAACTTAGGAGTAAGACCCACCGTCCTCGGTAGTTTCTTCTCATACATCCATCTCCTCAACTTTCTTAACATGATAAATCTACACACAAATATATATATATATATTATTAAAATAAATATAATCAATTGACAAATAAAGGGTCAAAGTTGTTACTTGATCCAAGTAACTTCAAATATCAATAAAAATTCGTGACAATTGATCAATGAGAGTATAAAAATATTAGTGGGATAGTGAGAGATCAAAAAAATTTGAGAGAGGTTCAGGAAATAGAAAGAATATAAGAAGAATTGAAAAACATATATATAGGGACATTTGGAATGGTCTTTGGAATGGTCCTTGGCACAAATAAATAGCCGCTAAAAAATAACCGTTAATGTGCAATCTGTAACTGGCTTAGGATCACACATAGGAATGGTTTTGTATCCGTTAAATTATAGCCATTGTAATACTTTTGGAACGATTTTAGTTATACAATATTAATAATACATTGAAACCATTCCAACTTGTAATATATTTAGTTATGGTCCTTGTAACACATTCCAATTTAAATGAAATTCATACTTAGGAATAATTTTTGTAATATTTGACCTACTGCATACTCAAATTATTCCAAATTGTACCTCATTTTGGAATAGATTTATCAACTCTCATTTTTTAGACACGATAGCACCAAACTTCCTCATATTTGAAATGATTCATTGTTAATTGACAATTATTTGAATGTTTTTTTTCCATTTATTTTCTCATATTTCGAAGAGATTACAAATGTTTTTCCTTATCTTGGTTTCTCCACATACCCTTTCATTTCTCAGGCCATACAAATCTAGAAGACAAGCCTGAAGAAAGCTTTGTCATGTTGGATAGGTGGATTCATGAAAATACTCTCTAGAATGAAAATTAGTGACGGCCTTGATATAATCGTTATTAATTGTGATACAAAGAATGTAAAAAGAATGACAATTAGTAAATTTATTCTAAAATGAGGTGCAATTTGGAACGATTTTGTATTAGTATTACAACAACTATTCCTTAGTATGATTTTTTACTAAAAAAATCGTTATGCTACAAAGACCCTACTAAATTAGTTCCAAGTTGGAACGATATTGTGTAATTTTAGTAATGTATTTCTAAGGCCGTTACAAAAATAAAAGAAATAGATATATTTACACGTTAGAAAGCCGTTCTAATATGATATTCTAAGACCATTCTAAATATAGTACTGATTGTAAATATACGACTAGTTTTTAAAGACTATATTGTGTTTTAGAAACCTTCCAAAATTCGTCCCAAATTTCCCTATATATACATATGTGTGTTCCTCGCTTTCTGTTTAATCTCACTATCTACTTCCATTCTTCTTATATTCTCTTTATTTTTCTCAATCTCTCTCAAATTTTCTTGATCTCTCACTATCACACTAATATTTTTATACTACCGTTCGTCAATCTGTCTCAATTTTTATTGATATTTGAAATTATTTTGATCAAGTAACAACTTTAAATCTTTATTTGTCAGTTGATTATATTTGTTATACTTTTATAATAATATATATATATATATATGTGTGTGTGTGTGTGTGCATATGTAGGACTCATTATGTTAAGACAGTTGAGGAGATGAATGTATGAGAAGAACCTGACGAGGAGAGGGGGTCTTAATCTGGAGTTTGAGGATGGTGTTACTGTATTTATGGAATGGGCCAAATCTCAACATGTATATATGGATGGTGAGAAAATTAAGTCTCTTTGTCGGAAGTGCAAAAATAAAGTTTTCAAAACCCTGGACGATGTAAATTTTAACTTGCATATGAAAGGTTTTATGTTTGAGTATTATAATTGCACTTCACATGGCGAGGAGAGGGTGCAGGTTAGCCTAATGATGGTAGAGGGTCCTATCTTTCTGATGTCGGGCCTAATTCAGATTACGACGGGGGACCCTATGATTATGTGTCTAGGCTGGCAGATTGGTTTCACGATATAGTGCATGTCGTCGATCAGCCTTTGTGGAATGGTTGCACCCAATTTCAATTGGAGTTCTTGTTGAGTTAGACAATATCAATGCTGATGGTCATATTTCTGAGCGAATATAAGATCAAATATCCTAGTGGGCTGATCATATACTGCCCAGCGACCACACCTTGTCCCTCAATTACCATAATACAAATAAGTTGGTAAGTAACTTGGGTTTATTTGTAGAGAAAATTGATGCGTTTAAAAATAGTTGCATATGTTACTGGAAGGATGACATTGATGTGGACTACTGCAAGTTTTGTGAAAGACCCCGTATGCCATTCTTAGGTACCTACCGATTAAGCATCGCCTGCAAAGGTTGTATGCTTTAGAAGCGACTGCCGAGCAATTGACATGGCATGCCAAACAATCAAATGGAGGAGGGATCCGTGTTTCATTCGCCTAATGTAGATGCATGCAGGCATTTTGATCAGACATATTTCAATTTTGTAGCAGAGCCTCGTATTGTTAGACTTGATTTGTGCACAGATGCGTTCGCAACGCACGGGCAGTACGGTCATACATATTCATGTTGGCCCGTTATACTTACACCATACAATCCCACATCGAGAATATGCATGAGTTTCGAGTATATGTTCCTAATGATGGTGATCCCTGGCCCTTCGTATCCGAAATGTCTCCTCGATGTCTACCTGGAGCCACTGATCGAGGAATTGCAAAAATTAGAGCATGTTGGTGTACTGATGCGCGACAATGTGAAGAACAAGACATTCACAATGCGTGCCACTTTTATATGGACCGTGAACGACCTACCCACTTCTCGGGTGGTGTCTGGATGGAGTACCGCTGGTGTTATGGGGTGTTCAGTTTGTATGGAAAATACACGTGTATTCTATCTACAGAACGGTAGGAAGGATTGTTATTTTGACTGTTACAGGCGGTTCCTTCTCGCGGACCATTTGTACTGTAGGAACAAGAAGGCATTCAGTAAGAACTTAGTGGAAAGGAAGGTTCCACGTCCAAGATTGACGGGAGAACAAATCTGCGATTGGACTATAGAGCACATTGAGAAGAATGTGTTTGATGATATATTCAATATCGTGATAGATATAAAAGGAAAAGCGAAAGATAGTCTGAATGCACAGAAGGATCTGAAGATCATATAGAATCGACCGGAGCTAAACATGATACCCAAAGGCATATATACCCTAACTAAGGAGTAAAAGAAGAGGATATGTAAATGGATTTATCATCTGAAGCTTCCTGATGGTTACGCATCTAATTTGGCCTGTTGTGTCGATATGAAGGAACTGAGGCTTCACGGCATGAAGAGTCATGATTGTCACGTATTAATGCAGATGTTGATTCCCATTGCCTTCCGTGAAATGCATCCTAAGCCTGTGTGGAGTGCGTTGGCAGAGGTCAGCCTTCTATTCCAAATTCTATTTTCAATGGTGCTAGATGTAAGCAAGATACAAGAATTGGAAGGAAGTGTCGTGATCATCTTGTGCAACATCGTGAAAATATTTTTACCAGCTTTCTTCGACTCAATTAAGCATCTAATTGTTTACCTATCATATGAAGCGTGCCATGGGAGCATCCGTGCAATACAGGTGGATGTACCCATTTGAGAGGTAAGCACACAAGTTCTACTAGTTTTTTGAAATTGTTCTATTGTCATATATATTTTTCTAAAAAATATTCATTTATTAGATTTGTTCAAGACTTGAAAATAAAGGTGAAAAAAAAAAGCCCACTTCGAGGCGTCAATCGTAGAGGCTTTCATTGTAGAAGAAATCGGTCCATTCACTTCTCACTACTTTGAGCCTCAAATTCTTTGCAAAACGGAACAAGCCCCCTTAAAAATGACGACCTCTGTATGAACGATACTCGTATCCAGTGGTCTATTTTCAAATACCCTGGCCGACCAAGTGGTGCTTCAAAGAAGAGGTGGCTTGGCGGATAAGAGCTTCACATAATCGAGACGTATATCTTGTGCAATTGTGAAGTAGTCACGCCATACTACGAGTAAGTGTGAATATACAAATAGTTTATTCACATTCTTATTTTAGGCTTTTTAACCTATGTGTTGATATATATATATATAGTTTTTGGCATACAAGTCCTTTTTGAATGAAATCTACGAGCACCACCACTCGGAGGACCCCAATATTGAGGAGCTAATTGCTACTCAATTCAAGGATTGATTCAAAATGTCGTGTATGTTGTTCATTCTATATTGTGCCTTATGAATTGTGCCACAACTGTCAGTTGTCAATGTATCATTTCTCTAGTATGTGCAATACAGGTTAGAGGTATGAAGATACATTCTCGTTGTTACGTTGTTGATGTAAATTTCAAAAATGTATACCAAAAGAACGAAGTGGACTGGATGGCTAGATCGAAGTTGCATTTCGAGAAGAGGAGACAATACTCGCTCCACAAGGAATAGGCAATCAACAAGGAAGGTACATCCCGAACAACGAATGGTGAATCGATGATGAATCTGATGAAGATAGCTTTGATGAGGAATACGAGACTGCAGAAGACAATAAATATGATTGAAAGTTGATTGTTCACTGGTTTTTTAATCAAACATCTAAAAAAATTACTGATTAAATATTTGTAGAATTATTCTTTACAAAATATTATAATTTTTTTTAAAAAAAAATGTTCAAATTTGGAACGGTCTCATGTAACCAAGACCGTTCCTAAACCGTTACAAACTGGATCGGTAATAACTAAATGTAACCATTCCTTAATATTCGTGAATAATATTAAATTTGAAATAGGAACAGTAAAAAAAAATACGTGTATAAATACATTACAATATCCTACAGAAAAACAAGGAAACTCAAAATATGAACGATCAATTTATTTTGACTATTCCCTAAATCAGTTCCTAAGTTGAATATTTGTCCATTTCTAAGTTGAATTTCAAGATAATCGTGCCTATATATATAAAATATCCATTCTTGAAGTGAATATAAATAAAATCATTCCTAAAGGAGTATAAAAACCATTTCTAAATATAACAAAGGATTACTAGTTCACTTTCCAATTACAATATCTCAACAGTCAGGACCCTGATTACTTCCAAACTTAAATGCATAATAATACTTCACATATGTGAATATATATAACGGTCTGATTGATAGTTCGATCGTTTTTAATCTCGTTGATTGTGTATCAGATACAATATCTCAATATCCGTATAACAAAAATGTCCAACACTTCATCAATAGTACAATACTACTTACATCTATGTAAGACTAACAATCTTAGAAATACAAATATACTTGATCTTCTGAACATGTATCAACTTAATTGAAAAAAATTTATGTATACAATGGTCTTAATTAACTTATAGTCTAGTTTTCACTTATCATTACATGTTTGGAACGGTTTTTATTTAACTTTTTATTTTTTTATTTAAAAGGGAAAATAATTTGGCGCAACATTAAGTATGGATTTTGTAAAAATAGGAATGGTCATCCAATAACAACCGGATAACAAATCGTTCTCGACTTAAACGACATCGTCTTTTGTAGTTAGGAACGGGTTTAGAAATACCATAACCAACCGTGCCTAGATAAATCAAGCATCTAACCAATACATCTCAATTGGAACAATGTTGTTTTGATTATTAGGAACGGGCGTCGAAATAGATTTTTAAAAATTTGACTGTTTCAAACCCCGTTCGAAAATTTAATTATATAAACAACACTTAGCAGATTTTTTCTTTCCTTTCCTCATCTTCCTCCCTCACTCTCGCGTTCTTTCTCTCTTCTCCTCACTCTCGTATGTTCGCCTCCCGCCTCCATTCGCCGACCACCATTCGTCGCCGCTCACCATCCCGTCCCTCCTTCCCCCTCATTTAGTAATTTTTGTGTAATTATTAATTATGGATTTTCTACAATTATTTATAATAACTATGTATTTTTGTAATTTATGAAAATAATGTGATTTTTTGGTATTTTTTGTCTAATTATTTAGAAAATTAATGAATTTAGTACACATTTTCGCATCAAATTAAAAACATAATAATTACAATAATCATAAAAATAAGACAATTAATTCCAATAATAATATTATTTACATAATAATATCAATAATCACAAAATTAGACAAATATTATAGATAATGACATTTCTATGTTATAATGTCAATAATCACAACCTTAGATTAATTAGTATTTTCAAAAGTAATATTATTTAAATAAAAATATCCATAATCACAACCTTAGCCTATTTAATATTTTCACTAACAATATTATTTACATAGCAATATCATAATTTGCAAACTTAGACTAAATAAAATTTTCAATAATAATATTGTATACATAACAATATCAACAATTTGTAAACTTAGACTAATTAATATTTTCAAAAATAATATTATTTAAATAACAATATCAATAATCACAATCTTAGACTAAATAATATTTCCAATAATAATATGGTCGTCTACTTGTGGGTCGACAAATACATCTGAAAAATGGTCGTCGCCTGAGCAAGCCTAGTCAAGCCACTTTGACTGGCCAACGATGTTTGGCTCCAGCTCTATGGGCTTTGTAATATCTGCATGGGCCGTTTTCTCCGTGGGCTTCTGTGGACCTGCTTCTCCATGGGCTTGCTTAAAAATATAAATGTCACCAAATTTCCTATACTATGATTAATATATCTACAAGTCATACCTTAACAAATTGTACCAGCACCACCATTCAGTTGATCCAATTATTGATCGACTTGTATTAACAGTGTTCAAGGATTGATTCAAACGACGTGTAAGCTAATCCATTTTCTTTAATAAAAGAACAAAAAACAACTAAAATTTTAAAGTTCTCATTATTCCATGAAATTTGAACAAAATGTAGGCCTAAACCCTTGAATTTGTAAGGTAAATTTTCTCTATGCAGTTTTAGTGGGTTGGTTGGCAAGGCGAGACATGCACATGATGGTTGTAGCTTAGATCTAGCGAACAATGTCTGTGTCGAAAGATATGGACGTTATAAACCTTATCTAGTATAGTTAGACTGTGTAGTGAGGACAGTACGTTCCAAGAAAGAATCCGTCGCTTATTAGTATCGTGATAGTAGCATCTCCTATACGCTTTGAGACATGTTTTCCTAAAAATCTGTGGAACGTAAAATAATTAAAATTTGAAAGTTCTCATAACTTCATGAAACTTCAACCAAAAGTAGGCATGAACCCTTGCATTTGTATTGTAAGTTTTCTAAGGGTAATAATAACTACAAGTTAATATGAAATCCAAACAAACTTTCTTTAATATACGACGTAAAACAGCTAAAATTTGAAAGTTCTCAGAATTCCACAAAACTTGAACTGAACCTCTGCAGGCGAAGGGTAATCGACAGGTACCTAAGAATGGCATACAAGGTCTTCTTGCAGTTAGTGTTTCGCTCCTTGGTCGGCTTGTATCTAGCTTCTCCACAAAACTTACAATAGCCCAGATCAACGTAATCTTTTCAATACAACATGCAACTATTCTTACATATATCAATCTTCTCAACATGTAAACCGAAATCTCTTATCAACATCTTCGTACTATAGTAATCCATGGGGAGGGTGTGATTCAGGACAATATATAATTAGTTCACTAGGATATTCGATCATATATATAGTAAGAAATATGGCCCTCGGCCTTTATATTTACCAACTCCGCAACAACTCCCAAATAAATTGGGTGCAACCGTTCCACAATGGCTGCTCGACAACTTGCACTACATCATGAAACCGTTCTGCCAGTCAAGACACATAATAATAGGGGCCCGCACCTTAATATGAACTAGGCCCGATATTAGTAGGAGACATGACCTCGTACCCTCATCAGGCATATTGTCCTAGTTATAATTAGAAGACTAGACAGTTGGTCGAACGGGCATCAAAAACCATCTCTGAGCCCAATTCATCTGCGCTGCATCACCCCAGTGTGTACTAGTACCCTCCAGAACATGAGAAACGAGAGTTTGCCCTCCTGCAAAAGGGTCGTGGTGATAGCCTCGAAATACTCCTGCACACTCTCCTCGCCATAAGAAATCCAATTATAATAGTCCGGCATAAAATCTTTCATATACAAGTCGAAATTTACTTCATCCGTGATTTTGAAAACTCAATATTTGTATTTTGGACAAGGACACTTAATTTTCTCACTGTCCATATAAGCATGTTGAGACTTGGCCTATTCTACAAATGTAGCAACACCAGCCAAAAACTCTAAAGTAAAACCCGCCCTACTCGTCAGGTTCTTCTCATACATCCATCTCTTCAATTGTCTTAACATTATGATGAATCCTACACATACATACATATATATTATTATAACATTAACTTTAATTGAAAAAATTACATTAAATATAATCAATTAACGAATAAAAGGTTAAAGTTGTTACCTATCAAAATAACTTTATATATCAATGAGAATTCAATAGATATTGACGAACAAGAGTACAAAAATATTAGTAGGATAGTAAGCGATCAAAAGAAATCGAGAGAGATTGAGGAAATAGAGAGAAAAGAAGAAGAGTGAAAGGAAATAGTGAGATTAAATGGAAAGAGAGGAACACACACATATAAATATATAAGAAAATTTAGAATGATCTTTGAAATCGGTACTGGAACACATATTTTGTCGTTATTTTACACTTTTGAAACGATCATTGGGACGGATTTAGGAACGACTTTTTGAACTAGTTAAGTATAGTTGTTGTACTTTATTTGGAATGGTTTTTTTAGTAATAAAATATTAATAAAACAACAAAACAGTTCCAACATGTGCCGGATTTTGGGATGTTATTTGACACATGTTTTCAGTAAAACTCATAATTAGAAATGATTTTCCGCATAATTGCTTATGTGCGTACTCAAATCGTTCCAAATTGTACCTTATTTTGGAATACATTTAATAACTGTCATCTTTTGGACATCTATTGTCACACATATAGGAACGGTCGTTGGAATACCGTCCTTAAATTTTAAAATGTGTTCCAAACAGAGTTTCAATCATTTACAGTTACTATGTTCGAACGGTCTTGCAACGAATTTTGTAACTGTTTTGTTGGAATACATATTGGAACAGTTTGGCCATTCCAAGATTATAACCCATAAAAAATGGGGATCATGACGTCATCTACCAAGTGCCGTTCCTAATGTGTTCCAAAACCTGTTCCAATAGGGAACGAGTTTTAGAACGATTGCCTTATCTGTGCCAAATCTCACGTTTTTTTGTAGTGAGATTACTTTATGAGATATTTTTGTATATTTTGAGCTTGTAAATATTATTTTTGTATTATATAATTTATAAAAAATTAAATTTTAGACATTATATTTTAAATAAAAATTTGGAGGATAATTTTAAAATCACTAAAAGTAATTTTGGGAGAGATTTTTTAAAAAAATAAACTTGAGGGAGTAAAATGAAAAGTATTGGAGGTGAGTTAGAATGGCATATTTTCTACCAAATTATTTTATCAAGTGCTTTTTTTTTTTTTTTGTTACCTTTCATACTTTGGGGTAAGTGAATGGGACTATATACACACTTTAGACGTACAAAATATATTTAACCCATTTTATTACAATCAAATTTGAAATAATTATTTCATACTTAATGAATTTATGCTAACCCAATATTAATTTATTGACAGTGTAATTGAATAAAATTTCAAATCAAACGATTGATATATTTTACTATAGAGAGAATTAAAGTAAATATTATGAATAGTCCGATGTATTTTGTTTATTCTCATTCAATTTAATCGACGGATTATCTCAACAATGGGGGGAGGGGGGATTTGTTTTAATAAAGGTTCTTTAGTTTAAAGGGGTAATTGATGAGGGTGACATACTTTAGGGGTGTAAAATATACTTAAACCTATTTTTTATGTGACATTAACTCCCTCGAGCTTCGGTAAAATGTTCCCCCAAACCCCTTGATTCCATTTTTGGTAGATTGTTTCATCGGAAATTTTAAATTTCACTTCGTTAGTTAAAATTCACTGAATTTTCTTATATTAACAAAAAAAATTAGATAAAAACTTATATTACCGCAATTGACTTATTACTGATTTATTGAAGGTCAAATAAATTTTTTTTATGATCAAATTACACTGATTTGTCTTCACACGTTAATGCATATAAGGAGGTATATTTTGGTCGTTATAAGAATAGTATAGTCAGAAAAAATTTCACTAGAAAAAGGCAACGTTAACTAGTTGCCATTGCAAATAGTTATTGACCACGACCATGCAACAGTTGTTGGCCGTGGTATCTGCAAGGGTAGTTAAAACATTTGCATGGCCAAAAGCCATTGAAAATATTTTTACTATGGCTAAATAACTTTCTCTTGATGGAAAACCTATATTTTTTTATCGATTTTATTTAATTCTGGCCAATCACAAGTATTTATCATGATTTTTAGTCCATATAGTCAATAATTATTTTTTTCTAATGTTTGCTTGACCTTCAATTAGTTAGTATTAAGTCAATTTAGGAAAAATATCAATTCTAATTCAAATTTTTTTGTTAATATCAGCAAATTTAATGAATTTTCACTAACGAATGGACCTATTTGTTAATTGGAAGCAAACTTTAGGGGTACTAGATGTAATTTTTCAATTCACAGGGAGTCTACGTGTAATTTGCACCAAACATCGAGGAGGAAGTGTAATTATCCCATAAATTTATTATAAGGGCAAATTATGACTTAGATATTTTTTAAAATTTATCATAATTACAAATGCTCATTTCTCTATTTGAAAAATTATAAATATTCTCTAGAATTAACGGTTGCCTAATAAATTACCATCGTGACAACCATTATAGGGGCATATTTATAATTTTTTAAATAATAAAAATATATTTATAATTATAACAAACTTTACAAGAACCCATTGTAATTTTGCCCTTATTATAATTTAAATAGGTTAATCATACTTGTGTAAAAAAAATCGAATAATTGATCATTAGGGCATTGAATTGTATCTAGATTGGTCGCTATGTATAGTCGAATATAGATAGAAACAAATATAACTATTATAAGGTGTCTGTGTATATTGACCCAAACATTAAGAACGGCCCGTCGGCCACCATTTTATCATAAGATTGTGTATTTCAATACCTCTGTCGATGTGAGGATTATGTTGATAGTCAATGCCAACTTTAGATAGAAGTATCTTTAGAAAGTGATATGTGATCCCTAAAACTTGCCTTGATCCTTGCTTACTATAATTTATAAATAAATATTTTACAATGATGGTAAATCAAAGACATTTGAAAGAAAAAAAATGAAAAAAGAAAAAGAATATTTTATTTTTGAATAGTTTAAAAATCACAATATTTTTCCATTTATCTGAACAAAAAAGGATAAAAAGTAAATTATCTTGAATGGAAAAATAATTACAAACAAAAATGAAGTGATCAAGTTCATTCAGAATAGAACATACAGACGCTATCATATGTTTAGGAAAGAAGCCATGAAATATCATATATTTGGTCGAGAAAAGAAGTGCCAATGGAAGGCCGTGGAGGCTTTCCTTAAGCCATCGGATTGGTTTAGGAAAGGAGCCATGAAATCCGATTAGAGAAGGGAAGAAGAATCATAGAGAGATTCTGGAGAAGAAGGAGAAACAGCGGCACAAATAAGAGATATTGGGTTAGGGCAGCATAAAAGGTATATAGTACCGGTAAGTGGGTCAGGTCTTGGGCCAGGGTGGACTCGGGTTTGGGTATTTGATTTGGGCCTACCATATTAAGGTCATGGGCCATAAATAATAACACCCTCCACCTTGGACCAGACCTTAATAGAAGGAATTGAGTCCTGGAGTTTTAATGTTGGATCTGGCGTTCTCATCACAGCCTTCGGGCCCGCTCCGTTGTACCTGCACAAAAAATCGGGATCTAGTCAGGGGCCAGATTCAGAATTTTTAAACAGTAATAAATTTTTCTGCAGGAAGACACTTAGTACCAAGATTAGTTGGGTTTTCTTCAGTTTTTACCTTCTCCACTTTGATAACCTTTTTGCTCACAATTTCACGAATAAAATGAAATCTTACATCAATATGTTTTGTTCTATCGTGAAAAGCAGGGTTTTTGCAAAGTTGAATTGAGGATTGACTGTCAGAAAAAACAGTAAGCCGATTTTTAAGAAAACCAATTTCTTTAATAAGGCCCTCAAGCTAAATTGCTTCTTTGAAAGCTTCGGTAATAGCAATGTATTCGGCCTCAGTAGTAGATAGTGCAACAATGTGTTGTAGTTGGAATTTCCAACTTATGCATGAGCCACACAAAGTGAAGATGTATGAAGTGGTGGATTTTCTACTATCCTTTTCATTTGCATAATTGGAATCAACATAACCAGTAAGATTAATAGAATCAGAGAACTTGGAGAAGTTTATACCTATATTGTCGGTACCACGTAGATACCTTACTAGCCATTTTAGGGCCTCCCAATAGAGAGGTCCAGGATTTGACAGGTACCTGCTCAAACAACTTATAGCATATGCAATATCGGGTCTAGTACATACCATAAGAAACATTATGGACCCAATAACATTTGAATAAGGAACCTTACTCATTTTCTCTTTTTTTGAAGCGGTTTTAGGACATTGATCCTTGCATAATTGAAAATGAGCAGCTAAGGGCACAGAAGTGGGTTTTGAATTTTCCATAGAAAATTTTTCAAAATAGAATGAATGTAGGACTTTTGATTTAAAAGTATGGAAAACCGTTTTCTGTTCCTACAAATATCCATGCCAAGAATTCTTTTTGCATCACCAAGATTTTTCATTTCAAAGTTTTTGGAAAGGTCCCTTTGTAATGATTCAATGAGTTTGATGCTAGGACTAGTATGAGCATGTCATCAATATATAACACAAGAAAAATAGGCACATCATTCAAAAACTTGAAATAAAGACAATGGTCATAATCACTTCTCTTAAAATTTAATGAAAGCATGAATATATCAAACTTCTTGTTCTATTGTCTTCGTGACTGTTTTAAACCATATAAAGATTTTTTTAATAAACAAACATGATTGGGTTTGTTTTTATCAATAAAGCCAACAGGTTGTCGCATGTAGATGCATTCATCAAGATCACCATGCAAGAAGGCAGTTTTGACCTCCATTTATTTTAATTGCCAATCAAAGTGAGCAGTGAGAGCAAGGATAACACGTACAGTAGTATATTTCACAACGGGTGAAAAAATCTCATTATAATCTATCCCTTCCTTTTGAGTGAACCCTTTGGCCACTAATCTAGCTTGTTATTTTAAAGGGTTTTGTCTTTTGATTTTAAAGATCCATTTGCAATCCACTAAGGAACAATCTTTATGTTTCGGCACTAGATCTCAAGTATGGTTGTCCTTTAAAGACTTCATCTCCTCATTCATGGCACTAAGCCATTCTTTGAACTTAAGAGCTTCGTCTACATTGGAAGGTTCAAGGTTTTCAATGTTGAAAGTTACTTGAAAATCGTTAAGCCTAGAGGGGATCTTCCGTTCTCTTCGACCCCCATCCCGGGCTAGTTGGTAAATTTCTATGGGGTTTTCTAAATGGTTTTTTTTTATGTTTTGTTCATCACTATGTTCATAACTACCAATTTCTCCCTCTTCTTGGTTATCCTCCACCTTATTAAAGGTCATATCACTTTGTTCTATTTCGGTTTTGAAAGACAGGGCATCTCATTTTCATTAAAGATCACATTTCTGCTGATAATAACCTTAAAGCCAGGTTGGTCACGAACCCATAACCTATACCCTTTAATCCCATCAGGATAACCAATAAAAATACATTTAATAGAACGAGGTTCAAGTTTATCAACGTTCTGAATAACAAAAGCAGAGCAACCAAATGTTCGTAAATTAGAAACGTCAAGTTTCTTACCACTCCAAATAGTTTCAGGAGATTTACCCAGTAAAGGCACAGATGGAGACAAATTAATCAATTATGCAGCAGTTAAAACTGCTTCACCCCAGAATGATTTTTGTAAGCCTGAACTAATCAGCAAACATCTCACTTTCTCAAGCAAAGTACGATTCATACGCTCAGCAACACCATTTTGCTGTGGGGTGTAGGGATTTGTCTTATGCCTCTTAATACCAAACGTATCACAAAGATCATCAAAGCCTTTATTGCAAAACTCAAGACCGTTATCCGTATGCAAAGATTTGAGTCTTTTCCCAGTTTGGTTTTCAACAAGAGTTTACCATTTCTCAAAATTTTCGAAAACCTCTGATTTGTGTTTTAGCAAAAAAACAAACACTTTTCTGAAAAAGTTGTCAACAATAGAAAGAAAATACCGATTGCCACCATAGGTGAGTTCCTCAAAGGGACCCCAAACATCAGCATGAACATAATCCAAAATACAGGAAGACATAGAGGGGTTAGGGGAAAGTGCAGCAGGACAATGTAAACAGTGTTGTTGGCCCATAACACACTCATCACAAAATGGTAGTTTGTCAACTTTATCACATAAGATACCATTCTTGTTCAGAAGTTCGAGTCCTTTTGACTAATATGCTCAAAACGTTTGTGCCAAAGGAAGGATTTATCATGCATGTTTATTGATGCAGAAATAGAATCATATGTGACAGAACATAAGTATAAGTTGCGTCTCTTTTCAGCTTTAAAAACAATGAGGGACTCCTTCATGATTTTTATGATGCCCTTGCCCCATCTACCCTCTAATCCTTCATCTTCTAATACAGCACATGAGATAAGATTATGACTAAGTTGAGGGAACATATCTAACATGCTTGAGAGTCATACTATAACCATTATCGAAAATCAGAGAAATATCACCAATGCCTTTAATCTCACAACGTTTTTCATTCGCCATAGATACAAAATCAAAATCACCAAGTTTGAGGTTTGAAAAGATATTTTTAAAAGGACTTATATGGAAAATCAACCAGAGTCAACAAGCCATTCATAGATGCTCATGGGATGCACATAATTAATATCAGAAACAACAAACACTTCACCAGTTTCATGAGCAACATTATTCACCCTTTCTTTTTCATCAGTATTGTTATCTCTGTTATCTCGGTTATCCCTCCTTGGTTTTCCGCAGTCTTTAATATAATGTCCATTAATACCACAATTGTAACACCTTTTCTCTCTGATCTTATCATCTCTATGTGAAATATTCCTAGTGCTGGATTTACTCCTATTGTTGTTTCTATTACGGCTTTTGCTTCTACTGTTGTGTTTATAGCTAGAGTTTCTAAATTTAGACCTACCTCTCACAGAGTTTACCTCATGTTGATTATTACTAGGTCTACTTGTTTTTAGATCAATCTCGTTGCTTTTTAATCCATTAACAACAGTGTCAAGATTTACGCTATCTCTACCATACTTAATAGCAGCTTTCACATCAGAATAAGTATCATGTATAGCATTCAAAAGCACAATAGGAGAATACTCATCAATATTCTTATCATCAGTCAATTTAATATCTTGAACCAATTTAGTGAAATCATCCAAATTCTCGTCAATGTTCTTAGACAAATCAAGTTTGTATTTAAAGAATTTTTCGAGCAAAAATAATTTACTCGGCAGCGAAGTATCAGTATAAAGTTCCTCCAATTTTTCCCATAAATCTCTTGCAAAGTTTTGTTTACCAACCTTTCTTAAAACATTATCATATAAATTAAGAATAATGGAAGAATAGGCAAATTCATAATTTTCCAAAACTTTTTCTTCAGAAATAGTGTCAGTGTATCTACCATCTATTGCTTGAAAGACTTTTTGCTGAATCAAAATACCTTTCATCTTTTGCTGCCAAATTGAAAAATCACCCTTTCCATCAAAAGGTTGCAAATTGTATACGGCCATTTAGGAAAAAGTTTTTCTTTTAGAAATGGTTCAAAAACAGTTTTTAGGAAAGATTTTCAGAGAATGTTTTTGCAACGGATTTGAGCAAGAGAGTATCACGGATCACAGAAATTTACACAGATCACAATAACAGATATACCAAAAATATATAGCACAGATTTCACTAGTTAAGAGTTCATAGAAAAATACATGTCAGCCGATTTTAAAGCAGATAGGGTTACGAATTAAAAGGAGAAAATTATATCACAGTCCACGGTTCAGAATATAGTTCCAAGATAGAGTATCACAGTTTATCAGTTCACTAAGAGCCGAGAATCAAGCACGAAGCAAAAGTAGCAGATATGCCCAAGATCTCACAAGATAAAATAACGGCAGTTTAAAAATAAGTCAATAATCACGAAACTGAGGCCTCTCCAGCCGTTACCCAGTCTAGATACCCGACGACCTCACGGGTCCGGCCAGGAGGGTAATTAGGGGGATAAGCACCTCAAAAATAGAACAAGAGATAATATAACCAAAATAAAAGTGCAGAAATTAAAAGGAGGGATTTAAGCGAGTTACCACCACCGGAGCTTTGACAGATCGGAAGTGTGGCTCTAATATCATATAAGTGGATATCAGACAAATCTTAACCAAACTATTTCAATGATTTGGAGTACGAAACTCCTTGATATATATATATATATATATATACAAACCAATATTACAGAAATATTGAATATAGGACAGTCAAAAGAATAGTTATAAAGAAAGCAAATACTATTAAGAAAATGATCGGCTCAGAATCTGCCAGATCCAACAGAGGAGGGACATGGTCACAATAGTTTCGTACCCAAGGTCACCAAGTCCACAGTAACACCACAGTTTATCGCAGATAGGACAACTCAGACCGATCACTAAGATCTCTTTCTCAAACTATCACAAACAGCCCTAAAAAAACTCACGGTTTCACAGAGAAGTAGAATAAGGGGATTTCACTGTTTTGTGTTTTGGAAGAGGGGAGAAGACCCCTATTTATATGGTCGAGAAAAGAAGTGCCAATGGAAGGCCATGGAGGCTTTCCTTAAACCATCGGATTGGTTTAGGAAAGGAGCCATGAAATTCGATTACCAGAAGGGAAGAAAAATGACAGAGAGATTCTGGAGAAGAAGGAGAAACAGCGGCGCAAATAAGAGATAGTGGGTTAGGGCAACATAAAAGGTATATAAGTACCGGTAAGTGGGTCGGGTCTTGAGCCAGGGCTGTGGGCTGCCGGGTGGACTCGGGTTTGTGTATTTGATTTGGGCCTACCATATTAAGGTCATAGGCCATAAATAATAACAAGAGGTGTTCGTACAATTTCTAAAAAACATTAAAAACTATAAATTTATATTTCGGGCTCTAAAGGCAATTAGAACCTAAATTTTATAATCGTTTTTTAAATTAGTTTAAAATTTATTTTCAGCTTCGAATTAGTTCCCCCGATGAATTAATCTAAACATTATATGTCCAATCAAATAATTTGATTTTTCTTAATTACTCTTTTAATAATCACTGTATTAATAATAAATTTTTATTCCACATATTTTAATACCAAGCAATATAATCAAATTCAATTACTTCTGTTTTGCGCCACAATGTTCTTTGACTTGAATACTCTACAGTTCAAAATATAAGCACATTACATATACTAATTTATTTATTAATTTTAAAGTAAATTTAGACATAATTTAGTATAGTTTAAAGACAGATACACACCTTCATACTCGGAATGAAAGCAGATGTTGCAAAGGGTTGAAGAAGATACGTGCTGTGGCTGTCGTGTTTCTGAAGACAAAGTCGTGACTACAACTAATACTAGAATTGCTACTGCGTGTAATGACACTAGGCACTCGATTAAGCAGTGGTTTAGTCTGTTAGTAGAAAGGCACCTTTAAAAGCGATTTCTCATTAGTTTTCATTAGCCGTTGGATAAGTTTGTTTCTTCCTTCTTCTTAAGAGACTGTGTTGTATATATATTTTTATGCTGCCACTCCCTCAATTAGATGAATGAATAATCAGGTTCTTGGTTCATTTCTCGCTCTATTTTAGAATATTCTCATGGTACCGGAGCCATTTTCTATGGTTCTTTAGTTTTTTTGAAAAAAACCCATCACTGTACACACAATTTTTTATCAGACTCATCCATGGGGGATTTTGAAGAAGGATTAAATACATTTTTTGTCTTCTAACTATAGCCCAATCCCATTTTAGTCCTTTATCTATCTAAGGTTTGAATTTGGTCCTCTATATAATTAAATTGCTCAATTTTAGTCCTATTTTGGCCAGAAAAAAACCAAGTTCGCCGAAATTTGCCTATGTGGACCATTTAAATTGGGGCTGAAACCTCATGCGTTTACATTTTTATGACGTGGCATTTTTCGAATTTAAAAAAAAAAATTACATGGCTTCTTTATCCACGTCACTGTGTGACGTGGATAAAGAAGCCAAACACTCTCAGCAATCATACGCTTTATATAAGAGAAAGCAGCAGCCTCATTTTCCAAATGAAGAACCCTAATCTCGATTTCACTCTTCTCGCTACTTCTTTCTCTAAAATTCCTTCAATGTCCGTTGTTACAAGTTCGAACGAGTGTCATTGTGGAAGACCCACAGTGATGCGAACGGCGTGGACGAACGAGAACCCGGGGAGAAGGTTTCACTCATACAGGTAGTACAAGGTAAGAAAACCCACCTTGATTTGGAATTCCTCTAAAAAAATTCTTTTTTGGTGTGTTTAAAGGGTTATTTTTGTGATTTTTAGCAGAGAGGAGGGTGTAGGTTTTTTGCATGGGAGGATCCCCCAATGTGCCAAAGGACTAGGGCCATTATTCCAGGTTTGTTGAAGAGAATAAATGGCCTGGAAGCAGAGGTTGAAGTGCTGAGGAAGAGAAACAAGAAAAATAAAAAAATCTTTATTGGTTTAGCTTTGCTTTTGATGATTTTGTGTTGGTTGTTGAAATAGGTAGGTAAATTTTGTGTTGTTGTTGCTGTTGTAGTAGAAGAAAAATATTCCTTTGCAATTATTGAATGTACAAGTGTATTTGGTTTTGATTCGAAATGATATTTGGTAATGTACAATTGTAGATTTTGTGTTGTTGTTGCTCTTTTTGGATTTTTGGTTATATGGAACCTGAATGTAGAATCTGAAATAATTGAAAAGCTGGAATGAAACATCTAAAAAAATGGAAAACTGGACTTAAAAATTTATATCGAACGTACAAGTGTATTTGGTTTTGATTCGAAATGATATTTGGTAATGTACAATTGTAAATTTTATGTTGTTGTTGCTCTTTTTGGATTTTTGGTTATATGGAACCTAAATTGTAGAATCTGAAATAATTGAAAAACTGGAATGAAACATCTAAAATAATGAAAAACTGGAATTAAACATTTGCAACAATGGAATAGAACATCTGTAGTAAAAGAGCAAAATTTCATTGATAGAGAATGACACAAGGTTCACAATGATGGGAATTGAGCAACTTTTCATTGTTTCTGCAAACATATATGCGCATAAATAAGAGCTAAAACAAAATCAGCTGTGAACTTTTTGCAATCAGTTGTACTTACATCAAAAAAGACCAAAAACAACAATTTACAATTGTCAACCTAATGAACTGATCATCTAATGAACTAATCTGGCTTAAATCTAAAAACTTTTGTCCTCCATCTCTGATTATTGCAGCACGGTTTCCTTGTGGTGGTCTTGATGTGTTGGAAAAAACTGGTAATCCTTGGCTGCCAATCATAGGTGGAGGTACTCGAATTTGGACTCTAGGTTGTAAGGTTAAGTGCTGGTTTGATTGTTGCAGTTGTTGATACATTGATGGACCTTTCTTGTAAACTGGAGTTGCTGCAACTTGAGACTCTTGTTGTGTGATACATGGATCAACAGTTGGTTCATCCGTGGGATCTTCTTGAGGAGGCAAAGGTGGAAGAATGGTAGCACCTTGTGTTTCCTGTATCCAATTGCATGTTCAAAAAAACTTATAGTTCATATTGAGTTTGGCATCTTAAGTTCAAAAAAACTGTAGAAACTTAAACTTACAGTTGAGTTTGCCATCTGTCTGCCAACTTGAGTTTTTTGTGCTGCTTTCTTCTTTCTCATGGCATCCTGTTACATTAACTCAAAAGGTATTAAAATAGACATTCAATTCATGTTATAAGTACATTTTCATATATTGTTTCTTACTCTAACACTCGGGCCATCTGTATTAGCTGCTACTTCAAGAGCTTTCTTCTTTCTCTTGGAAGCCTATTAAAATGGAAAAGCAATTTCAAATTGCAGAAAAGCATTAAAATACAACAATCATGAGAAACACCTGCTAGTTCATAGGCGAAGTCTACTTATAATACAGTAACAATAGCAGAACAATTAACACAGTGACAACATTAAACAAATAAACATGTATGTAATGTAAGCAACTTGACTTATGTGTCCAAATGCTTTCTTACTCTAGTGTTAGTACTTGTATCTTCTGTATTAGTACTTGGGCTTTTTTTTTTTATTCTTGCTTCAGGCATCTGCAAAAGTGAAGGTTAAAATTGAATTTTAGAAGATAATTATTACATTTGCAAAACAGAAAACAAAAAAAAAAACTGCAAGTTTTTTTAACCTCTTGTGTTGGAAATGGTACTCTTTCTGGACACTTGGTTGTATTATGCCCAGGTTCCCCACATGTTCTGCAGTGAATTATGGTCTGATGCCTTCTGAGCTTTTGCACTTGTTTCTTCTTGATTTTCTTTTTGTTCTTCAATGTAGGCTCATCACTTTCTCTTCTTCTTGCCTTTGGAGGCCTCCCTGCACCCCTTCCAAAGTTGGGTGGTAGAGGAGGAATTATGCAAGACTCAGACCACAAGGCCACATGACTCATTGGTAGTATGACAGGGTTATACACTCTCCTATAAGTCTCAACTGTGCAACACTCTGCCACATAATCTGAAGGCTCCTTTTTTTATGATAAATGGCACAACAAGCTTGCTTACAGGGTATACCTCACAGTTGCCACTTCCTACAACTACAACTCCTCGACCCAAGATCCACACCATATTGACTACCATCAAAACAAGATACTTGGTAGTGGAGATCATCAGCTTTGATGGGCATACAATCAAACACCTTATTTGCATGTTTCTGTAAGATTTGTTCAATTTTAGGACACAATTTGTTCTTCCACTTTGTTGCACTCCTACCTCTTTTTTCTTGCAGCATTCTCATAAGATATTCTCTAATCCATTCAAGTATCATAAGTATTGGTTTGTCTCTAGCATCCAAAATGCAAGCATTGAAAGTCTCACACACATTATTCAACAACATATCACATGTAGATGACTCACTGAAGTGAGACCTAGTCCACTGAACAGCAGGTTTATCATTAAACTAGTCAAAAGCTTGATGTGACAAAGTTTTCATTTCTTGCATCCTCATTTTCCACTCACCAATTGTGCATGCCTTGGCATCATTCCATAGTGCATTTTTGAATGCTAAACCCCTAAATCTAGCTTGTTTAAAGTTATTATGCAAATGCCTGACACATAATCTGTGATCACAGCCCGGAAAAACTTCTTCAAATGCTTGCATTAAGCCTTTTTGTTTATCAAACATGAATGTATATTCATATTCCCTAGTTATATTAAGATCATTCTTCAAAACAATTAGAAACCACTCCCATGTCTCTCTGCATTCTTTCTTCACAACAGCATATGCAATAGGGTATAAACAATTATTTGGATCAACACCTATTGCAGTGAGAAGAATATCCCCATTAGGCCCTTTCAAGTGACATCCATCAACTCCAATTATAGGCTTACATCCAGCTTTAAACCCAGTCTTCAATGCCCCAAAACACACATAAAATCTACTAAATCTTTCCTCCCCATCTATCTTTTCAGTTCCCACAATCACAGTAGACGTAGGATTAGTCTTTCTTATCTCCTCTGAATAGTCCCAAAATTTTCTATACTGCCATTCAGGACTGCCTTCAAGTTCCTTTAATGCTGTTGTTTTGGCTCTATAAGCCTGATGCCTAGGCACATTCACCTCAACTCATGTATTATGTCCACCCTAAATCTCTTCACACATCTCTTCGGATCAGACTTAAACTTCTGCAAGTACTTATCTTTTATCCAATTTGTCTTCACATTTTTTACTTCAAACATTTGAGGACATGAATGATGGTTCCTCAAGAGGTTTATCTGAAAGTTTCTTCACCCTTTACCTTAATTGCATGCATTGTCCATTCACAGTCAGAATTTCCACAGTTTGCATATACCCTCACTTTGTCATTTTTGATGAATTTTTGTGTTCTCTTAGTCTTAATTGCATAAGACTGTAGTACCTTCTTAAATTCAACTTTATTGCAGAACATCATCCCCAATTCAAAAGTTGGGTCATAGGTTTCTTCAGGGTTAAAAACAGGGTAAGAAGGTCCAGTTCCCTCCCCATCTGAGTCCCTATGTTCATCTAGGTCCGCATCATTGTCAACAACATCTGTTTCTTCATTTTCAGATTCAGAAGATTCACTGCATTCCCCCCCAACTGGTGCCTGTGGCCTTTAAACTTCATCCTCTTCATTCACTTCTTCCATGTAAAAATCACTATCAACTAAGTCCCTATCCCCCTCACCCTCACCAACAGCAGCCCCCTCACCAACATTAGCCCCCTCACCACCCTCACCATCACCAACCTCAATCTCTTCACCAACCTCACCACCCTCAAGCCCCTCACCCCCTTCAGCACACTGAACCCCCTTACCCAAAAACTGATAACCCTCACCCAATTCAGCACCATCACCCTCACCATCACCAACTTCAGCACCCTCAGTACCCTCACCCACACTCATATCCACATCCACGTATATTGACATCTCTCTAGCTTTTTTAAACCTCTTATATTGCCTTTGGAAATTATTATTATCAATCAACAATTTAAACCTTTTGTTAACTTATATAGACCCTTCTACCCCTTATTATCCCAACACTATCACATATAATATTCAATGTCTCCATACAACACTCTTTAGGCAAAACATAGTCAAATTTACGTACACTACCCCATATGTACTTTCCTTCCGGAAAATGTGTGGCTACACCATCATAGTGCAAAGAAAGTGTAATAGAATCACTTTTAGGGTCTGTACAATATTTAAAAAAAAAAAAAACAATGTCATTCAACAGTAACAGTAACAGTACGTACAGAGCATTATTTTAAAAATATAAATCATAAAAATATGGGACCACAAGCAATAAAAAATATCTAGAAAGAGACAACACATGCCAACCATACACTAAACAAAAAACATTATGGGACCATACGCAATAAAGAACAAAAAGGCGGAGGGAAAGCAACAAATAACTCATAAAACAACAAAAAAAAACCAACTTTAAAACATAGAAAACTTACGGTACACAGGCGGAGGCAAGCCCAAGTGACGCTCAGGCCGTTTCATCAGCATCGTGGACCAGTGTTACGTCTAATTTTTGAAACTTGCGTGAAGGCGATTTGGGGGAGAAGGGTTTTGCTGAGTTCTTTGATTTGGGGAGACGGGTTTTAGGGATTGGGGATTTGGGGATTTCTCTCTCTTGCTGAGTGTTTGGTGTGTTTGTGTGTGTTTGCTGAGTGTTTGGCTTCTTTATCCACGTCACTGTGCCATGTAATTTTTTTTTAAATTCAAAAAATTCCACGTCATAAAAATGTAAACCAATGAGGTTTCAACCCCAATTTAAATGGTCCACATAGGCAATTTTCGGCGGACTTGGTTTTTTTTCGGCCAAAATAGGACTAAAATTGAGCAATTTAATTACATAAAGGACCAAATTCAAACCCTAGATAGATAAAGGACTAAAATGGGATTGGGCTTAGTTAGAGGACAAAAAATGTATTTAATCCTTTTGAAGAAAAACCAAATAAACAAAAATGAACGATGGAGTCAGAAACGATAAGGCTGCAGAACTCAGATAACCCAGGGATGTGCTTGGTTTCATCACTCTTGAATGGGAAGAATTACTTTTCTTGGAGTCGATCTATAAAAATTGCGCTAGGGGCGAAGATGAAACTAAGTTTCATCAATGGGAAGAGCCTGAAACTGCACGAGGACTCAGATCAATACGAGCAATGGGTAAGAAATGACTGCATGATATTGTAGAAAGCGTCTTATACGTTAATTTAGCTAGAGAATTGTGGCAAGAATTGGAAACACATTTTGGAGAAAGTAATGGGCCAATGATCTATCAACTGCAAAGGGAAATAATGTCTCTATCACAAAGTGATTTTTTAATTTCTACATATTATGGAAAACTTAAAAGATTATGGGATGAACTTCACGTCTCAAACTAATGTCAAAGTGTGAGTGTGGAGCATCCAAGATTATTGCCGAAATAAATCTCTCCTACCAACTCATGCAATTCTTGATGGGATTGCAGGATAGCTTTGATCATGTGAGAAACTAAATTCTATTGATGGAGCCACTGCCAAGTGTGAATAAAGCTTACTCCATGATCTTGAGAGTTGAAAACCAAAGAGAGATTAATTCTGAAATTACCAGCAATGTATAGAATATCGCAATGCAAACTAGAGAAAGTAGAAAGAATATAAGTTTTCCTTCAAAGTTTGTGCAGAAGATGAGAACTCAAGTGGATAAACTAAGTATGTTCTTTGAAGAGTGTGGAAAACTAAACATTTCAAGACCACTTGTTCTGAAATCCACGGTTATCTTGAATGGTATAAGACTCTAGTTGAAAAGAAAAAGAATCAGACAAGTGCAAGCCGTGATTTTAACACAGCAAAAATACACAATCAAGTTGCAACAGCCATTGAAACTCCAGTGGACAAAGGGATGATCTCTGACTTGATCAGGACAGAAATTCAAAAGCTGATGATAGAAAGCTCAGTTTAAAACACAGGCTAATTTTGATGATTTCTCAAGTAAATTACTGCACAATGAAACATGCAACACTTTACATAAAGGTTCTTGGATAATTGACAGCGTGGCATCTTCACATATATGCAAAAGCAAAATATTGTTTGCATCCCTCACTGAAAGTATTATTAAGTCGTACATTCACCTTGAAGATGGTTCAAAGCACCCTGTTGAGCAAATTGGTAACATTATATTAGCAAATCAAGTTAAACTCACACATGTTTTGCATGTTCTAAAACTTAAATTTAACGTGCTTTCTGTGAACAGGCTGTGTAGTTCTTCCTACATTTAGTTTCTATTCATCATGACAAATGACTTCAGTAGATGTACTTGGAGTTATCTAATAAAATATGAAACAGATACCCCCTGTAAATCTCGTTCCATTCTATGATCAAAACACAATTCAATAAGAAGATCAAAATTATCAGAGCCAATAATGGAAGCGACTTCTTAAGCAATCATTCTTTAGGAATGAATGTATCTTGCATCATAAAACTTGTGTGTATACACCACAACAGAATAACATAGTTGAAAGAAAACACAAGCATCTCTTGCAGATAGCAAGAGCTCTCGTGTTTAGTCTTCTTCGCTTAAGATTTTGTGGACTGAAGCTATGCTCGCAGCCACTTATATTGTTAATAGATTACCTACCCCAACACTCAACTGGAGCTGAAAAGTTATACAATAAGCCTGCTGATTATTATCATATAAAGGTTTTGGGTGTCTACGTTATGCCACCAATACACTGCCATCTAAAACAAAGTTTGATCCAAAGGCATCAAAATGTGTATTCTATGGGATACATGCATAGACAGAAGGGACATAAATTGTATGTTATTGAGAGAAAGAATACATTAGTTAGCAGAGATGTAGTGCCTCATGAAAATATATTTCCATATCAAGGTGAACAAACAAACCCTATTACAACATCACTCCCACTGCCTTTACATGAGTCAACCATTGATCTAAGTATGGAACTGAATACACGCAGAGATATAGAAGGAAAGCTTAGTGATCAGTTTCCTAACTTGGAATATGTAGCTCCAGAACCTAGGAGATCTACTAGAAATATATCCAAGCCAACCTGGCTAGATGACTTTATTTGTGATTACTCTGTTGATCAAACTACTCCAATGGTTTCTGCCATAGCTACAACACATGCTGCCTTTGTTGCTTCAGTTTCTACTTTACATTAACCTTACAGCTATTCCCAGGAAGCAACACAACGTAATTGGGCACAGGTAATACAAGCAGAGATTACAGCTTTAAAAAGCAACCAGACATGGATTGTTACACCACTTCCACCTGGTAAAAGAACCATTAGATGTAGATGGATTTGAAAATGGACAAAATGCATAAAACCCCCCTGTGTTTTAGAAAGTATGGAAAAAACACCCCCTGTTTTCAGAATAGGCTAAAACCCCCCTCCTGTTTTATTTTAGTTAGCAAAAAACCCCCATTCTGTTAGAAACTAACAGAAGGTGGAGGGGACGCGCGTCTGCTGCGTTTGGTAGTTATTTTCTGTGGTTTAGGTTCATATTTAATGACATTTTTGACTAAAATACCCCTCTATGAGTCTATATAGCATACAAAGAACTTTTTGGCTTATTTTGTGTTGCCATTTCTCACCTTAAAAAAAATAAGTATTAAATTTTGTCATATTAAATTTAAGTTTAAATTCAAAGAATTTTATATTTGTTAATTGTTAAATCCAAAATTATTTTAATTAATTAAATATATAT
This sequence comes from Sesamum indicum, assembly GCF_000512975.1. NCBI lineage: Eukaryota > Viridiplantae > Streptophyta > Magnoliopsida > Lamiales > Pedaliaceae > Sesamum > Sesamum indicum. The sequence goes on from NC_026152.1 coordinate 5,870,562, forward strand.
TTAATTACAATAATTATCATTATAATTATTCTTAATTAGTTAAAATATTTAATTATTGTAATTATTTAAAATATTCTTAATTAAGTAAAATATATTTTAATTAATATAATTAAAATTAATTAAAAAAAGAAGAAGAAGAAGTCAGACGGTGAAGCATTTGCGGTGCTCAGCGATCGAAAAATTGAAATGCATGTATAGAGTTGACCAAAATCGGTGAGAGAGGGCTCATTCGATTCGCAAGGAGGAGACGTAGCGATTGGTGGTGGTCCGCGACCGTGGGTCGCTCTGGTGACGGCGAAAAGCTTCGGTGTTCGTGGTGGTAGCCCATCGTCTATGGTTGATGAAATCCAAAATTATTTGAGGGGAAATGTTCGCCTCATCAAGAGGATTCGAATAATATATGTGGCGCCCGGCGACTCGCCGTGACGGCGCCGGAATTTTAGAGAGAAGGTGGCGGCAAAATATTGGGCAAACCAACGAATTTCAAGGGTGCCGTGGCGATGCGTCTGGACACTATAGCTGGACCGGTCGTAAGATGGCGAGTCGAACGGTGGTAGTCGTGACGGGAGACGCGCCTGCGTTTGGCCGGCCGGTGGCAGCAGGGGAAGGGGTGGGGTTAGTTAGTTTATATATATAATAATTATAATAATAATAATAATATATTTTTTAATTTTAAATTATTTTTTTAAAATCTAACGGTTGAGATTAATTGATTAGATCTAACGATCAGTATTTGATCAAAGAAGATCCAACGATCATTAAAATAAGAAATAATATATATTAAGTAAGGGTATAACGGTTATTTTCTAAAAAAATAATACCGTTAGTTGGATTTAACGGAGAGGGGGGCGATTAAGCTGAGTTTTACAAAATACAGGGGGCTTTTAACCTATTCTCATAACAAGATGGTTGTTTTTACAGACTTTTTAAAACACAGGGGGTTTTATGCATTTTGTCCTTTTAAAAACTCAAATTGAACCCAGATGGAACTGTTAATCGACACAAGGCCAGATTGGTTGCAAAGGGGTACAACTAAGTGGCAAGAGTGGATTTCTTTTTGAGTTTCTCCCCAGTTGCCAACGTGGTGACAGTAAGAACATTACTAGTTGTTGCAGCTTCTAAAGGGTGGCATGTTGATCAACTTGACATTAATAATGCATTTGACCACGGCTACCTGGATGAAGAAATATACATAGATGCCCATGATGGTTATATAGTGCCCCCTGGACATGTTTGCAGGCTTAAGGAGTCACTTTATGGGATCAAACAAGCCTCGCGCCAATGGAACTATGGATTTACATCCAAGACGGAAGATTTTGGGTTTAGCCAATCCAAAAATGATTACTGTCTATTAGAAAAAATCTTCACATTCACGTTTTGTTGCATTGTTATTCTATGTTGATGACATTTTAACTGCAGGGCCTTCAACCTTCCACATTGCAGAAGTAAAGAAATACTTAGACGAGCTCTTCCCAGTTGAGAACCTTGCCAACCAAGTATTTCTCAGCATGGAAATAGCAAGATCTGCCCACGAGTTGGCTCTCACTCAATGCAAATATTTCAATTACATTATCACAGACTTAGGACTGCTTGACTCCAAGGTGAAAAACACACCACTTCCAGTAAGAATAAAGTTTTCAGCTGACTCGAGAAATGTCCTTCCTCATCCAGATAAATACAGAAGATTGGTTGGCAGAATCCTTTATTTGGGATTCACGTGACCAGACATCTCCCATGCCACTCAACAGTTTAGTCAGTTCCTCCAACATCCCTGTAAGCAGCATTGGGAAACAACTACTCACTTAGCATGATAAGTCAAGGGAACTACTAAGAAAGGCCCCTTATTTCCCTCTTACACACAGTCTCAACTTCGAGCATACTGTGATGCTGATTGAGCAGCTTGTCGAGATAGCAGGAGGTCACTCACTGGGTATTACTACTTCTTAGGACCTGCCATCATCTCTTGGAAAACAAAGAAACAAAGCACTATTTCTCGTTCAACAGCTCAAGCAGAGTACATAGCCATGGGCTCTACAACGTGTGAGTTGGTGTGGATTTTTGCTCTCCTTCAGGATCTCCACATCTCAACTCTTCACCCAATTCCCTCTCTCTGTGACAATAGAGGAGCTCTGCACATTATCAGTAACCCGGCGTACTATGAACGCTCTGCTGAAGTTTGAAGTGTTTGAGTAATACAGGAGTAGTGAAGAATGCCTAGATGTTGTCTGCAGAAAGAAACAGAGCAAAAAGGAGGAAGAAGAAGCTGTAGAGGAAAATGTCCTACACTTATAAAGTCGCGTTTTTATATTCACGTCTTTTTGTATCCATTCTTTTTTACTCCTTCTTCTCAGTTTGTTAGGAGTTGTTTATTTCTTCCCTCTGTATATAAGAGGGATTGCAGACCCGTTGTTCTGCAACTTTTGTTTTTCTTTCTTCCTAATTCAATAGAAAAATTGCTTTCTTGATTTTGAGTACTTGCCCGCATACATTCATAGCTTCATTTAAGTTTTGAATTCTAACATGGTATCAAGAGCAGGAAAAGATCCATAAGTGCTATTAGTTCAGAAAAGAACCATCTGACAAGAAGCCGATGGAAACAAGAAAGCAAGATGATGATGCTAAACAATTCTTAGAAAACATGAAATTACAGAACAGTGATCATGCCACCATAAGCTTGGTGACAAACCCTTTTAATGGAACCAATTATTTCACCTGGGTTGGATCAATTAGATTTGCCCTTGGTGCTAGAGGAAAGGAAGGAATAATTGATGGAACATGTCCCAAACCAGAGCAAGACAAGAATGAAATCAAACAATGGAGGAAAACAGATTTATGGTAATCACCTGGATTCTTAACTCCATTTCGAAGGACATTGCTGAGGCTTTCTTGTACACAACTTCTGCAAGAAATCTTTGGCTCGACTTAGAAGCAAGATTCGGTGAGAGTAATGGGCCACTCTTATATCATTTGCAAAAGAAAGTCAGCTCTGTGTCTCAAGGAAATAAAACCTTGTTGCGTACTACATCAAGCTCAAGAAACTGTGGGATGAGCAAGCAACTTTAGATCCATTACCAACATGTTCTTGTGGAGCTGGAACAAAACTCGCTGAAAAGGCTAACTTCACTCAACTTATACAATTTCTGATGGGATTAAACGACGCCTATGATCACATTCAAAATCAAATCTTAGTAATGGATCCACTGCCCTCAATAGGAAAAGCATACTCTATGATTCTACAAGTTGAAAAACAAAGGGAAGTGAATGCCATGAATCTTGAGCTTGACAAAGAAGAAGCCATGACACTGCAAACCATTGATACAAGAAAACAAAATAGCTTGAGGAATCCTATCAAGAAAAGGAGTGCAGCTGAAAAGAAGCAAATGTATTGCACATATTGCAAAAAGACAGGTCACATAAGGGAGCAGTGCTTTGAACTGAATGGCTATCCAGAATGGTATGAAGATTTAATGAAACAAAGAAAGGGTATAAACAAGCCTGTGATCAATACAACATTCAATGCACACATGGAGAATGGAAAAGGGAACACACAAGGCCCTTCTCAAAATGAAAACAACCTGTCAGAGTTGATCAAAGCTAAAGTGAGAAGAGCTTTACACAACTCAGAATTTTCCCAGAGTTTCTCCAATAGTATGTGTGCTGATAACTCTGTCAACTTCACAGGCACTCTTCTATATAAAGATAACTTTGAATCTAATGAAAACTGGATCATGGACAGTGGTGCTTCAGCTCATATGTCCATGAATCCTGACTTATTTCATAATTTGAGACAACTTGACACTATAAACTCTGTCAAATTATCTGATGGTAACATGTATAAAGTTGAAAAGATAGGAGATATACGCATATCGGACAAATTGACACTCAAAAATGTGTTGTACATCCCTCACTTCAAACATAACCTCTTGTCTGTTAATGCATTGTGTGAAGCAGGAAATATTAATGTTATCTTTACCAATTCTCAATGCTTTGTGCAGGACCTTTCTAGAACATGCTCAAAACTGCAAGCAACAAGATCCTCACAAGCATGTGGCCCAATTTTCTGAAGAATTGAATTGCCTGAAAAGGGATAATAAACATGTTGACCTATGACACAATAGACTAGGACATCCTAGTAAAGATGTTATTTCTCATTTACCCATTAAAGTAGATAGGACTGAATCCCTCATATGCTGTGAAATATGTCCACTGGCCAAGCAAAACAGGCTCCCTTTTCAGCTTAATGAAAGTCATTCTGACACTATTTTTGATCTTATTCATATTGATGTTTGGGGATCTTACAATCAGTATTCTGTCACTCATTGTACTTATATGCTCACTATAGTTGATGATTGTAGTAGGGCTACTTGGGTTTACATGATGGACCATAAGTCCCAAGTACAGCAAAAACTTGAATGCTTTTTGAATATGGTTGAAACTCAATTCAATCTCAAGGTTAAAAGAATAAGAAGTGATAACGGCACTGAATTCACCAATAAACAATGCCAAGACTTATTGCAAAATAGAGGAATCCTTCATCAAAGGACCTGTGTGTACAGCCCTCAACAGAATGGCATAGTGGAAAGAAAGCACCAACACTTGTTACAAGTTGCTAGGTCCATCATGTTTTATGCAAAGCTGCCTCAAAAATTTTGGGTGGAATCCTTATTAACTGCTACTTACTTGATAAATAGGATGCCTACACCTACTTTAAAATGGAAAAGCCCTTATGAAATACTTCATAATAAGGCACTTGATTACACACACCTAATAATCTTTGGTTACCTTTGCTTTGTTACAAATGTTATGCCTTACAAAAGAAAATTTGAACCAAGAGCCATGAAATGTGTTTTCTTGGAATATGCTCAAGGTAAGAAAGGATACAAAGTTCTGGACCTAGACACTAACATGATACATATTGCTAGGGATGTGATATTTCATTAAAACAGTTTTCCTTTTAAAGACATGAAATCTGAGGACAACTCATGCCCCCTACCCATTATAGATTATGGAGAACATGATGAGGACACTCAGCAACTAGAACAAGAAGTCACCCCTCAAGAGGATGTTATAAGTCTTGGAAGATCTACTAGAACCACTCACAGACGTGTGTGGATGAATGATTTTTTGTGCCATTGCTATTCTGATTGTATATCTCATATTTGTACTAATCAAGTTCAAGGCTGTTTTGTAGACAAAGTGTGTCCACTGCAGAAACCAAAGTGTTTCTCAGAGGCTCAAAGTCATCTGGAGTGGAGAAGTGCAATGAAACAAGAAATTGATGCACTAGAGTAAAACAATACATGGGCACTCTGTGCTTTACCTTAAGGAAAGAAACCAATAGGGTGCAAGTGGGTTTTTAAAACAAAATTGAAACCAGATGGAAGTGTGGAGAGGTACAAAGCAAGGCTAGTGGCAAAGGGATTCAATCAGGTTGAAGGGGAAGATTACAGTGACTATTTTGCTCCTGTTGCAAAGACAGTCACTATAAGAACACTTCTTGGTGCTGCTGCTGCTAAAGGATGGCATTTGCATCATTTAAATGTGAGGAATGCCTTCTTTCATGGGAGTTTGGATGAAACCATTATATGACACCTCCAGAAGGCTATGGAGTAACAAAAGGAATTGTTAGCAGGCTCAAGAAATCCTTGTATGGCTTGAAACAAGCTTCAAGGCAGTGGAATAGTGAATTCACTGAAAGAATAAAGGGTTTAGGATTCAAACAATCAAAATATGATTATTGTTTGTTCACTAAAGGTACTACAGTAATTTTATATAGATGACATCCTCATTGCTGCAGCAACAAAGCGATTGATAGAAGAAGTAAAGAGATACCTGGATAATATCTTCACTGTCAAGGATCTTGGTGAGGCACAATACTTCCTTGGCCTTGAGCTTAGCAGATCACAGAAAGACCTAGTTGTGTCATAGAAGAAATATACTCAAGACATCATAAGGGGCATTGGCTTGCATGAAGGCAAGTCAGTGTTGACACCATTACCTCCAGGTTTGAAATTCTCCCCAGAACCTGAAAGACCTTTAAAGGAATATAGCAGATACAGGAGACTTATAGGAAGACTGCTGTATCTGGATTTACACGGCCAGACATTTGCTTTGCCAAACAACAGTTGAGCCAGTATGTGCAAGAACCTTCTGAGGAGCATTGGCAAGCAGCTATTCACCTGATCAGATATTTGAAAGGGAATCATTCATCAGGTTTGTTCTTCTCTTCCAGTAATAAACTTAAACTTACTGCATTCTCTGATGCAGATTGGGCAACGTGTAGGAGGACTAGAAGATCAACCACTGCTTACTGCATTTTCATGGGAACAGCTCCAATATCTTGGAAGTCTAAGAAGCAAACTATAGTTGCAAGGTCCTCAACTGAAGCAGAATACAGAAGCATGGCAGCAACTGTATGTGAGATTGTTTGGGTGAATAATTCGCTTAAGGATTTACAGATACAGGTCAAAACACCAATACCTTTCCATTGTGACAACAAGGCTGCACTTCATATAACTGAGAATCTAGTTTTTCATGAGCGTACGAAACATGTGGAACTCGATTGTCATGTTGTAAGGGACAAGTTCAAGGAAGGGCTAATTTTGCCTACCTACTTAGTTTCAAAAGATCAAGTAGCAGACATGTTTACAAAAGTCCTGACAGGGAATGCCTTCTCCCGTTTATATTCCAAGGTAGGATTGATCACCAAGGATGCAATTCCAGCTTGCAAAGGGGCTGCTGAAGTTTAAAGTGTTTGAGTAATACATGAGTAGTGAAGAATGGCTAGATGTTGTCTGCAGAAAGAAACAGCGCAAAAAGGAGGAAGAAGAAGCTGTAAAGGAAAACGTCCTACACTTATAAAGTCACGTTTTTATATTCACGTCTTTTTGTATCCATTGTTTTTTACTCCTTCTTCTCAATTTGTCAGGAGTTAGTTTATTTCTTCCCTCTTGTGCGTGATCACAACAAGTCTGGATTCTTTGCTCCTTCTTATGTTCCTTCAAAGGAACAATTAGCAGACTTTTTCACTAAACCGTTGGCTCGACCTCTCTTCCATACCTTGCTTGGCAAACTGGTCTTGATTAACTTTGTCCCAAGTTCAGCTTGAGAGGAGGTTGAAAACACAAACACACCTTCACACTTGGAATGAAAGCAGATACTGCAAAGCCTTAAAGAAGATAGGTGCTGAGGTTGTCGAGCTTCTGAAGACAAAGTCCTGGCTACAACTAATAATAGAATTGCTACTGCGTGTAATGACCTAGCGACTGTATTAAGTAGTGGTTTACTCTAGTAGAAAAACGCCTATTAAAATAGCGATTCCCGTTAGTTTTCATTAGCGGTTGGATAAGTTCGTTTCTTCCTTCTTCTTAACAGACTGTGCTGTATATATATTTTATGCTGCCACTCCTTCAATTAGATGAATGAATAATCAAGCTCTTGGTTCATTTGTTGCTCTATTTTAGAATATTCTCATAGTTTTCTTACATATCCTTCAAGTGAGTAAATTAAATGATTATAGGTCACCTACAATTCTAATTCTGTATATATACGAAATTATATAACTTTTTAAAGGATAAATTACATAAAACCCGTGTTTTAAAAATTTAGTTAAAAACTCTCATGTGTTAAAAAATAAGCAAAAAAATTCTGTATTTTAAAAAATATTGCACACTCTCTCCTTCCGTTAGATAAGATAAATCGTGTCAAATTTTATGCTTAATTACCCATTATATCCTTATTATGATAATGATTGATCTTCAGTTGCTAAAAGATTGAATGGTTCACATCTTAAATAATTTAAAATATATTTTTCATTTATATAATATTATATACAATAAAATTACACTATATAATTATAAACATGATTTCTATTTGTATAATATTATGTACACTATACATACAAATATAACATATACATATACATGTGTATAGATGCAGGTGGCGACGGTCGGCCATCCCGTCATTCTCCAGATTAGGCGACGACAATGGCGCTCAGAACAGTCTGGACAACGTCGCCATCACCCATGCACAAAGGGGGCAACGACAATGTCGCCCCAAAAAGGGGGGCGAAGTGACCTCTGTCGTTAAGGTTTTGGGCGCCATGGCCCATTGCCCAGTCTTCTGCTCCATTAGGCGACGAGGCAGCCGACTGAGAAGAAGACGTCAAGTATTTTTTAAGTTTTTCAAATTTAAGTAAAACTAATTTAATTTTTTCCAAAATTTAAAATTATCAATTTTTTTAGTTTAAATACATATATTGATAATCTTAATTTAAATATTTACTCTAAAAGTGATATAATTTTTAGGTGTTTTGATATTTCATTAATATATTTTATGAATAAATATAACTTATTTAAATATATTTAAATTAAATAGTAATTTAATTTATTTAATAATATTTAATAATTATAAGTGACTTTTATTTATAATCATATAAATTTTAAGGACTCATACATAACTTTCGATCAATGATTTTCTCATCTCATCGAAAAGAGCACCAGGTTGAGCTTCTCTCAACTTGAAAAGACTCTCGATTACAGACAACTCAGTAGCAGTTGTATCTGATCCACAGAACACAGTCCAATAGTTGACTGTCAAGCCAGCAGCTCTCACTTCACTACCACGATTGACAGTCCCAGCGACCAGAGGAACTTGAAGGAGGGTTAAAGTACATCTAGATCCTCTATAGAAGTGTGAGGGTGAACCTGCTCCACAGTCAATGATGAGTGATTTAAGATCTTAAGTACCATCCTTTTCGAATTGGATATCAAAACCAACTAATTTTCTATTAAGAAACAAGTACTTGATCGGAGAATAAGCCCTTACCAAGCCACCTCGATTGGACAAAGTACAAAAGCTCCCCACAAGTATATGTCTGTCGGAAAACTTCTACCCCGAGAATATCAGCAATCATCTCCTCCGTTTCCTGACAATATTGAAGATTGGTCACTTCACATTTATAATTAAACATATCCGAGGCTAAAATTACTGCAATAAATAAGTATTGATGTCAAATGAGACAAGATATGCAACACAATTTTTGATGAGCCAATACGCAAATGTACTTTCATGAAGACTAATTAGACAAGACCACTGTGGAACTCGAAAAGGCTGTATTCTCTTCAGCAGATGAAATTCTTTTGGAAATTTTAGAGAAATCTTGTGAAGCAGGTTTTAAGGTATATAAAAGTGAAAAGCAAGAAATTGAACAGCAACCCAATGAGCCTCGTCAAAGACAGACGTACGAAATCCTCCCTCGTCTTTCGACAACCAAACTAACATTATTATGTATATCTTCCACACAACAGTAGTTGCAATAGAAGTAGTTTTAACTTTAAAAAAACTAATTCACAACAGATTCACCAATCAATAATGCCACAAGAAATCAGGGTTGATTCAACTTGTTTGGAAGACAACCTCTGATACTGTGTAAGGTTTGACTTCATACATGTTTGGTATCATACTATCATTTCAGGGCAATGTTTCCAATTAACCAAAGTAGACAATCTAAACATATGAAATACTTACCCTGTTCAGATCGGGATGTGTAAGAGCAACATGATCATTGCAGGCAATACAGTTTCCTAGAACAGACAATCTTTCCTCAATACGCTGAACCACAACAGAATCTGGTAGACTATTCCTCAAGTGTTGTAGTTCTATAACACCACAAAAACACATTAGCATCAGGTATAGAAATCCAACAAAACTAAATTCATAAAAAACCATAATTCCAGGAACAACTATACTATAACAGGGTCTCACTCATTTAACGAACAAGAATGGAACATATTATCACTGTATTTATACTCCCTTGCAACATTAAGCATAATGAATTCATAAGAATATTGCAATATGTTACGAGTTCAGGGCAACGCAGCAGCAACAGCAGCAGCAAAATCCAGCTGAAGATTGAAGATGACGAGCTGGATGACAGCAAGGCACCAACGTCGCTTCCACCCTCTTGAACTATGTTGTTATATATATTTGCACACTTCTATTAGTTAGAAATGCGACTTTTCTGTTAGTTAGTTTTCTGATTCTGTTAGCAACAGTTTTGTTTGTTAGATCAGTTAGTGTTCATCTTCTCTGTATAAATACGCTCTGTACTGCTCTGTTTCTTTTCTGAGTTCAATATACAGATTTTTTTCTCCTTTCAATTTTACATTTGAAGATGTCTACAGAAATTGTTTGTGATTGTTATGAGTTTCTACATGGTATCACAACCTTCGTTTGAAGGTCTCTGCATACCGTGGCACACCGTACCTTTGCTAGATCGATAGCCAATCAAGAGTATTGGAGGATTTTGGCAGAAACAACAGAAATCCAACACCACCAGCAATGGAGATAGGAGAAGGAGGAAGACAACAGATACCTGAAGCGTTGCAGCTGCACGGATCAGATCACCCTGGAATGACTTTAGTAAGAGCACATTGCTCACTAAAAGTAATTATCTTACCTGGAGTTACGCGATAAAGAGAGCCCTGCGAGCAAAGATGAAGCTATGCTTCATCGACGGCACATCTGTGAAACCATGTGTCACTAAGCCGCTCTTTGAGCACTGGATACGCGTGGATAGTATGGTCACTACGTGGATCCTCAACTGTATTTCAAAAGAAATAGTTGGCAGCTTCATGTATGCAAAGTCGGCACGGACGCTTTGGCTAGATTTGGAAGAACGGTATGGAGAATGCAACGGCCCCTTGCTCTATCAACTTCAGCGAGAAATTGCCTCGTTGACACAAGGAAATAAGTTAGTGGTTGAATATTTTTCTCGATTGCGCTTGATCTGGGATGAACTTGATATGTTAATGCCTAATCCTCAATGCACATGTGGGTGCACTTGTGGCGCTTTTAGAGCAGCTGCAGACCAGGCTACGTTCACTCGATTAACACAGTTCCTCATGGGATTAAGTGAGAATTTTGATCATCTACGAGATTAGTTACTTGTCATGGACCCAATACCTACGGTGAACAAGGCGTACTCCATGCTTTTGAGAGTAGAATACCAGAGAGAAGTGAGTTTGGAGGGAGTAGATTCGTTGGACAGTGCTGTGATGCAAGTAAGAACGGGGAATAGACGAGAGTTTGCTACAAAATCTGGACAGCAAAGAGGTTTTACTGATAAGAGAGGCTTGCAATGTAGCAATTGTAATCGCACGGGACACACTAAAGACACATGTTTCAAACTTCGCGGAACTCCGGACTGGTACAGAGAACTAATTGAGAGGAGAAAGAAAGAGGTACCTGCAAAGGCATATAATGCGCGGCTGGACGAACCTCGTAAAGAAAACAATCAGGAAACATTGTTGCAGGAGCTGATACAATTGTGAAAGCAGAGAAACAAATCCCTGCGGATCCTTTGCAAGCAAATTTTGCACAACTAGACAACTTCACAGGTAAAAGTTGTGCATTTTCTGGTGTTAAAAATGTGCTCTTAGATTCTTGGATAATTGACACAGGCCCAACAAAACCATATGTGTGCAAACAGACAAGCTTTTCGATCCATTACACCCTTCCTTCAATCCACCCTCATATATCTTCCAGATGGAACAACACAATCTGTAACACACAAAGGAAATGTTGCTTTACAATCAACTCTCACTCTCAAAGATGTCCTATATGTGCCTCATTTTCAATACAATCTGTTATCAGTTTCGAAGCTTTGCTTGCATTCCTCTATTACAATGAAATTTTACCCTTCGTATTGTCTCTTACAGGACCTGGCGACTGACAAGATCATAGTTGTAGGAAAAGTTCACAGAGATCTTTACATACTAGACAAGTCCTCATTCCATCCAGCTGCTTTAACTTCTTTGAGTTCTCTTAAAGGCACTTTACCTATAGAATCTGTTGTCTGCAATAATGCCTTGTGGCATAGGAGTTTAGGACATCCCTCTTTGCATGTTTTGAAACACATTCCTGATATAAAACCTTTTGATATGTTTGAACCTTGTATGACTTGTCCCCTTGCGAAACAGTGCAGATTACCTTTTCAATCTTCTGATATTCATTCTACACATATTTTTGAACTAATACACATTGATATTTGGGGGCCATACAAAACCCCAACACTAAATGGCTGTAACTATTTCCTCATCGTTGTTGATGATTTCAGTCGAGGCACATAGACCTTTCTTCTTCGTTACAAAACTCAAGTCAGTCACACACTAGAAATGTTCTTGAAAATGGTCCAGACACAGTTTGAATGTAAGGTAAAAATGGTGAGATCCGATAATGGTACGGAGTTTACAAACGTCATGTGTCAAACCTTATTTCATTCACTAGGTATCATTCATCATAGGTCTTGTCCCCACACACCTCAGTCCAACAGGGTAGTCGAGCGGAAACATAGGCACATTCTAGTTGTTGCTCGAGCCTTAAGTTTCCAAGCACATCTTCCAACTAAGTTTTGGGGTGAGTCAGTCCATGCAGCGACTCATGTTATTAATAGACTGTCGTCTCGTCTCTTGAATTGGAAATCCCCTTACGAAATCCTCTTCCACAAAGTCCCCAACTACTCAAGCCTCAAAGTTTTTGGTTGTCTTTATTTCGCGTCAAACACTTCACCCTCTAAATGTAAATTCACCCCTCCTGCCCCCAAATGTGTATTCTTGGGTTACAGCCAAAACCACAAAGGTTACAAGGTCTTCGATCTTGATACTGATACTCTATTTCACTCTAGAGACGTCATTTTTCATGAAAATATCTTTCCATTTGAACCTACTATCTCTGTAGCTTCACCACCATCCACTGATTACGTTCCCTCTTATTTTGATGATGATGATCACTCTCTTCCTCACCCTACCTCCATTACATCTACTCCACCATCGACTTCAAGTCCTCCTTCTGCTCAGTCGCCATCAGTGTCCCAAGATTCTTTACCAATGTCCTCTGTCCCTCTCGATGAGCTGCCTTTATCCACTTTCCCTGTTCCTGAACAAAGGCGTTCTCTTCGCACCATACATAAACCCACTTCGCCAAAAGATTATGTTTGTCACTGTAACATTGAATCCCCCACATGTCACCCTCTTCCTATGACCCTGCACATATATGTTTTGTTGCTCTTTTGTCTTCTATTCAGGAACCTAGGGCATATGCTGATGCCAGTAGAGATGAACATTGGGTCGCGGCTATGAATGAGGAGATTGCAGCCCTGGAGCGCAACAGCACTTGGACCCCTGTGCCTCGACCTCCGAGCAAGAAAGCAATTGGTTGTCGCTGGGTGTTTAAACTGAAGCGACACCCAGATGGTAGTGTGTTACGACATAAAGCCCGCCTCGTTGCTAAGGGCTATAACCAGATCGAAGGCGTGGACTACTTCGATAGTTTTTCCCCGGTGGCCAAGGTGGTGACAGTTCGCATTTTTCTAGCAGTAGCAGTGCACAAAGGCTGGCCCTTATGGAAATTAGGTGTAAACAATGCGTTCTTGCACGGACATCTTGATGAAAAGGTGTTCATGATGCCTCCTCAGGGATATAAGATGGTTGTTCCTAATCTCATTTGTCGACTGCATCGTTCTCTTTATGGCTTAAAGCAAGCATCGCGTCAATGGAACATTGAGCTTACCACGCGGCTACAAGCTTTCGGTTACTCGCAATGCCCTCATGATCATTGCCTCTTCCTTAAAATTACTGACTCGTGTTTTGTGGCTTTATTTGTTTATGTCGATGACATACTATTGACAGGTGATTCAACTACTGACATTGACGCTCTCAAGGCTCACCTCCATTCTCTCTTCACCATCAAAGACTTGGGTTTAGCCAAATATTTCTTGGGGCTGGAGTTTGCACGATCTTCCCATGGCTTGCTTGTTACCCAACAGAAATATCTTCGTGACATTCTTGCTGATACAAACATGCTAGGTTCAAAAGCAACTCCTACTCCTCTGCCTCCGGGACTCAAGTTATCTGCTGATGTAGGGTCTCTTCTCCCTGATCCGAGTTCTTACAGATAGCTAATTGGTCGCCTTTTGTACCTTGGCTTCACCAGGCCCGACGTCTCCTTCGCTGTGCAACAATTATCACAATTTCTGCAACACCCCAAGTCTTCTCATTGGGATGCTGCGGTTCATGTCCTCCATTATCTCAAAGGTTCATCTTCCCTTAGGATTTTCTTCTCTTCCCGTAGCACTCTCCACCCATTAGTCGACACTGACGCCTCTTGGGCGTCCTGCCCTGATTCACGCCGGTCCATTTTTGGGTATTGCATTTTCTTGGGCTCCTCTCTGGTCTCATGGAGGATGAAGAAACAAGCCACCGTCTCCCGTTCTTCTGCTGAAGCTGAACATCGTAGCATGGGTGCTGCCATGTGCGAACTTTTGTGGCTCTCTTACCTTCTGCGTGCCTTCAAGATTCAGTTTCGCACGCCCATCCCTTTTTAGTGTGATAATCAAGCCGCCATCCACATCATGGCGAATCTTGTCTTTCACGAACGGACTAAGCACCTCGATATAGATTGCCAGCTCGTTGGGGATCATTTCAAATTGGGCTTCATTCATCCATCTCACGTTCCTGGTCGCGATCAGTTGGCAGACATCTTCACCAAGTCCTAACCTGCTGCTGACTTTGCTCGGCTACTTGACAAGCTGGGCTTGGCTTCCCTGCTCCAGCTTGAGGGGGGGATGTTACGAGTTCAGGCCAACGCAGCAGCAACAACAGTTCTCAGCAACAGCAGCAGCAAAATCCAGCTGAAGATTGAAGATGACGAGCTGGATGACAACAAGGCGCCAACGTGGCTTCCACCCTCTTAAACTATGTTATATATATTTGCACGCTTCTATTAGTTAGAAATGCGACTTTTCTGTTAGCAGCAGTTTGTTTGTTAGATCAGTTAGTGTTCATCTTCTCTGTATAAATATGCCCTGTACTGCTCTGTTTCTTTTCTGAGTTCAATATACAGATTTTTTTCTCCTTTCAGTTTTACATTTGAAGATGTTTACAGAAATTATTTGTGATTGTTATGAGTTTCTACACAACAAGACTGTAGTGCCTGTCATACGCAATTGAGCTCGATTCGAGCTCAAAATCGAGCCTTGCGAGCCGGCTCGATTCATCTGCCACCTCTAGACATGGGATAATCAACTAGAAAGTCTGCTAGAGCTTGCCCTTTCACAGCTTTTTGGAAACATATGTGATTAAGATAGACGATAACCTAGGGTGTATTATGTTGTGGATTGATGTATTTTTTATGATATTGGTTACGTTATGAATTATGGTGATTGCATAATGAGCATTTTTCGGTGGATGTTATTGCATGAATTTTATCTTACTACATAGGGGTATATATATAAGTTTATTAGTTATATTTATAAACTAGACAACTCATTTCTTGCCACATATTTTTCAAAAGATAAGTCATAATGACTAGCGAATTGGATCATAAGCTCGCCAATCTTATTGGGTAGGTCAGCAGTAACATCTTGAGTGGGAAGCTCTAGTTATTTGATTATTAAAGACGCTAGTTTTTTACATAGTTTGCATTTCAAATTTTGTAACAACTAGATAGTTTATCATTCTCCTTTTGAGTTGCACCTATGAATACCTCCATAGAAGGGTAAATATAATATTTTGATGAAGTCTCCATTGCTTAAGACATATATTTATTGATAAAAATAGAATTTGTCTTATTGATATTGACGACACTATCTTGTATTCGAGTTATACTTATGGCAGGTATATTATAATTAATGGTACATCATAACTTCAACAGATTTATGATTTTTATTTCCAAACCATAATTTCGTTAATTTTTTGTGAAAAATAGCACGTGCATGGTACGTACAATATAAAGTTTTAAGGGGAATTAAGGTTGTCTCTGTCAGATAATAATAATAACAAAAACAAAATCAAACTATTCTATTTTTTGGTTTCTTGTGATTTTTGTTCTTTTTTGGGTTATTGGTATTAATTTTATGTAATGTATGAAGTATTGGTAACTATTACGTTAGGCTGTTTGTTCTTTTTTGGGTTATTGGTATTAATTTTATGTAATGTATGAAGTATTGGTAACTATTACGTTAGGCTATTTTATATAAAAACTTATCACTTGTGGGTAGTTCAAGTGGTAAGAGCTAGTTCAACTTATGTTACTTTGTATAGCTGGAGTTCGATGTTGGCATGAAAAGTTCCATCTTGGATTTTTCAAACCTCCATGTCAGCTTATTCAGCTTGAAATTTTAAATCCCAAATCAAGTTTAATTTTCTGCCCAGTTTTGTAGTTCCCGACAAAATTTGTCCACAACTATTATATTATATAATAAATTTAATATAAAATAATATTATGAATTTCTTTAATTAAATGTATACTTTAAAAATAGTTCCTGAATATATATTTAAGTAAAATAATCTCAATTATATGATCATTCATGCTTACAAGTATTTACGGACAGACGGATAGCCAAATTGTGTCGAAATCAAATTTTCCATTCAATATTCTGTGCGATTTTTTCAAAACATCAGTATTCAGTCTGATTCTTATTTTGGTTTTGTTACTTCTTAATCAAGCCGAACTGAATAACAATATTTTTAATATACATTTGCGAGCGTTAATTCTTTGGTATTTAAAAAATCGAAATACATAAATGATCACAAATAAAATTATTTAAATGAAAATATCAAAGTGAATACTATCTATATTTTATCCGTTGGTCCTTCTTTTCAAAATTAATATTTGTAAAACTTAACAAATTCAAGAGTAGTCTCCACGTAAATCTCCTTTAAACTTATATTTGAGTTTCTATAACATTAATTCGATGGCTCAAGCCTGTAATTTTAAATTAATTGTTGTGCTCTTGACATGATAATTGAGGACTTAGAAGTAGATCTGCCACTTGGATCTTCTTCAAAATATATTTGGATATTTAATTCGAGAGCTTAGCACTTATAATCCTTAATTAAGATCTATAATTTGTGGTGCATCTTTGATTAAAGAGTCAATCTCCGTCTTGAAAGCCTCTAAATATTCTTGAACTCAAGGAACAACGTAGAGTGAATTATTTAGCCTGCTTTGCTCGTTTGTGTCTTCGTTTTCTATTTCTGTGTATCATTTGAATGAGCTCTAGGGACCCTTTTATATAAATGTCAAAAAGGTAGAATTGTAATGTATTTGAACACATTTTATATTAATTCTTTATAATTTAATTTAAAGAGATAAATATATCATATATTTAGAATGATATGATTGATCAATTTAACATTATCTCTTCAATGTTTGTATTTGGAATTCAATCAAATAATGCAAGTGAAAAATAATTTATTAATTATTTTAACTTGTCATTATTTGATTGAGTTGCAAATTAATTTGTCTACATATATATGTATGTATATATTGTTACGTTTTTTAATGCCAAATTATTTTGTAAAATGTGAAAGAAGTGTTAAATATGTTTAACACTTTTATGGGCCCTACTAATGAAGTTAAAGACCTAAACAATAAAGCATGAATGATGGCATTTTTGTTTTGCATGTTTTATTTAGTTTAATCGCTTTTTTTTTTTTAATGTGTTGGAATTGGATTTTTATGATTTATTTTGTTCTCTTGTATTGCGATTGAAATTTAAAATTGAAATGATTTATTTACTTTTACAAGAGGTAAATTAAAATGTTTGCTAGTTTTAGGAGTTTTTTTTTTTTCCCGAATTCAGTTAATTCAAAATTGAATTATGTTTTTGTATTTTCTATTTGTGAACCAGTCTTAAAGTAGTTATAGGAATTTTTACAACTAAAACAATTTAATTTCAACTAATTAAGGAAAAAAATTAAATGGCATAAAGGTTTAAGCTTATCGAAATTCAAATTTTTTTGCACCATAATCTATAAGGAGCTAAGAAAGAACTGCTCAAGAAGCAAAGACTTTTATGGGGCCTACTAATGAAGTAAGAGACCTAACCGATAAAGCATGAATGATGAGATTCTTGTTTTGCATGTTAATTTAGTTCAGTTTTGAAATTTTATGGGAATTGCATTATTATGTTTTATTTTGTTTTCTTGTATTAATTGATGATTGAAACTTCAAATTTCAAATCAAGAGGTAAATTTAAAATTTTTCCTAGTTTTAGGAGGTTTTTTTCAAAATTCAATTTTTAATCCAGCAGAATCTGAATTTTTTTTAATTATTTGTCAAATTGAACCAAAAAATTCAATTCAAATGAAGAAATCTCCTTGGAGGATACTGCCTGTGGCCAGATTCAGCTTGATTAAAAATCGAATTAATTGAACTCAGTGTCAGTTTTCATTTTGGACTAGGCATCTATATTTTAATATTTGAGAGCGCGTTACGCTTAACTGCTTGACATAGGAACCTCTTTCCTATTCGACCAACCACTGTGGCCATAGGTTTATGAGGCGTGTGTTGGAATGGGTGACCAAAAGCTAATTGGATTAGAGATTTTGAGAATCATTCAAGCAATCTTTATTTAAGCAATGTTGTCCTGATGAATGTGGTAAGGATTCGTCATTAGCACACGTATCTGTTGTGCTGACCAAATTACGTCAAGCACTGTTTGGACGTCACAACAGATGCCCACAGACAACTTTAACAACCGTGCAACAGTTGGATTGCACATTAGATGGCGGTCATGAAACCAACTGTTTAGGGTTGGGTCTAAAATGTTCCAAGTCGAAGACCTCTAGACTAGGCATCGATAGTCCAACTGAGACTTGCATTAAGAGTCGCACATTTAAGAGTACTGTGTTTCATCAACGACAGACGTGGGACGTCTATGCAATCTTAATGGGTCAATTAGCTAGGTGTCAAATTGACTGAATTGACTCGCGGGGATCGTCATATGGAAGCCTTGGAGGCTGGTGGGTGTGGCTTCAGTCCCCGGCTCCAATAGTACGAGAGTAGTCCTACGACTTGAGGAATCATGGCAGCCATGTGCATGCGATGACTGTACCTTAGATTTGTGTGAGAGGTGATCGTGTCTCAAATAAGGTAATCATAATTCTTGTCTGCTGTAGTCAAAGTATGTAGCGAGGACGATGAGTTCCAAGAAAAGGATCCGTCTCTTATCAAAACGTGACAGAGGTATCCTCCCATACACTTGAAGATGCGTCTATGCTCTATAAAGTTGTGGCCACAGTCATTGGTCGAATAGGAAGAAGAGGTTCCTATGTCGAGCAATTTGGCGTATCGCGATCTCAAGTATTAAACATAGACGCCTAGTCTAGGATGGGAATCGACGCCAATTCGATGCCCTAGACTAAAACAGGGAGAGGGTAGATGGAAGGACCATACCTGTATGGACTCGGGAGCCTAAAAGTTCACATGAAAATTCACCTAGTCGCTAGTGCCATGGACCGTTGCTAGACAGCCACCCATGGTGATGGGCTTTCTTGATCAATGTTGATCGAGAATTATTAATCAAATTGGATTTCATTAAAAAGAATGTTTGACACTAACCCAAGTCTAGATGAAAGGTGAGCTTAAAGAGTCACACACAAATCACTGAAAAGGGACGCATAATTAGTTGGGAATTAATTCTATAAATAATTGGATTACATATATATGAGAGGGATCCATTGGATGGATAAGCCCAAGGATAAATTGATTGGATTAGTTTATATTGGGTTTGCCTATGTTGTTTAATAAGTTCGACTTATTATTGAATAAAGGGTTATTGGGCTCATATATGTAATTGGATTAAATATACGATGAACTTAATTAAGTGGGCTTTAATTAAATTTTATTTAATTAATTGGACCTTGTATTTTAATTAATTAAAATCAGCCCAAGCCATTAATTAAGTTGGTGGAAATTGTTAGAAAAGAAAATTATTGACTAACAAATTCACTTTTGGAAAGTGTCATGTTAGTCATTCTTTATTTGGAATAAAAGATTTTATTACCTTATGGATAGTTAAATGAACCTAAACATATTTTAATGCATCCATTCAAGGTATATATATGTGCATTAGTCATTTGGAATGACTAATGAATGAATACACACAAAACAAAAATAATTTCCTCTCCACTAATTCCACCATTCAGTCGCCCCTTCCTCTCATACACACTTGGTGTGTTTTCTCCCTAATTTTCTTCTAGCAAAAAGAATTAAGGCATCTCAATTCTGGTATGGTGTGGATGCAACTTTAGAGGGCTTCTACGTTGAAGCTTTGCATGAACGGATCAAAATGAATGTGGTTCGATGTAAACAAAAGAAAGAGGCAATTCTTGATTTACGTTTTTCTTCCTCTTGTTTTTCATTCTACCCATAGCACCGTTAATTTTATTGTCGTTTAATTTTATTAACTACATCGAACGCCCGGGAATTCCAGTGGTACACCCCATGGAATTATGGTTGCATTTCAATTTCGTTTTAATTTTCGCAATTTATTTAACCGCTTCCCCTTGCACGTTCCTGGGCCGATCCACTTGCGCCTCGCGGTGCCCTTCAAATGGTATCAGAGCCCGGTTCGATGTAGGGGCTATGGTATTGTGTGAATGAGCATGACAATATGTTCTCTATTGCTTTTGAAGCATGATATATTTTTTGCTTATTCTTGAATGATTAAATATTTGATGAACTTAATTTTGGATAATTTTCTGATGAAATACTTATTTTAATTTCAAATTAGCGTGTGGAAATAAAAAAAAATGGCACTGTAGCAGTGCACTGCAGACTAGCAGTTCACAGTGTCTGTGCGACCGGGCGTACGCCTAGGATGGCAGGCCACTAGCGGGGGTGCATGCGTTGTGCGCAGGCAGGGAGCCAGCGCGTGCAGGGCCGGCAATGCGGCCGCTGCTGCTGCTGGTCTGCTGTTAACGGCCGGCGGCCGGGGCGGTTTTTTTGAAAAATCGATTTT